>NC_038248.2:21300831-21653913 GCF_000004515.6 Glycine max | reverse complement strand
TTCACTTGGTCATACAATTTTTTTACATACACAACTTTAATCTGTGCATCCTTATGCTGAGTCTTTTGGGGCTTGATGTTGTAAGTTGGCTTGTTAGGCAATTGAAGCTTCTAGAAGGAGATCAACTTGATGTTCTATGCTTCTTGAAGGTGGCAGTCCATGAGGAATCTCCTTGGAAAAGACATCTTTAAATTCCTGCAATAAGTGTTGAACACTAGGAGAAACATAAATAGTTAACTGATTAGAATTATCACTCTCTCTCTTTTGTGTATCACTCTTTTCCTCGGGTGTATCACTCTTCTTTTTCATATTCCTTTGTGGAGCCTCACTATTTTCTTTCTCTTGTTCTCTCTTTTCTCTCATTCTGATTTGGTCATCACACACTTCTCTAGGGGATAGAGGTTTAAGAGTAAACAAGGAAGATTTGGTCAACAAACGTTGCATTTGTGTAGTCCACGCGTCCAGAAATAAGCGTTGAGATTCATCCAGTTGATGATATACACCACCATTGTCACCAGCTCTTGCCATGATTAAGGAACAAAGAATTTTGCAGTAAATTAAAAAAAAATTCAGGACCTCACCACACTCTACTCACGTGTTTCTCTCTTTAATGGTAGTTCACTCGTGTTTGATGCTCTCAATATAGGCTTTTGTGTGATGTTTTCACTCTTGCCTTTTACCACTCACTCCCTCTTAAGTTCCTGGATAGACCGAATTAGACACACAAGGTAATATAAAATAAAAGGAAAGATAATAGAATTATCAGAGTAACAGATTTGATTTGGGATAATAGATCAGATTTGGGATAACAAATTAGATTTAATTTGGATAACAGATATTATAACAAATAAGATAACAGATAGGATAGCAGATAAGATAACAGATATGACAAGTAAACTTCAAATGCTCATAACTTTTGCTACGGTTATCCGTTTGAGGCCCACTATATATCAAAACGCTCAGAATTCAGAGGAGAATCTAGATAAGGGGATTTGGTACACGATTTTCTGCCAAAAAAAAGCCTCTAACTGCCTCAATTTCGTGTTCAAAGATCAAACACCCACTTTCTCTTTTTTTCTCTTTCTTCTTTTCTTCTCTTTTTTTTTTTCAAAATTTCTGCAACTTTTTTTTTTTTTTTTACTTGAAACAGAACCCAAACAATTTTTTTTTTTGACACAAAGTCTGAAAGACACTAGAAACAAGAACAACAACAAGAACACAAACGTGACAAGAACAAGAACGAAACAAAGACACAAACAAGAACGCAACAAGACGCAAACAAGAAAAACAAATAACAGAACAAGGACAAAACACGAACCTAGAAAAATTACAAAGAAAAATAATAGGATAAGATAGAACCTGTATCAAGAGCCGAAGCTCTGATACCAGATGATGTGAATCTTACGGGGCGGATCACTTGATACAGGTTACGAAGATTTGGATGACGCCACTTCCGGTGAAGGAAGATAAGTCAGGGTAGACGCCACTTCCAGTGAAGGAAGATAAGTCTGGGTAGACGCCACTTCCGGTTAAGGAAGATAAGTCTGGGTAGACGCCACAAGGATTACCTTGATAAGTCTGAGATTGGTTCAACAAGGAACTCAGAGAGAAACTCTCACCAAATTTTATCAAATGTCAAAAGTTTCTTTTATTCAAAACAAAAACCAATACTTATAGTGTATCTGAACAAAAAGATAAAAATAGACATGGGCCTTCTAAACAGGTTGGGCCAAAATTACAATAAATAAAAATTATAACTAAAAAACATATTTAACTTGGGCCTTCAAATTAGTTTGGGCCTTCAACAACAATTAATTGTCTTGATAGTGTCTCTGTCTGTGGGCCTTCATCCTTCTCCACTTGGGCCTTCATCCTTCTCCACTCGGGGGTTTTGTCCTTCTCCACTTAGGCCTTCGTCCTTCTCCACTTGGGCCTTTAGCCTGTATTTGGCCAGTTTCATGATTCTCATCAAGTAATCAAAAAAATAATTTTTTTTGTCAAGAGTTAACTCTTAATTGATGGTCCCAAACTAATGAGACCCGAAACAGTATGTAAAATTAAATTAGTGATGCGAACCTGAGTAGGAGTAGATCGTCAGGCTACGAAGGTTTGGATGACGCCACTTCCGGTGAAGGAAGATAAGTCAGGGTAGACGCCACTTCCAGTGAAGGAAGATAAGTCTGGGTAGACGCCACAAGGATTACCTTGATAAGTCTAATATTGGTTCAACCAGGAACCCGGAGAGAAACTCTCACCAAATTTTATCAAAATGCCAAAAGTTTTTTTATTCAAAACAAAAACCCATACTTATAGTGTAGCTGAACAAAAAGATAAAAATAGACATGAGCCTTTTAAACATTTTGGGCCAAAATTACAATAAAAATAAATTATAACTAAAAACTTATTTAACTTGGGCCTTCAAATTAGTTTGGGCCTTCAGCAACAATTAATAGTCTTGATAGTGTCTCTGCCTCTGGGCCTTCATCCTTCTCCACTTGGGCCTTCATCCTTCTCCACTCGGGGGCTTTGTCCTTCTCCACTTGGGCCTTCGTCCTTCTTCACTTGGGCCTTTAGCCTGTATTTGGCCAGTTTCATGATTCTCATCATTCCCTCCTTCTTGGAAAACATTTGTCCTCAAATGTTCAGGATCATCACCGGGTTCAAGTACCACTTCCTTCCTTTTCTTGTGGGCTTGCTTGACATAGCTTTCATTCTTCTTTGCAATTTGCACCTTCACTTGGTCATACAATCTTTTCACATACTCAACTTTGGCATGTGCATCCTTACGTTGAGTCTCTTGGGGATTGCTTTTGTAAGTTGGCCTGTTAGGCAATGAAGCTCCGGGGAGGAGATCAACTTGATGTTCTATGCCTCTTGAAGGTGGTAGTCCATGAGGAATCTCCTTAGGAAAGACATTTTTAAATTCCTGCAATAATGGTTGAACACTAGGAGAAATAGAAATAGTAAACTCATTACAATTATCAGTAGAAATTTTACTGTCTTTGCAATACTGTAGATTGAGTGGTTCATGAGCAGGTAACACTTTCCTCACTTCACTCGTCTCTGCAAAATAATTAAATTTTCTCTCATGTGTATCACTCTTTTCCTCGGGTGTATCACTCTTCTTTTTCATATTCCTTTGTGGTGCCTCACTATTTTCTTTCTCTTGTTCTCTCTTTTCTCCCATTCTGATTTGGTCATCACACACTTCTCTAGGGGATAGAGGTTTAAGAGTAAATGAGGAAGATTTGGCTATTCGTCTGTAGGGATTTTCTTTGTTACGGTTCAACAAACGTTGCATTTGTGTAGTCCACGCGTCCAGAAATAAGCGCTGAGATTCGTCCAATTGATGATATACACCACCATTGTCACCAGCTCTTGCCATGATTAAGGAACAAAGAATTTTGCAGTAAATTAAAAATAATAAAATTCAGGACCTCACCACACTCTACTCACGTGTTTCTCTCTTTGATGGTAGTTCACTCGTGTTTGATGCTCTCAATATAGGCTTTTGTGTAATGTATTCCCTCTTGCCTTTTACCACTCGTGTTCCCTCTTAAGTTCCTAGATGGACCGAATTAGACACACAAGGTAATATAAAATAAAAGGAAAGACAATATAATTATCAGAGTAACATATTTGATTTGGGATAACAACTTGGACTTGATTTGGATAGCAGATTGGATTTGATTTGGATAACAAATTAGATTTGATTTGATTTGGATAACAAATCTGATTTGGATAAAAAAATTGATTTGATTTGATTTGGATAATAGATCAGATTTGGATAACAAATTAGATTTAATTTGGATAACAGATATGATAACAAATAAGATAACAGATAGGATAACAGATAAGATAACAGACATGACAAGTAAACTTCAAATGCTCATAACTTTTGCTACGGTTGTCTGTTTGAGGCCCACTATATATCAAAACGCTCAGAATTTAGAGGAGAATCTAGATAAGGGGATTTGGTACACGATTTTCTGCCAAAAAAAGCCTCTAACTTCCTCAATTTCGTGTTCAAAGATCAAACACCCCACTTTCTTTTCTTTTCTTTTCTTTTTTTTTTGTTTTCTTCTCTTTTTTAAAAAAAATTTCTGCAACTTTTTTTTTTAACTTGAAATAAAACAAACAGATTTTTTTTTGACACAAAGTCTGAAAGACACAAGAAACAAGAACAAGAACAAAAACGTGACAAGAACAAGAACAAGAACCAAACAAAGACACAAACAACAACGCAACAAGACGCAAACAAGAAAACAAATAACAAAACAAGGACAAAACACGAACCTGGACAAATTACAAAGGAAAATAATAGGATAGGATAGAACCTGTATCAAGAGCCAAAGCTCTGATACCAGATGATGTGATCCTGACTAGGAGCGGATCGTTTGATACAGGCTACGAAGGTTTGGATGACGCCACTTCCGGTGAAGGAAGATAAGTCAGGGTAGACGCCACTTCCGGTGAAGGAAGATAAGTCTGGGTAGACGCCACTTCCAGTGAAGGAAGATAAGTCTGGGTAAACGCCACAAGGATTACCTTGATAAGTCTGATATTGGTTCAACCAGGAACCCGGAGAGAAACTCTCACCAAATTTTATCAAAATGCCAAAAGTTTTTTTATTCAAAACAAAAACCCATACTTATAGTGTAGCTGAACAAAAAGATAAAAATAAACATGGATCTTTTAAACATTTTGGGCCAAAATTACAATAAAAATAAATTATAACTAAAAAATTATTTAACTTGGGCCTTCAAATTAGTTTGGGCCTTCAACAACAATTAATAGTCTTGATAGTGTCTCTGCCTCTGAGCCTTCATCCTTCTCCACTTGGGCCTTCATCCTTCTCCACTCGGGGGGGCTTTGTCCTTCTCCACTTGGGCCTTCGTCCTTCTTCACTTGGACCTTTAGCCTGTATTTGGCCAATTTCATGATTCTCATCAATTAGTTCATATGCTACTGCCCTACTTATATGTCTAATGCGTGAAATGTCAATTGTGGAACGTTCATACCGACGAATCAATCGAGCCAAAAGGTATGGGGAAAAAGAAAATGGTAAAAATAGTAAAGACTAAAGACTAAAAAAGATACGAGATGTGTATAGCAAATCAAAGCAAAGCAAAGAGACCATTCAAAGAAGGAAAGAGGTAATAGAGGCAGTAGTAGGGTCCACTAGTTTGTGAGCCTTTGCATTTGCAGCTCGGTATCATAAGGACCAATCTCTGTCCGTGTGATAATAATGCTCAAAACCGTCCATGTTTTTTTTAAATTAGTATGAAATTGTCCAGTTCAAAATCATGATTAATATTCGTTCGGGATTATGAGTGCTTATAAAATAAATATTTTTTAAATAATTTATTTAATAACCAATAATAAAAAAATTCAAATCTTGTTTATACAATATATATATCTATTGCTTTGTACTAAAATACATCAACCGTTAATTATTGGTCCGTATGACTCGGATATTTTTTATTTATTTATTTTAACTTCATCAGTGTCCTTTCTTTAAGTCTCAAAGCGGTGAATAACCCAATTTAAAAAATTAAATCAAATTTCATATACTTTTTAAGGACTTCCCATCATGGCTTGTCCAAGCTTCGGCTAACGGCTCATTCTTCAGTCCGAACTCAATACTGGGCCAAAAAATAATAAAATTTTATTGCGAGTTTGGGAGTTAAAGCGGTCAGCACTAATAAAAACTAATCTTATTCAAACACATAGGTAACAGAAGTATTTCTTTATAATTTCGTATTTTATATCTAAAGTAAATTAAATTAGTTGTGTAATACTACTATGAAACAATTATTAAACATTAAGCATTACAAATCGATGGTTGTGTTTTTCAACGAGGTAATAACTAGACAGTTTTGTACCAGAAGAAAAGGACTAGACTGTTTACTTTTTTCCCCTTCAATTCTAGCTATCACAATGATTCAATGTCATGCTATTATTTAGCTTAGGATCAATAATAATAATAATAATAATAATAATAATAAATAAATAAATAAAATAAAATAAAATAAAACTATACTTGTCGTTGACTAAAATTATTTGATGTAATTATTTCCTGAATTCAATTAAGTAGTTATAGCTTTTATAATATTGCTCATCTATATAAATAAAATAAACACATGATTTGGTAGAATTTAACTTTTCTGGAACTATAAAAATGTGCTAAGTGAAAAGCTATTAATCTTAATTAAAATAACAATAAAAATAATGCACTTTGAATTAAAAATAAATATTCTTTTTATCTTATTATAATTCTCTTGTAAGAAAAAAAATTATTTTAAAATAATTATTATTTTAATTTTTTAATATAACATTAATTATTATTTTTAATTATATGTCTTATAATATTAATGAAGAACAATTATATTGTCAACTACTGCTAGCATACTCGGAGCCTTGTCTTGGAGAAGCCACAAAACATGCACTTTAGAAAATCTCTGTCTTAACATGTCATAAAGTTTTCATTATTATATAAACCCAAATCTAAACTCACTTGCTTTTTCAGACTGCCTTTCACCCTCCCCTAGCTTTGTTTCTGCTCTGCCCCTTCCCCTTCTTCACTCTCCTCTGAATGCTAATTTGAACCAAAGCTTGCAACTAGGTAAAGACACATACTTGAAAAATGAGGGGTCCTTTGGGTGCAGTAATAGGAAGATACCCATCAAGTGATGGAGTTACCCAAATGGGTGGAATTATAAGGCACAACAGGAAATGCAGGGACATCACTGTTCTAGTGATCTTCATAGCTTTTTGGATAGCAATGATTGTCAACTCCAGCTTTGCTTTCAACCAAGGAAACCCACTGAGGTGAGCAATCTTAAAGTTTCCAACTTTTATCTGTATTGGAGCTGTGAGTGGAGTTTCTGCAATTGGCAAGTTGTGGTTTTGAATGTAGGGTTTGACACGTGGGGTGTTGTCTTTCAACGGGGTTCCTTTATAGAGCTTATTGTTAGGTGAAATTGGTGATGGATGCATTTTTTTAGCTAGTGGTTTATGGTTGTGTACTTTTCCTTTTTTGTTTTGAGTAGTTTACTTGACTAAGATGTTGGCAAATGTTTGCTTACCGAGTCTATTTAACTGTCACAATTTGTTCTTTTTCAACTGGGAATCAATGTTGTTGTTTGTTTGGCTGCTGAAGAACTTAACAGCAGGAAGTGGCAGTGACATTTGATTGTGTAGCTGTAGCAGCATGAAGTTCATAATATTTATTCTCCTTTTTGCTGTTTTCACACTATGACTTACCAGGCTTACTTATGGACTTGACTACAAAGGGAATGTGTGTGGTGACAAGCATGCACACCCTGGCCTTAGTGAATTGGAGCTCAGATATTGGCAAAATCCTAACCAGGTTTATCAGAGTGGATTGAAGGATAGCCAATTCAAACTGGCTGATGCCCGCAGTATATGCTTGTCGGAGTGCCCTATGCCTTCGGAAGATTCCCTTAATTGGGTGTGTGATTATCCTGAAGGAGATATTCGTCTTTCGATGAAAGATTGGATTAATAGGAACTATGATTATTTTGAGTTTCTTACACCGGAAATGAGAAACTCCTCTCTTCAACTACAGGGTCCATGTTATCCTGTAATATTTCCCAGTGTAAATGGTGAGCTGACTATTCCCTTTTGATGCTTTCATAAATTCATATTTTTTTGTATGCCTGCATATGGCTGTGTGGATGCACTGCTTTGATTTTTGACCTTGGTTGTATGGTGTCCTCCGGGACGCTTTGGTAGAGAATTGTCAATCCCCTATGTATTACGAGTTTTATTGTACCTGGTCCCTAATGCATATTTTTGTCTAGTTTACTGGAGTTGCCAATTCATTGCTCGGGCATCAAATACATCTTTGAAGCATTGGCAGCAGATGGGTGGAGTTAACATCAACGAAGACATTGTTATTGACAAGTCCATTCACAAGTCTATTAATTCTCGGTCATCTGTCTTAAAGGTTAAAAATTTTCAACTTCCTACATTTTTTATTTATTAGTATTATGATTGTAATTTGTCCAGGGAAAGCGTAACCACTCAAAATCAATGTTCTATCTGTGTGCATATATTGTATTATTGGCAAGTTAGGGTTAACAAAGAGACAAGTTATTGATGGAAATAAGAAGATCTTGGAAAATACCTTATACCTATTTTCTCCATACTAGTTTAGATGACAATTGATTTGTGTAGTTCATTGACTGCAATATCATCTCCCTTTGTCCATATTAGCCAGATGGCTAATACTTAATAGAAAGGTTCTTGGTCAGATTGAAAATGCTAATAGTTTAGTGAAGGATATTGATGGTTGTAGAGATGCATTATGTCTTGAATCTTGATCCCGTATCTATTTCCACCTCTCCTACCTTTCTCAAATTTATACTCTTACTAAGTGCACCCACACCAAACTTAGCTTACCTGTATTTTGTATGTTGCACCATTCAGCATCATGTGTATTATGCGCCATGGAATTTCAATGTAACATGATTAGTATTTGCAGAGATACATGGCAGACATAGGAAAGGCATGGCCTGTGTTGATTGTTTGTGGAGGGATTTTGCCTCTTTTTCTGTCTGTGATTTGGCTGATGATGATTCGACATTTTGTTGCTGCAATGCCTTGGATAACAGTTGTGCTCTTTAATGTTCTAATAATATCTGTCACAATGTTCTACTACCTTAAAGGTTAGGAACTCTGCTTGGCTGTTTCAATTTTATTTTATTTTTTAAAACAAATACAGGTGTTTTCATGAAAATAACATTATACAGATGTCAAAATAAAATGTGAATACTCCTTTTTGATTAGTGTCCTTTTTGTTCCTCCTTCATCAATTCTATTTATTAGTTGTAGATCCTGTCAAATAGAAAAATACCTCATTACTGGATTTTGTATTAAGACAAAGGCAAAAACATTGTTGGGCACTTAATACAGATATTTTTTGTTTCAAAACTTACAATAAAACCAGGAAATAGATTCCCAGGCTTGACACAGGCTAGACTCATTCTACACATGTTTTGGTAAAATATTTAACTTTTAGTATACTACTTAAAAAAGAAACAACATTTTGGGATTTATTTCTTATGAATTATTGGAGTATGAAGTATTGAAAATTCTAGATTGACTTTTATTCTTGGAGATTGAATTTTTAGTTTTGAAAGAAGAATTATTGATTTAGATCTCATACTGTTCTTTCCATAACTTTATATTTGTTAGAGATTCTCGTCGATCTCTATTCTGATATTACTGTGTTGAATAGCCTAGCCAAATAAAATTTTATTTTATTTTGTTTATCTGGTTGTTGGATAAACATCTGTCAATAATGCTTAATTAATTTTTCTTCCTAATTTTCAGCTGGATGGATTGGAAATGATGCCATTTCTCCCATCATTGGTGAGCATGACCCTTACATTAGTGTATATGGGAGGGTAAGTAGCATCCCAATTGAGTTTTCTGTCTGAATTTATTCTTGCATGTAGATCTAATGAAAAGATCTCACTTTTAGGAGCTGACTCATATACGAGTTGTCACTATACTTATGACCTCTATCATGGTTGTCGCCATTCTTACATCAATTGCTATTGTTCGCCGCATCCTTATGGCAACATCTGTCCTGAAGGTAAGCATCACTTTATGATATGCAATTATTTAACTATTATTACATTGTTTATTTTTATTCATTGAGTTGATTTCTGATAGCTATCATATGTAACTTTTGGACCTTATCAAGTAGTCTTACACTATGAGTAAAGTGTTACTGGCTACGGAGGACTAGGCAGTTGGGGTACATGTATAGATCTGTTCAGGGAAAAGAATAATTCAAAAGCAGTGCTCATTTTGCTTATTTCACATCTGGCAATGGAAGTACCACTGACAGCTTTATCCAACTATGGTCATATAGATTTCACTTGTCATTCCTCTTATTTAACAATGAATGAATGCTGAAACTTTTTCCCTCCTCTCTTGACAACTGTACTTGTCACAAAGCATACCACATTTTGTGTTGATATATAATATATCTCATTCTCATTGAATGATCTTCATCCAGCATGCACACACACACACACACACACACACACACTTTTGTGACTTTTACCCCCATATAATGTGTAGTGTTTGCACATCCTGTTGTCACAATGTCAAACATAACTTTTTAACAAAATTGTTGCACTTATGCTACAACCACTAATAACTATGAAATTAGATTTTTTCATTATTTCTGTTATCCCAGGTCAATTGATTTTATTGATTTCATGCAATTTTTTTTAACAGGTTGCTGCAAAAGTGATAGGAGAAGTTCAAGCCCTCATTATTTTTCCTCTCATACCATATGCTATCCTTGCAGTGTTTTACATGTTCTGGATTTCAGCTGCTCTCCATTTGTTCAGCTCTGGCGAGGTTGTTCAGAATAATTGCAACTCTAACTGTTGCACATATGATCTTATTGCAAAACGGGTAAAATGCGATCGTTGTTGTGGTTATAGCATTCATTACACACCACATATTGGAGTTGCCATCCTTTTCCACCTATTTGGGTGTTATTGGGCTACACAATTTTTCATAGCTTGCTCCTCAACAGTGATTGCTGGGTCTGTCGCGTCTTATTACTGGGCCCGTGGTGAAACATCCGTAAGTCACATGCCTTGTTCAAAATGCATAATGCAATTTAGAAATTTCATTGATTTTTTCATGCATTGGAGTAAGTAGAACCCCATTTTTATTAGATTGAACTACTTGTGGTCCCAGCCTAAGCAGCCATAGTATATTATTTGAGTTCAGAGGTCGTTGCTGATCAGTGTAAGTAGAATTATAAATTATTCAAATTCAACTTGTTCTATCAATTATTAGAATAATATGGTGCAGAATTGTGTTTATACTTGGGTCAAATGGTCCTGTTTGGTTAAACTTCTCAATAAGCAAGCACTTATAAGAGAAGAAAATAAGAATGTAAAATGAATTAAGGGTGAGTTTGTTTAAACTTAAAAAAAGCAACTTTAAAATAAGCGTTTTTTATACAAGTGTTTTTTTATGAAGCAGATAGGATTTGCTTCTTAAAATACATAGAAAACTGCTATTTTTAAGCATAAGCAGTTTAGACAAACATACTAAAAAACAGAAAACCGCTTATTTTATTAAAATAAGCGCTTATTTCAACAAATAACTTTAAACAAACTGGCCCTAAGTTTCTCCCATAAGTTAGAATTAACTTATGCATAAGCTAATTTTAACTTGTTGAAAAAAAAAACTTTAATTCATTTTATCATTTTTTTTTTCTTTCTACAAGCACTTATTGGGAAGTTTATCTAAACAAAGCCAATGTCAAGGACTAAAGGCAGATTTACAGCTTCATAAAAAGCCAAATTCAGACCTAACTTGCAAACTGCTAGTGCTTGCTTGGTTTACTTATTTCAATTTGATCATCTGTTAATTAAGCAGTTTGGTCTGACACATACAAAATTCTTTTATCCATGTTACTAAATATGATTCATATTTCTCAATGCAGCCAGAAATTCCATTTCTTTCTGTCTTTTCCTCCATGAAGAGGCTTATGCGTTACAGTCTTGGGTCTGTGGCTCTTGGCTCTCTGATTGTATCATTTGTAGAATCAATCCGCTTTCTGCTTGAAGTTATTCGTCGTAAGCTAAAAGTCTCAAGTCATAGGCATGACAGCTGCTTAGGCAAGGCTGCATACCAATCTTCTCAATGTTTTCTCAGGTGTATTGAATGGACCATCAAATCAGTAAACCGAAATGCTTACATCCTGGTAAATTTTGTTAATCTACAGTAACTACCGTAAAGAAGATTTTTTATGCTTGCATCATGTGATAGCATGTGTTTTGTTATTGTGGTGCAAGTAAGGCCAATGGAAGTGAAAGCCGATTCTCTTGTACCTGTTGCATTTATGATTGATGTGTTCCTTAGAGGCTGAAATTCATTTCCCTGCTTGCGTTGTGCTTTTTGTAAGGTATACATCATCATAGAGGGCAAAACATGTCCCGAGCTGTATTCTAGTAAATTGCACAGAGAAAATGTTGGTTTAGACCTATGAAAAAGAGTAAAACATTATGATAAATATGCTCAGTCAAAAGTTATTTACCTTAGTTTGTCTTGTCTGCCACTGCCACATACTTGTAGCATTAAATTTTTTCTAATTGACATCCCATCCCTAGGACAATGCATTAGACTTATTCTGATTGTAATTTCTCAAGTATCTTCTTGATGTCTGCCTTCAGATTTTGCTATAACGGGCAAAAGTTTCTTTACACATTATACTTTTTTTTTTGTATACTTTGTTTTTATCTTGAATATCTTTTTGGCACCTGCAGATTGCTATAACAGGCAAAAGTTTCTTTAGCGCTTCTTCTATTGCAACAGAACTGATTATGAATAATATTCTAAAGATTGGGCGTCTTAATGTGATTGGAGATGTCATTTTGTTCCTTGGAAAACTGTGTGTCAGCCTCTCGTGTGCTTTGTTTGCGTTCCTCATGTTGGACACACACAAGTACAACTCTGCTCATAACAAGACCTCATCTCCCCTCTTACCTGTTGTGGTATGCTTTCTATAATCTAATTATGTGACTAGATGGCAAGAATGAGTTTGCATTTAACAAAAGCACAAAAGTAAAAGGCAATTCAGTATTTGCTCTTAATAGAGAGGGAGAGTTTTAAATTATTTTAATGTGCTATTATTGAATTTCATAGCTTTCATCTCCAATAAAATGGTTTGTTGTTATATAGAATTTTCAAATAAATTTGTATTTCAAAACTATTTTGGTCCTTACATCACAGTCCATGTGTTGCACAGCTATAGCTATTTACAGAACTTGCCATTAATGTTCAGATACACGTTGGACTCACTAGTCTTGTGCTCTAAATCACTAATTTGTGGGAAGCAACAAATTGTTACTTTTACTTGAACGTCCGTTTACTGGATTGAGAATGGAAAAACAAACACACTATAAGGGACTAACTCCTGCATTTAACATTGCAATAATGGATAAAATGCAATAGAAGGACCAAGAGCTGGAATACTTGCCAAAATGAAAGTCTACTAATTCATCATCGAATGTGAATTTTGAACAATAATTCTCAGAATCATATTTTGTGTAATGCAGGTTTGCTGGGCTCTTGGATACATTGTTTCAACCCTTTTCTTTGCAGTTGTGGAGATGTCAATTGATACCATAGTTCTCTCATTCTGCCAGGATTCTGAAGAGCACCAAGGGACAGCACAGTATGCTCCACCCCTTCTCGTTGAGACCCTCAGTGACCAAAATGAGATGCAGAGACTCACACAAGGACCCTAAGGAAACTTGTCTGTGTAATTTTGCTAAATATGACAACATTTAGATATTTTTATTAAGCTGCATATTTTTGCCACCATAGTTCCGTTCTTACATCACTTGTATATATATTGTCTTTAGTGAAAAGATACTTGAGGTTTAGAAAAAAAAAAATCGTTACTAAGGTGGGATAGGCGAGTTCACCTTTAGACAAATGGGTTATCATTAGCACAAACAAAACACATTCACTATCCTTTCCCCATATGATTATAATATTTTCTCAAAAGTGTCTCTTCTAGTGAAATAGTAAACTTTATAAGTTGAGGCTTATTGGTTTGTTCCCTAACTTATACTGGAAAATTCCAATTCTTTTTTTTTTTACCAAATGTGCTAGTTAAAAAAATTATTCTGATAAAAAATTGTGTATTTCATTTTTGTGTAAGGAGCAAGGTTTTAAGAAACAAGATTATCTAGTGTAACTCGTACTCACTTGTACTTATATAGATCGTTTGTCTGTTTAAAACAAAATAGTTTATGCACCCACAAAGCAAACTTGATTTTAAGGAAAGGACTTGAATAAATAATTAAAAAGACTAAAATTGCACAAAATCTAAACTAAAAGGATAAAAGTATAATTAAGTCTTTATAGTATAAGCAATTCTTGCATGAACACCACTAAAAAAAATTCAAGATAACATCAGTTAAAAATATTTTGTTATCCTTTTCCATGGTTATTTTAATTTATGTTATTGGATTGTGTAAGAGAATTCCTTTGATCTAGGTAGTCCAACTTAATAAAAATTACACTTGCTAAAAAGTGAATCAACTTCAACACAATTTTTTTTTAAACACATCAGCCCAACTTAATCAGGGTTATATATTATGGAATTAAAAAAGAAGTTTTTAATTTGAAAATTATAGGAGTGTCAAAAGAATCATAACATAGTTTTATATCTTAGTAAAAAAAATTTCTCCTTTAATTCTTTAATCCGTGTCCTTACAACATTAGTATTTGCCTAATATAAAAAAAAAAAAAATGAAGGGGAAGTGCATTTAATAAATGTGGAGAGTGTAATAGCAAAAGCCTATTGGTGTTACCTCAATTTAACATAAACGATGCGTTGTTCTCCAAAGAGGACGAAAGAGGAAAAAAAAACGCAGTGGGAAGTGGGAACAAATACTCAACGCTGTTTCTGTATCTGTTGCAAATTGAAGGCAAAGGTTCCAAGGTACATTCTTTTTCCCCTTTTCTCTTTTCATGGAATGGTGGGGATGGTTTCAAACGATTCAAAATAAGATGGGGGTCTCGTAGATTTTGTCCTGTTAATTGGTTTTAATGTATTTTAATTTTGTTATTTCTTATTTTTCATCCAAATTTCGTGACATTTTTCTCGTATTTTCTTTTTTACTGGGGCTGAAAATTTGGAATTTGTTGTGCTTTGGCTATAGATGGTAGATTTCTCATCCTTCTAATTATGACGATTACATTTTTGTTTTGCTTGAATTTCATTTGCAAGTGAAGGCAGAAGCTTACCTTCTTCCGCATTGTTCTGAAGATTTTATTGACTTTGTTACTTTGTATCCAAAGTAAGCCTTGGTAATAAAATGAGTTTTGGAGAAAATGAACTTCTAAGATAGTTCGTAGTGCTTCAGTGTTACTGTTTATGTACACTGTAAGACAGGATTCTTTTAGGGTTCAACTGTATGGCAACTAACACTTGCAGTTTGTAACTAAGTTTACGTTAATTAAGAGACCAATTTCAATTTATATAAACTGTTAATGTAGAAATTTTATACAGACATCCTATAAGATTTGACCACTTTACAATATCATCTTATTCATTAATATAATGTGACAATAAGGTAGATTTCTATTCTTAAAAGAATATATAATTGCAGGGGGTGGGGGAAGGATATATCCAGGTTTTTGGTAGCTAGGGTGCTAAGAACCACCTGCAGACTGGAGCATGTATTTCAAGCATGCCAAGCTTGGAATGTAGATTATGGAGGAGATAAACATCAAGCAGTTTTGTATGGAACCCCAGATATAATATGAGATATGAATATGATATGAACAAAGGGATACTGCAAATTTTATAAATTATAAGACAACACAATCTGGGGGATGGAAGAGGAAACATCATAACACTTGTTTTTTAATTGAAGGGTCTCTTAGGCAATACGGAATAGATGCTATAACTGGCTGGGACTAAATTCTGTCCTGCATAATGAGGCCAATAGCCACTTCTTACAACACTCAATCTGGGGGATCAACAAGAAATCAAATGACATGTGGAAAGTTACCTGGTTTGCTGTCATATGGAGTATTTGGCTTCATCGAAATGCTATATTGTATTTAAGGAGGAGCTGCTGGATGAGGAGAAGCTGTGGGACCTTATTAAAACAAGATCCTGGCTGTGGTTGAAATCAAAAGTGAAGAATTGCTGCTTTTCGTGGTATACTTGGTCAACAGACCCGATGTTATGTCTAAAAGAAATGGCACAATAAGCTACATGGAACTGCAACATAACAAATATATGGGAAGGTACAAGCGTGATTTCAGTTATTGGATCTCAAGGTTTTTTTTGCCTAATACAAGTAGGGAAGTAATATTATACATTTCTCTTGGTTTTTTGGGTTAGTTATGTTCCTATCACTTACACAGATAGTGTCTTAACATGTGTTGGTGGCTTTAGTTTATACACGGCTTCTGGTAGGGAAATATGGGATTAACACAGGCTGTTACTTGTTATTACTGTTTGTAGAAGTATCCTGTGAGGCTGAGTTATGGTGGGAATGAAACAGCTTAGGTGTCTTTCCTATTTGTAACTTGGTCAATCAAGTCCTCTTGTATTTGATAGGGTACCTCTTTTCTTTAATATATATTCTTTTTGGCTGATGAAAAAAATAATGAAAAAAAAATAAGACACGACACAATTATGGTACCATGCATAAAAATAGTATAAAATTAGCATGGAAGCACAAAGCTCAAAACAGAGAAGAGAGTCAATGTTTTTAAATTAGTTGATTAAATTTTTAATCATCTACCTAGTTATTGAATTTCTGTTTGTATTAGTATAAAATTCAAAAAAAGAATAAGTATAAAAATAGCAAAATGTAACTTAAAGTATCCCAAGTGTTAATGAAGTTTGTAACACAAGTATTTGTTTGACATGGGTAGAGACTAGAGACTATGTTAGTATCCATGTTTCCTAGACAGGGTCGGAGTTTGTTTCTTAGATTGCTGAAAAATTAGAAATCAGACAAGAAGGCTACTGTGTACAGTGATGAATTTGCAGTGTGAATGCTTTGAGATGTAACTGTTAGCTTTTTTGGTGACAAAGAAAATTCTATTTTGTTATTTGATTGTCTAAATTGAGAAAATAGAAATAAAATATGATTTAAACACTCTAAGTTGTTTGCTTGTGTCAAATGGGATGGGATTACTTAATCGACGGTTCAACAAATTATGCTAATTTCTCTTTTGCTAAGCTTGTTGTATTATCTTATCCTTCATTTCAGAGCAAAGTTTCTGGCCTATATACCATGGGAAGCAGAGGAGTAATTGCGGACAAGTGGTCCATGAGAATTCTTTGGGCATGTGCTATTGGAAGTGCCGTCAGTAAGTATTCTTGACCTTTTCTCAGCGATGTCTTCTTTCCCCAGATCTTGTTATCAAACTCAGTCTTGTAGTATGTCTCCAAGTATGTTCCTTTCCTCACAGAAAAATTCATTCAATTACAATCTTACTTTCTACTTTTGATAACTACAATTGTCTAGGCCTGTATATGGTTGCTGTAGAAAGGCAAGCACAGAATAGGCAGAGGATGCTGGCTGAAGAATTGAAAGCAATGGAGTCAGGGGAAAGCAACGGCAAAGATGGATGAACTGTGTTATGCTATAATTTTATGAAAAATATGTAGTATCAAATAGCAGATGCAGAGTTTCAGATTTTCTGAAACTTATGATGTAAAAGGTTTCTGTGTCCATCTTTTGTCCATTCGCTAACAGTACAATTTCTAAAGGTTTGAGCATTTTCCAGTGGGAAAATAATGTACTAGATTTTCATTTCAAATCTGTTACGGAAAGGATTGAAATGAGCTTTGCAACCTCATTTTTAACATTTTAGAAAATAAATTTGTTGAGTTACTTTTAAGTTGTACGTTCTTTCATGATTTTATTTTTTCCTACTGGAAATAGTTTCCCATGCTGTTGCTAGCATGTCGAAAAGCATGTGCCATCATACACACGGGTCTTGCATCAATTGCAGACTTGCAGTTAAGAGCTAGTGATGCCATATAGGTTACACATATTTTGAGCTGACTTGTTACGCGCTTGGTTTAACTTGTTTTGAAAAAATAATGACTTGTTTTGGCAGCTTTTTGAGAGAATTTTTAAAAATAAACAATTATTTTTTTAATATTTACTTTGCCAGAAGCTAGATATTCATCAAGTGTAAAAACACTAAAAAAAAATATCAATCACGAAAAATACAAGGAACTGGTTTTTGTTTTCCAGGTGAAAAGTGAATAAAATGGTTAATTGGAAGCAAATATTGTTGGGTTACCAAAAGGAATCTGGTATTTATCAGAAGTTTGTATAATGACACAATACTGGGGTAGAAAGACTAATGCACAAATTAAGGTTTTAAATTGTAGTCAAAGTTTTGCCATGATCCTTGATGTTGTGGGAAATTGCAGACAGATGCGACCATAATTACGGTCGTGGTGACTCTAAAAACCTGGACTATGTGACCGAAATTTTAGTCACAGATTGTTTTTTAAAACCTTGGCACAGATAAACCAAAAAGAAAGGATATTTATAATTTGTTACTACAGTATTGGCAGGATGTTAGATCCTCAATTTTGTGAGAATGGATGTATAAACCAGTAGAACATGTTAACTTCTAGCAGTTTGACGGTGGAGGTGACATACAATAGTTAGGTACTGCACCCAATAAATATTAGAGTTCTACAGACATGGTTCCAAACTTAAACCTTAACACTACTTTTCTTTTTATTTGGTGTCTATTCAAGTTTAACTACATAACATTTTAAAGGGGGGTTTCATTACAACTAAAGTGCATTATATACTTGGTCCATAATTGAATTTAATAGGACATTAATGTCTCCCACACTACTATTTGTACCATTGATAAATCGGTAATGGCAAAAGCTTTGCCATATGATCCAGTGACAATCTAAATTGGAATTCGGTTTGTCAAGGAAAGGAACCAAAAATATTCACCTCAACTTCAAAAAATCATACAAAATTCAACCTCATCAATGTGCCATTCACAGCTTGTTTTGTTTTCTTCTTTGACATCATTTTCTTTTGCACATTATCTTTCTTTTGGGATAGAAGAAGATCTTGGCATTTTTTCTGCTCTAAAACGGAGTGCTGGTGCTGAAGAAACTGAAGCAGACAGTCGAAGGAGGGTAACATGCCTACTTGAAAATCTATTTGCTGGTGATACTGCTCTTAGTGGTTGTAATTCAAAATGATCAGTGAACTCGCCATGCCTTCTAGTTCTCTTTGTTGCCCTTCCCCAGTAATCAATTGTGTCCCTTACAGGGCTCTGGAATTAATGCAGCCTTAAAGTTTGTTCCCATCTGAAACAAAAATAGGAAAGCTGTTACTGTATCAGACATGAAACAGACAAAATTCCTTTAGTATAATAAAAATTTACTGAATGTAACTCTTATGCAGTAACAAATATGTTAGTAGTATCGCATCTAAGTGAAGCCTCAGAGCAAGGTATATGCTATTATTCACATCACTTGGGACTTAAAATGAAAATAATGTCATGTAGTTAGACTTTATTCAAAGAAACTTGATCATTCAGAGAAAATTAACACTTCAAGTAATCATGTAGTCTTTATTCAGAAACTATGTCCTGAGGGAAAAAGATAATCATTTGTACATGATATCACCTGTGTAACAAGTGTGTAGAGTGGAAAAGTACTGTAGCTGCAGAGAAACTGTTCAGCGAACCTATCATGTTGAAAACAATAAGAGTTGAAAGGAATTGTTTTAACATCCTAGATAGTTAAGGACTTAAGGCTACAATGATTTCTGCATACCCCAAGATTAGCCTTAAATACATGAGGAGATTATTCCTGATAAAGCAAGAGTTGTAGCCAAACTGCCACTGCAGATGAAAAATTCATTTTGGTTGAATGCAGAAGGAACAGAAAAAACCAAATATTTATCATTCTTCCTGGGGTTCTTTATCTTGTTCTACGGAGTGACGAGGAAATATAGCGACACTCTTTCTAGCACTTTCTCTATGATTGATTGAAATTTATTGGAAATCAACAATTTTGGTGGGTCCTACTTCTAAATCAGGAGAGAGAATTATTAAATAAGATGTAATCCCTACCAAAATTTGTGATTTTCGATAAATTTCAGTCAATCATAGAGTGTCAAAGAAAGTGTAACTATCATTGACCAAAAAGTTCAAAAGTTGCAATACACACATAATGATAACTTACAAGTATAGTTGTACCTTATTTGATTTGATTACTCTTAAATATGATATCTTACTGTACATTTTTGGTTCAGTTGTTTTGAAAATACATTTATTTTATGCAATTTATATGATTTATGATTCAAGTAGAACTTGAAAATTTTATCTTTACTGAAAACTATAATTCTGTTTAAGATGGAGAAGGAAGTACCCAGGACCAAAAGAATGAAGCCAGTTCAAAGGCATTCTGCAAAGAAGAAATGGTTATTAAATGCATTCTTGATGGTAGAGTGCCTGTATATAGCACATGTATTTGGTCCCTGAGCTCACTTCTTCCAATTCATCTGATACACCATCTAGAGAGAGAGAGAGGAAGAGAGCTTGGAAGAACCAAAACTAGGCAACTCTTTCATGGCAATGGCTTGAGTTATAATTTGATTTTTGTTTTTTCCGTATTTTGTTAATGACTTGTGTTTCGTTTTATAGTTTGTAAGCAAGCCACTGAATCATTAAAGATTTTTTGATATGTAATTGTTTTTCATATCTTATATCCTTATTTTGTTTACCTTTACAATTTATGGAATTTTGATTTATTTTTATGCATGAATATATTTTGGAAAATTTTATTCATGCATATATATATAAAATCAAATGCATAATATTATGTTTCAATTATGAAATTATATATGAGAATCTTATTCGTAATTATATTTTATCTTGATCTTGAAATGCATAATATGATTTATTCTCATATGATTAAGTTTTATGTCTAAGTGATCTTTATAATTTTGATTAATTATGGATTAGCCACAACATATATATTTTGATTAAAATTATATATTAAGTTGTTTAAAGACCATATAAGGAACATAATTGTCCCGAATTCAAGAAATGGCTTGAGAAGAAAGGTAAATCAATCTCATTAGTATGTTATGAATCTAATATGGTTAGTGTTACTATTGACACCTGGTGGATTGATTTTGGATCTACTATCCATATTGCAAATTCTTTACAGAGTATGCAAAACCTAAGGAAATCAGTGGGAAGTGAGCAAAGCATTTTATCAGGAAATAAGCTAGGCTCACCTGTGGAGGCTATTGGAACTTGCATTTTAACTTTAAGTAGTGACTTTATTTTAAAATTAGAAAAGACCTTTTATGTACCAAGTTTTTCTCGAAACTTGATTTCTGTCTCTAGACTCATACTTTTTGGATATTCCTTTAATTTTAAAGACACATCATTTGAGTTATTTTATAATTCTGAATGTGTTGGAAATGGTATCTTGTTTGATGGTCTTTATCTTCTTGGTTTACAAAATTATGCCACTTATAGTTCAATGCATGTTCAAATTGGTATTAAAAGGTGTAATATTAATGAGAATTCCTCTATGTTATGGCACCGGAGATTAAAACATATCTCCATTGAGAGGATTAAAAGGTTAGTGAAAGATGGGGTACTTAATACTCTAGATTTTGTTGACTTTAAGACTTGTGTGGACTGCATTAAGGGTAAACAGACCAACATGTCTATGAAAGGTGCTAACAAGAGTTCAAGCATATTAGAAATAATTCATAATGATATTTGTTGTCCAGATATGGATTCACGTTGTCAGAAATATTTTATCACCTTTATAGATGATTA
Source organism: Glycine max (assembly GCF_000004515.6). NCBI lineage: Eukaryota > Viridiplantae > Streptophyta > Magnoliopsida > Fabales > Fabaceae > Glycine > Glycine max. The sequence continues at coordinate 21,632,511 of NC_038248.2, read as the reverse complement.
TTCATCATATATGAATGTTTATTTGCTTCATAACAAAAATGAAGCATTGGATGCCTTCAAAATCTTTAAGGCTGAAGTTGAGAACCAATGTGGCAAGCAAATAAAAATAGTGAGATCAGATAGAGGTGGAGAATACTATGGCAGATATACTTAGAATGGACAAACACCTAGTTTTTTTGCAAAATTTTTTCAAGAACATGGGATTGTTGCCTAGTACACTATGCCTGGTTCTCCAAATCAGAATGGTGTGGCAGAAAAAAGGAACCGAACATTATTGGACATGGTACGGAGTATGCTTAGCAACTCCAATCTTCCTAAATCCTTGTGGGCTGAAGCACTAAAGACGACAGTGTATATATTAAATCGTGTTCCAACCAAGGTTGTCCCAAAGACACTTTTTGAGTTGTTTAAAGGTTGGAAACTGACTTTGAAACATATGCTCGTTTGGGGTTGTCCGTCTGAGGTGAGAATATATAACCCACAAGAGAAGAAACTTGACCCGAGGACTATTAGTGGGTATTTCATTGGATATGCCGAAAGGTCTAAAGGTTATAGGTTTTATTGTCCATATCATATGACTAGGATTGTGGAATCAAGAAATGTCATGAAGGATGAGATGAATTCCATGCAGAGTAACAGAGTTTGGAACCTTGTAAAGTTGCCTAATGGGGCAAAGGCCATTGGCTGTAAATGGGTCTTTAAGACCAAAAGAGATTCATTAGGCAATATTGAGAGATACAAGGTAAGACTCGTTGCTAAGGGATTTACTCAAAAAGAAGGAATTGACTACACAGAGACTTTTTCTCCTGTATGTAAGAAAGATTCTCTTCGTATTATCTTGGCATTAGTTGCTCATTTTGACCTTAAGTTGCAATAAATGGATGTGAAAACAATTTTTCTTAATGGTGATTTAGAGGAGGAGGTTTCTATGAAGCAACCTGAAGGCTTCTCCTCTAATAGTGGTGAGCATTTGGTTTACAAGCTTAATAAATCTATATATGGTTTTAAAAAAAGCCTCCCGTTAGTGGTACCTTAAGTTTCATGGGATAATTTCTTCATTTGGTTTTGATAAAAAAAACCCCATGGATCAATGCGTATACCACAAGATCAGTGGGAGTAAAATATGTTTTCTTGTTTTATATGTAGATGATATTTTACTTGCAGCCAATGATTGGGGTTTGCTACATGAGGTGAAACAATTTTTCTCTAAGAATTTTGACATGAAGGATATGGGTGATGCATCTTATGTCATCGTCATTAAGATTCATAGAGATAGACCTCGAGGTATTTTGGGTCTATCACAGGAAACCTATATTAATAAAATTCTAGAGAGATTTTGGATGAAAGATTGTTCACTAAGTGTTGTTTCCATTGTGAAGGGTGATAGGTTTAATTTGAACCAATGCCCAAAGAATGACTTTGAGAGGGAATTGATGAAAAACATTGCTTATGCTTCAGTTGTTAGAAGCCTCATGTATGCTCAAGTGTGCACAAGGCCTGACATTGTTTTTGCACTTGGAATGTTAGGAAGATATCAGAGTAATCCAGGTATTGACCATTGGAGAGTTGCTAAGAAAGTGATGAGGTACCTTCAGGGGACCAAAGATTACATGCCTATGTATAGACAGACAGAAAATCTAGATGTAATTGGTTATTGAGACTCAGACTTTGCTCACTATGTTGACTCTCACAAATCAACATCTGGGTACATTTTCATGATGGCTGGTGGAGCTATTTCACGGAGAAGTGTTAAGCAGACTTTGACTGCTACTTCTACCATGGAAGCTGAGTTTGTCTCTTGTTTTAAGGCTACATCACATGGTGTATGGCTTAAGAGTTTCATTTTTGGGCTGAAGATAGTTGATACTATTTCAAGGCCTTTGAGAATTTTTTGTGATAACTGAGCTGCTGTCTGTATGGTTAAGAATAAAAAAAGTGGAAGTCGAAGTAAGCACATCGACATTAAGTACTTAGCCATTAGAGAAATAGTAAAAGACAAGAAAGTGGTCATTGAGCATATAAGCACTGAGTTGATGATCGTCGATCCTTTAACTAAGGGCATGCCACCATTTAAATTTAAGGATCATGTAGAAAGAATGGGACTTGGTTCCACTTTATGATTGTATACATACTTGTTAAAATTGAAACTTTTATATTTAGATATTTTCTCATATTTAGGTGCACATTGATTTATTTGAGAAAAACTATGTTTTGGACTAAGAACATTGGGTTTATTCATTAAGTTTTATTACCACTTTAAGTATACTGCTTGGGAAATCGAGCATATTGTAATACATGGATGATATTACTCGTTATAAGAGGAACTATCACTATGATTCGTATATTCACTTCTTAAGAAGATTGAGCATTAACTTAATCATTGAGTCAAAATGTTTGGACCAAGTGGGAGAATGTAATAATTTTGGTCTAAACGTTTTGGAAAATGAAAAGCTCCATCAGTTTGGGAATTGAGAAGCCAAATTGAATGGCTACTAATGGGTGGTAATGACCACTAATGAGTGGTAATGGCTACTAAATGCATTTTTGATAGTAGAATGTCTATATATAGCACAAGTATTTGGTCCCTGAGCTCACCTCTTCCAATTCATCTGATACACCATCTAGAGGGAGAGAGTGAGAGATTGGAAGAACCAAAACAAGGAAACTTTTTCATGGCAATGGCTTGAGGTATAATTTTATTTTTTTGTTTTTTTCGCATTTTGTTAATGACTTATGTTTCGTTTTGTAATTTGTAACATCACAGGTTAAAAATTTTAGTCTAACATATTAAACCAGAAAAGTTGATCACGAGGTGTCAACTTTTCTTCAAAGAAGTTATTTCAGCATTCTCCAATGCCAAGGTTGCAATAACATTTGTAGCTTTGTTCCAACTAAAAGAACAAGCTGCACAAGAACAACTAATAGAAATAAAATGACACAATTGAATAAAATATACCCATCCAAGAAATTCAAGACAAGGCAACATTTTAGATAACCATCTACTGTAATTTTCCTTACCATAGCACATTCATTTACTGCAATATATATAAACTTTGTATGCTACTGATTCATCAGGTTGTGCTGACATTACTGTTAACAATCAAGGAAAAGAAAAATGAAACTGATATATACAAATAAAAAGAAGGATAATTAAAAGAAAGGTAGGAAAAGACAAAGCTAACTTATAGAATTAGGAATGAAACCTATCCAGAAATAGAGATTTGATCCTATTATAGACCAAAGATGTAACACTATTAAATATTACTAATTATAAATCGATGTTTAATTGTATTTATCGTGTTATTTGACTATATTACTGACTTGAATGAGTTGAGGTATGGCTTGAATTAGTCATGTGTGATTTGATTGATGTGGATGTTGAGTTATGTGGAGTTTTGTTAAGCTAAGTTGAAATTATGAGATTTCAAATTTTACCTAAACCTATTTCAGTAAAATCGTGATCCTGAATTTCTTAACCGTTGGATCGTCTTCAAATTTTGGCTAAAGGTTCCTAAGACAATTATCCATAGTTTTACCGTTAGGATTTTGAAAATTGATTTCTTTCTTAGCACAAGAAGCGCGCTAAGTGAAATTCCAACTTGAGAGGGAATTGCGTGTTAGACAAGTGGCCTCAGATATCTTAAGAAGGGGGGTTGAATTAAGATATTGCAAACTATTTCCCCAATTAAAATTCTATTTCAATTTCAATGCAAGTTACAAGTTCCCTTAAAAATGAATTCTTAAATAATGATTGAAATAGAACAATCTGAATATAAATGTAAAGCAATAATAAATAAACGAGTTTAAGGGAAGAGAAAGTGCAAACTCATATTTATACTGGTTCGGCCACACCCTTGTGCCTACGTCCAGTCCCCAAGCAACCCGCTTGAGAGTTCCATTATCTTGTAAAATCCTTTTACAAGTTCTGAACACACAAGGACAATCCTTCCTTTGTGTTCAGATTTCTTTACAACAAGAGACCCTCAGTCTCTCAATCCCCTTTGAGAATTTAGAAAGAAGAGAAGAATAAATCTCTCTTGAAAGAGATAGATTGTACAATCTGAGCACTCAATTAATTCCTTATTGAATTGCAAGTGTATTGGCCAAGGAATTCTTAAGAGGATGAAATGTTTTTACTCTTTGAGAGAATAAGACATTTTGTTATGAAAAATTATGAGCAAATTCGTGTTGCAAGTCACATATAAATAGACCTTTGGTGGCCATGTAAAAACCATTTGAAAAGATGTGACTCTTAGAAATAATTTTCTGAAAATCTCCTCTGGTAATCGATTACAGGATTTGTGTAATCGATTACAGGTTTTAAAATTTGAATTAAAACATTTATTACCTGCTGGTAATCGATTACCAATACTGTGTAATCGATTACACAATCTAAAATTTGAATTCAAATTTTAATAGCTGTTGTAAACCATTTTTGGCCACTGGTAATCGATTACATCCTCTGGTAATCGATTACTAGAGAGTAAATCTCTTGAAAAATACTTTTTAACCTAAATTTCTTGGCCAAACCTTTTTCTATTTCAATTAGGAATTCCCTTCCTAAAATACTAGTGATCATCTTGATGTTGTATCTTGTATTCTTGAATCATTTTCTTGAATTAAACTTCAGAAGCGCATTTGCATCAAATCATCATGATCATCATCAAAACATCAAAGTCATTTGCTTCTACAATCTCCCCCTTTTTAATGATGAAAATTTAAGTCTTGAAATCAAGATACAAACAATGTATATGCATAATATATTGCGTTCACTCCCCCTATGTTTTGGAATTGATGATCACTTGATTTCTAAGCTTCTATACCACCCCATTTCTCTCCCCCTTTGGCAACATCAAAAAGCCAAAGTTCGTGGGAATTAATAATATATAATATAATGAAGTGGACAAAGATTAATCATAAGTCATAACCAACCATGAGCAAATCAGAAATAAGTAGGGTAAGGTGGGAGACTTCTATCCTAGGTCAAGGTTATGGAAAAAAGTCAATGTTTGGCTCAAAAGGCTTGCAAATGGCAGAACATAATGTATATTGGTGCATTTGTTTGGCCAATGGCTCAGCAAGAAGGGAATGCCCAGATCATTTCCACGAAACGCATATTGTGATGATTATAAATTCATGCAAAATCAATCATAGCACTCATCCATGTGGAAACTCATATATAAGGCTTTGTGGCCACACAAACACTAAGGCTTAGGGTTTGTTTCCACATTCAGGCCAAACCAATGTTTCAACAATTTCTCTTTTATCAAGTCACACAAAACACCCGAGTCCATTTTGGCATTCGGGAAAGCCTTTCGTTGTTTTCACCCTCTAAGTGCACATTTCTGTTTTTTTCAAAAAAAACCTTTCGTGTTTTGATCTGCGAACTTTCCAAAGAAAACTGATGATTATTTCTTTTTTAAAAGCATGTTAGTTTTAGTTTTTTTTTTTTAGAAAAAGTTTGAATCCTAGGCAAAGTTATAACCCGAGATTACACTTATCAAAGGGACAAAGGGCGCGTGAAAGAAAAGAAACCATACACAAATCTTTTTTTGTTTAGGTTTTTCTTGTTTTAAACAAACCACCACAATGAAATAACATGACAACATACTGGAAGAGATAAAATAAAGACAAGTTCCATCACAATGAAATAACAAACAAAATATTGAAAGTGGTAAATAAAATAAAGACGAGTTCATAATTTTAAGAGATCCTGGTCGAGCGACTTAGTCTCCTCAAAGGAAGAAGTCCATCACATCGGCCATGTCATTGTCTTCCTGAGCTCCATCTTCATCTTCTGGGGCCTCTGCGGGCCCTGTCCCTACCTGAAAACTGGGCTTGTCTCCAGGCCATGCAATTGTGGCCCCGAACTGCTCAGGAGTAGGCCATGGGTAAGGACTGGGGTCCTGGCACTGCTGATGCAGGGTATACTGATAAAAGCTCTCTTTCAACTGCACTTGGCCCCTATGGTTGGCCGCCTGTTGGTCAGCCAAATGCTACATGTAGAGTTCCATCCCCTGCATGTGAGCAAAGATGGATTCTAGAGATGATGGCTGGTGTAAAGGTGGCGGTGGTACATTTATGGTTGGTTGCAGTTGTTGGTCCTGCCCCGGCTGCTGTGCCTACCTTGGCATGCAATACTTTTCAATGAAAGACCTGTTAATGGGAGGCCAGATGAGCTTTGTGGGTGTAACCGACACCCGAGAGAACTGGCAGAGACCTGTGATCAAGGCTGGTGTCGCAACCTACCCTTCGGCGGGAGGGCAACGTGTGACTCGCGGGTGCGTGTTCCAAGAAAGGAATACACGCGAAGTCGCCACCAACGTTTATTTGAGGAAAACGTCGGAAAAATCGGAAAAGGTGTGGTCTACAAACTTTAAGTGAAAGGTTCGAAAGTTGTATTTACGCACGGGGAAGGTATTAGCACCCCACACGCCCGTCACAGGAGACGACAACCTTTAATCAAATGTGCAACTATGACTTCAATTTATGTTCTTCTCCCTTTTTACATTTTTATGTCTTTTTATGCCTTTTTATATTTTTATCTTTTTGTGGTCGACGATGGTGTTTCCCTTGCTCCTACGTTTATCACTCGACTCGCTGCTCCTGAATGATAAAGGGCGCAGAATGACCATAATTTGTCTCTGCACGTTTATCACTCAACTCGCTGCTCCTGAATGACAAAGGGCGCAGAATTTGTCTCTGCGCGTTTATCACTAATCTTGCTGCTCCTGAATGACAAAGGGCGTAGAATTTGTCTCTACGCATTTATTACTCAACTTGCTGCTCCTGAATGACAAAGGGCGCAGAATTTGTCTCTGCGCGTTTATCACTCAACTTGCCTGCAGATGAACGCATGTCATCGGGCCCGCCAACTCTGATGACAAAAGGCGTAGAAGACGATGTTAGTCTCTGCGTGCTATCATGCTTTGAGTCTTATAGATAGCAAAGGAAAGTTTTAAAAGTGCGGGACCAAATGGTTCCCGCATGTCATCGGGCCCGCCGCCTCTGGATGACAAAAGGCGCAGAAGATGTCGTTAGTCTCTGTGTGCTATCATGCTTTGAGTCTTATAGATAACAAAAGAAAGTTTTAAAAGTGCGGGACCAAATGGTTCCCGCATGTCATCGGGCCCGTCGCCTCTGGATGACAAAAGGCACAGAAGACGATGTTAGTCTCTGCGTGCTATCATGCTTTGAGTCTTATAGATAGCCAAAGAAATTTTGGGACCAAATGGTTCCCGCATGTCATCGGGCCCGCTGCCTCTGGATGACAAAAGACGCAGAAGACGACGTTAGTCTCTACGTGCTATCATGCTTTGAGTCTTATAGATAGCAAAAGAAAGTTTGGGACCAAATGGTTCCCGCATGTCATCGGGCCCGCTGCCTCTGGATGACAAAAGACGCAGAAGACGACGTTAGTCTCTACGTGCTATCATGCTTTGAGTCTTATAGATAGCAAAAGAAAGTTTGGGACCAAATGGTTCCCGCATGTCATCGGGCCCGCCGCCTTTGGATGACAAAAGGCGCAGAAGACGACGTTAGTCTTTGCGTGCTATCATGCTTTGAGTCTTATAGATATCAAAAGAAAGTTTGGGACCAAATTGTTCCTGCATGTCATCGGGCCCGCCGCCTCTGGATGACAAAAGGCGCAGAAGACGACGTTAGTCTCTGTGTGCTATCATGCTTTGAGTCTTATAGATAGCAAAAGAAAGTTTGAAATGGATAACCATCAGGTGTCTCCACATGTCACATGACCACAGGGTCAGTATGACAGAAATTGTGGGGTGGCCAACAAAAGCGAGGCTCTTGCTCCTACGTATCCTCAATGAGGAACTCAGACCTATGTAGTTCTGGATAACTTGTGAGACTAAAAATATTCTCGGTGTTTTCTTCACTAAAAATGCGAATATGCTTTAGTAAAGAGACAAAACTTCCAACTAATCAGAGCAACATATGCTTTTCGGATGAAAAACAATGTGTCTACCGGGGAAGGGGAGTATGCTGATGAAATCTTCTCATAACCATAAATGAGATTTTGGATGTTAGCATTTCGTTTCTAAATGACCATTTAGAGGAAACACTAGGTTCAACAAAAATAGAAGAAAATCACTCAAAGTGTATCAATCTCACACAGGCAAGTGTTTCATCCAAATTCCGAACCATAGGTATGCCATGACTTGATTTTGCAAATTATTTCCTATCAAACCAAATATTACATGCGTGATCATGGATCAATAGGACTTTTCCTTGGGAATGGTGTTTTTTGGTGGGAACTATGGCTTTGAGTGTTTTTGGCCTTTTCCTTTTATGTTTTTGTTTAGTGTAAGGCGAACAAGTCACCGACACACAGGATTTTGGTCGGTAATCAAAGGGAGAGGATCACTTCAGGTCGTGGTTTCCTTTCTTTTTGTGCTTACTTGGTGACAACTCTGCATTTGTTCAGATGTCGTCTGATCCAAAGACCTTTCTGTATATTTCTTCTGTTTTCTTCTGATCTTTGATCGAGAATTTTCTTTCTTTTTTTGCTTTCTCCCACTCTTCAATTGGGAATTTCCTCTTTTCGTTTTCTCCCGCTCTTTTGATTGGGAATTTCCTTTCTTTTTTTTTCGTTTTCTTCTAAGGGCAAAGATTGACATTCTCACCTTGGGTCAAGGTTTATGGTAAATTGGGATTTTGGCTCAAGGCTTGTAGAACGGATGGACATGATATATGTCAGGGTTTGGTTCGGTTCAAGGATAAAAGGGGATGTCCCACATTATTTCCATGACACAAATGCAACAATGATGATTTGAAAATTTTATGCAAAACTAGTCGTGCATGCACCTATGTGGACACTCAAGTGTCGAAAAATTTTGGTCATGTGATGCTAGGGCTCATAATTCATTCTCTCTACTTTAGTCAACCCAGTGTTTCCAAAATATGTTCTTTTATCAATTTGTGCATTTATCCGAGTCTATTTTGGGTGTTCGAAAACTTTCACAACATTCATCCTTCAAGTGTATACACATTTTTCCAAAAACTGGTTATGATCAGTGAATTTTTTCAAAGAAAAGTTAGAAATTATCTCTTTTCACAAGCATGTTGTTTTTTTAGCTAGACAACTTTTTATTTTTATTTATTTTCTTTTTGTCTTCCTTCTTTTTCCTTTTTTTCCCTTGCTCTTTTTTCCTTTTCCTCTCCTTTTTTCTTTTTTAAGTTATTTATCATTTTTTCATTTCCTCTCTCTTCTTTCTTTTTTTCTTTTTTTCTCTCTGAAAAGGTCGTGCGGACGAGGGCACACACTACCTACTTACGTCTAACCACAAGGTGAACGACAAACAAACGAAAATGGTAAGTCGCAAAAAACGGTGACGAAATAACTGAGAGCCATAACGCCAAAAATTTCTAACAGAAACGAACAATAATGATAGTAACGTTAGTAACCATATGAACAAAAATAGAAAGTAGTAATGTCAACAGCAATATAGACAATAACAGAAAACGTCAATAGCAAACTAATCAAAAAACAGTAATTTCAAAAAAATGCGGTGACCTCGGTCACATGGCTCCGCTTCCTCCCAAGAAACCGAGCAAGTTCGTCATCTCTTCATCCATGCGGGCCTCCTCTGCATCGCCGGGAGCTCCTGCAGGCGCTTCCCCTGCCTGGGCCTCGGGCCAATTTCCGGGCCATGTGACCTCAGTCCTGAATTGATCTGGAGTAGGGCACGCAAAAGGAACGAAACCCTGGCCCTGCTGACTGAGGCTGAGTTGGTAGAGACACTCGTGTATCTGCACCTGCCCCCGGTGGTTGGCCGCCTGTTGGCGAACCAAGTGTTGTAGATACCGCTCCATGCCTAATGACCCAGCGGGATCAGCCTGATGAGGTGGTGGCGGTGCGTCTACGACCTGTGGTGCATCACCCTACGCCTGCCTAGGCGTGCAATACTTCTCAATGAAGGCCCGGGTGATCGGCGATCGGATCATCTTACTAGGTGTGACGGGAACCCCGAATGACTGGCAGAGGCCCGTGATCAATGCTGGGAACCCCAGGGCCCTGTTAGACTTATCCGGGTCTAGAGGGTTCCTGGTGGGTGACATACCTGCAAATAAATAGATGGCGTCAGCAATCAACTGAGCCACATGGACGCTCATCTGTGTCAGGATGACATACACCAGCTGACACTTCGGCAGAGGAAGGTCGGAGTTATGATCACTGGGTAGGACATTGCTGAGCAGCAACGTCATCCACATCTGTGTCAAGGTGGTCATGCTGGTGCGCATGATCCACACCCGCCTCCCTACAGCAGTCCGGGCGAAATCCTGACACGGTGTGCATAATAGCTGAGCGATGGCCTCTTCGTTGAACCCACCGGCCCTGTTCCTACTCTGACTAAACTCGCACTCCTGGCCTTCCTCTAACACCAGCCGGTCACCCAGGAACTGGCTGAGGGCATCTGCGTCAAAGGGAATCCACTGACCCCTTACCCATGACCGCATGTCCCACACTCCCTCTTCTGTGGGCCAAGCATTAGCATAAAACTCCAGGACTATATCTGGGTCAAACTTAGCCATCGGAGTGACCAGTGATGTCCAATGTCAGCGAGCTATTTCTTTCTAAAAATCCGTGTACTCATCGTCCCTGAGCTGGACGCGTCTCTCTCTGTGGAATGACTATCCTTTGATGGCCTCGAAGCACTGCTGGTGCTCGGTGCTCATGAAATGGTGGCTATCAAACTCGAGGGCGGCACTGGTCCCTTCAACCGCGGCGTCCCTCCTAGATCTCTTCGCGGAAAGCTTTTTCAGAGCCATTTCCTGCGAGGACAAGCATTTGGAAAGTTAATTTACAAGGAAATGCTATTTTAAAGCAAAAACGGCATGCTAATCTTTTCGATTTAGAACAAACTTGTGCACATATTTCCTTAAAGAAGAACACTTACGAACGTGCACACACGCAAAGTATCCTGCTATTTATCTATAGACAAGGATATTCAAAACATTCTAGTTACCACACATATATTTTTTGAAAAGAATTCATATATGCATGCTCAAGGTATTGTGTCAAAATTACACATGTCCATATTCAAAGTATTTTGCTACCAAAAATTACCTACGCGCATTTGGAGTATTTCATTAACATACAAATTTTTTGTTGTTTCATTCACATTTATTTATATATGCACATTGGAGAGCCAATCTCATGTTATACACACACTTGCATTTATTTGAAAAGGAATTTTCTTGTCATCTATCTACACTTGAAAGGCAATTCCACATCATATATTCATTTTGGGAAGCATTCGCGTGCCACATTCAACATGTGTACATTTTTTGAAAGGCTCCTTATGCTACCTACCCACAAATATACATATTTTGAAAGGCATTTTTTGCTATGTATTCACACACTTTGCAAGGCATTTTTATGCCATACATTCACACACTTTACAAGGCATTTCCATGCTATATATATTCACATGTATACATGCCATTGAAAGGTATTTTCCATGCTACCTAGGTGCAAGGTATTCCTCATGAGGCAGCCAATTTAAATTTTAGTCACAAAAACCTCTCAAAGATGTCCTAATATTCATGCATCTTTTACATCCAAAACGAAAATCTTAGATTCCTAGGTGTAAGTCATGCTTCCGGCACTTTAGTCTAGCTTCTACAAAACTGCCCACACACTCACAATGACAGCCATATGTGCACAATTTGTTTCACAATCTAAGTTCCACAAAATCATGCGCAAATGCCATTGAGGCATTTCACCGAACACTTGGTGGGCGCATGTTTAAGCATGAAAATCAAGGGAATGGGGGCAATGTGGCATGCCCCATTATCTCAAAATGCACCATAGGCCTAGGGCCATCCCCTACAACCCCTTAATTCACCAAAAACAAGCAACAATCCAAGGATAAACCGCTCACGTTTTTGAGCAAACATATGCAACTTGGAGCACCAAAATACATCAATGGAAAGCTAGAGAGCCCAAGAATGAGGTACTTACTTGTTGGAGATGAATAATAGTGCAAAACGGAATCAAAAACACAAAAAATGGTGACCTAAGGGCTGCAAACTCGTGAAATCTGTGAGCTCTTGCTTTTGAATGAGGGGGGGGAGTTTTTGGGGTGCAGAAACCTTCCCCCTCCCCCTTTTTAAACACTTTCGTGCAGGGGTTGCTCGCCCAGGCGAGCTAACCTGCATTTTTTTTGTGTGGAAGAAATAAGTAAGGCTTTCTATGGGTCGGCGTTCGCTTACTCAAACCCCCTCAGGGTGTATTAGGCATCCAATATTTGTTTTAAAGACACAACAGTAATAATTACTGGGAATTTAAAGGATACTAGGCTGCATTGCAGCGGAGCTTTCCGTTTGCCCAGAGCTATGCAAGGGACGACGATCCATCGGTCATGACCCTAGCCTCTACCTGCGTCCGTCCCTAAGTACCTGAAGTAGGAGACGACATTGTGTGGCAAACCGTGGCCGCGTTACCGTTTTACCTTGATGGGTTTCTGCCTTCAGCTTTGTCCCGGCATCTGACCACTGCCTAAGACGCTTCTGCCCCTATTATCACAAAATATGCATACGTATGCGTATGCATGAGTGTTTTAAAATGCAACAATCTTTTTAGTGAAAGTTGGTTAGGTTCAGTTTTAATTAAGCGCCTGGGGCATCCCATGGACTGAGCGAAAGGCTCAGGTTATCACAATCGTACATGGTTTAAAGGACACAAAGTGAGGACTGAAGTCTCAAACTCATATTCTCTTCTCTTAAAAGACTATGACAAGAAAATTACAGCGAACAGGAATCCCTGGGGGAAACCAATAAGAACACATAAAAATAAAAGAACATGTAGCGATATCCTTTAATTGCCCCAGATTCTAAGCGTAGTATCGCTTGACAACATCAGAGTTCACGGGTAGAGGTAGCTCCTCGCCATCCATGTTGGTAAGCACCAAGGCCCCTCCGGAAAAAGCCCTTTTCACAATGAAAGGTCCCTCGTAGTTCGGGACCCACTTCCCTCAACTATCTTTAACAGCGTGGGACATCTTTTTCAGCACAAGGTCCCCCTCGTTGTCAGAGGCCTCAAGCGGGTATTCCTTGCCTTCAACGTATTGTTTGATATCGAAGTATCAAGGCTTACCATCCTTCTCTTCTTCTATTAAACAACAATGTGCAGGCTTACCACGACATCTAAATTCGATGTACGGCAAATCTTCGTGCGGGCTTAGTTGGAACATGGACGCTAGAGTGGCAAGGGTGTCGGCCATCTGATTTTCCTCTATGGGAATATGATGAAAGAATATGTCATCAAAGAATTATATCAACTTCCTGATGTAAGCCTGGTAAGGCACCAATTTGTGGTCTCTGGTCTCCCACTCACCCTTTAACTGATGAATCACCAATGTCGAGTCCTCGTACACCTTGAGCAACTTGACCTTGAAGTCGATTGCCGCTTGGATCCCAAGGGCACACGCCTCATACTCAACTATGTTGTTTGTGCAGTTGAAACCCAACCTATCCGGGGAAACCAATACCGCCCCAACTCCATGGCCTAGTGCATTAGATGCACCGTCAAACCACACGATCCACTTGTCCCTGTCCTTATCCTCTACTTCCTCCTCAAACAAGGTCATGATGTCCTCATCAGGGAATTTTGGATGCATAGGCTGATAGTCATTGATGGGTTATTGAGCTAGGTAATCTTCCAAGGCACTCCCCTTTATCGCCTTTTGAGTGACATAAACAATATCAAACTCTGACAATAGAACCTGCCACTGAGCTATCCGTCCAGTGAGACCGGGCTTTTCAAAGATTCACAGTCATATACAGGATAAGGGGTCTTTCGGGCCCCGGTGGCACGAGCACAGGAGGATTCATGAGGCACCATTTAATCCTTTCGAACACTACTTGACAATCATCGTCCCACTGGACGGACTGATTCTTACGCAATAACTTGAAAAGAGGCTCACAAGTGGCGGTCAGCTGTGATATGAACCTTGCTATGTAGTTCAACCTTCTCATGAAACCTCGGACCTACTTCTCGGTGCGTGGTTCAGGAATTTTGAGGATTGCCTTTACCTTGTCTGGGTCTACCTCTATTCCTTTCTGACTCACGACAAAACCAAGTAACTTTCCAGATTTGACCCCGAAAGTACACTTCACGGGGTTCAGCCTTAATTGGTATTTACGCAATTGCTCGAACAACTTCTGCAAATTGACAAGGTGTTCCTCCTCGGTCCTCGATTTAGCAATCATGTCATCCTTGTAGACTTTGATCTCTTTATGCATCATGTCTTGGAATAACACCACCATGGCCCGCTGGTAAGTTGCCCCAGCGTTCTTGAGCCCAAAGGACATCACCTTGTAGCAGAAAGTTCCCCATAGGGTTACGAAGGTTGTCTTTTTCATATCCTTCGGTGCCATCTTTATCTGATTATAGCCCGAAAACCCTTCCATGAAAGAAAACAGGGCAAAAATGGCCATATTATCTACAAGGACGTCGGTGTGCGGTAAAGGAAAGTTATCCTTCAGACTAGCTCGGTTTAGATCCCGATAGTCCACGCACATTCGCACCTTTCCATCCTTTTTAGGGACTGACACGACATTGGCGACCCACTCTAGATACCGAGCCACCGCCAAGAAACCAGCGTTGAATTGCTTCTTCACTTCTTCCTTTATTTTTAGGGACATCTCGGGCTTCATTCTCCTCAGTTTTTGATTTACCGGAGAACACTTGGGATTTAGAGGTAGTCTATGTTGTACGATGTCCGAGCTCAAACCAGGCATATCTTGGTAGGACCAAGCAAAGATGTCTTGGTAGTCTCGCAACAGAGCCACCAATTCATCTCGGACGTTTGCGGTCATGCAAGTGCCGACCTTGACTTCCTTTCTTTCTTTGCCAACACCTTAGTTCACAACTTTTGTTTCCTCTCGGTGTGGCTTCACTTCATTTTCTTCTTGCTCGACCATCCTTCTCAAATCCGGGGGAAGTCCTCAATCCTCATCTTCTCCTTTCTCGGCTTGATTTATTAGTTGCTTAAAATCAATATCTGGGTCCTCGGTATCACTACTTTCACAGGACTCATTGTTGGATCTACGTCAAATCATTTAATCACAAAAAAATAAATATGCAGAAGAATGAAAATAGATGAAAGTGCGAGAGGGAACACATCAAATGAGAAAGGGTTGTGTATTTATAATTGTGGGAACATCAAAGAAAAGATATGCCCAATGGGAAGCAAACCCTAAAGCCTAGGCCCAACAATAGGGTTGGAACTATTGAATTACATTGAATTTTTCATGGAAATCCTGGGTTGTTCGATGACTTGCCAATTCCCCAATTCAAACTCTGGAGGACACGACCGCACCCGGTCAGTCTTGAGGGGTTTTTTCGTTTATCACTGCAACCCGTCCCTCGCACATCCACCCTGTACTAACGAAACTTTCATCAATGTGACAAAAAGGGACTCTTTCCACTTGTAGCCCTTGTGGCTGAGCCGAGTTTCTCTCATTCCTTTCTAAGGCAATCCTCCTCTTGTCGGCACGCGTAGGCTCGTAACCCTACCCAAACCTTCTGAGATTCTCTGTAAAATCCACCAAACTTACTATGCCATTCCCGTTTTGGCCCAAACCCATTCCGGGCTCATATCTGTGCCCCAACATAACCCGAGCCACCATAAAAGCGGCACCAGATGAGCATGGCTGCATCAAGGGAGACTCCACGTAAGCATTGCTCACAACTTCCAGTGCCTGGAAGGATGTTTCCAATGACTCATCTGCAGCCTCAACATAAGGCGTAGAAGATGGACAACTTACAAGTATGTCTTCTTCTCCCAAAACTATAATCAGCTGCCCCTCCACCACAAATTTTAACTTCTGGTGCAGCATTTATGGGACCACCCCAACTGAATGAATCCAAGGCCGACCTAATAAGCAACTGTAGGTAGGATTTATGTCCATCACTTGGAAGGTAATTTGTCACACGTGGGGCCCGATTTGAATCGGGAGATCGATCTCTCCCTTTACATCCCGGTGACTACCATCGAAAGCTCGCACCACCATGGAGCTCGGCCTTAGGTGTGACACATTAAAAGGTAGCTTGTCCAAAGTAGCTTTGGGCATGACGTTGAGGGAAGAGTCATTGTTGATGAGCACTTTGGCCACTATGTGGTCCAAACATTTGACAGACACGTGCAAGGCTTTGTTGTGTCCCCTGCGTTCGACGGGTATCTCTTCGTTGGCGAAAGTGAGATAATTATTGGTCGTGATGTTATTGACTATACCCTGAAACCCTCCACGGATATGTCTTGTGCTACATGGGCCTCATTCAAAATCTTGACCAACAATGCCCGATGAGGCTCAGAGTTCATAAGCAGCCCTAATAGAGAAATCCTAGTTGGGGTTTTGTTTAACTGTTCGATCAACTTGAACTCACTCTGTTGGATGATCCTTCCCCTACAATCTTTCCAACCGGGACCTCGTCATTCGGGGTTAGACTCGCCTTATCTTTCTCGCATGTATCCGCCTTTTCCTTCCCTATGTCTTTAGACCGCACCGGTAGCTCAAGCGTCGTGAAGATCCATCCACTATGAGTCATGCCACTCGTACCAGATATGTTTGTAACTTTAGCGGAGGGTAGATCATCCTTAACATGTATGACGAGCGTGTCCTTCCTTCCGTCGGGCCTTTGTGCGACGTACTTGTATGGCACCGCCTTATCACTTTTGTAAGGGAAAGGCGCATGCTTCTTAACTGTAACGGGCTAGAAACCTGGTGAAGTGGATCACCAAAGGCTTGGGCTTACTCGGGTTTTTATCATCTAACTGCATGCATACATCCCCCTCCCTTTTCTTCGCACTATAGACTTCAATGTGGCCCCTATTCATCATTCCCTGTAGCAACTCTTTCGTCATTGGGCACGTCTCCACATCGTGTGATGCCCCTGGATGCATTAAATAGGAATCCCCTTTGTCACCATCAAGGCGAATCATACCAGCCTAGCGCAATGCTTCCAGAATGAACCTTCTAGAGGTTGACACGTCCCCCATTCGCTTTAGCCATTAAGGCTCCCATTCTTCCACTACATTAACCGCCGAGCCTCCATGACTGGCGAGTGGCTTATTCCTCACATTCGGACTGTCCTCTTGAAATGTCAGCCATCCCGCATCAATCAAGCTTTGTACCTTGTGCTTGAAGGCCACATGTTGCTCTATAGAATGCCCTGGAACACCTCCGTGATAGGTGCAAGTTGCGTTGGGATTGTACCATCAGGGAAAGGGAGATTGATAGACCTGTTTGGGGCTTACCACAACCATCTGGTTGCTAATCAAAGATGGTGGTAGGTCAGCATAAGGCATCAGTATCGGGGTGACCTCCGAGGGCTTTCTTTCCCAAAAATTCCTCCTTGGGTTTGTGTTTGCGTTGGGATTGGTGTTTTCGATTGGTCGAGACTGTGTGGGAAACAAATTTTGTGGGGGAGGCCTTTGTGGTTGAGTGGGCAATCTTTGTTGGATGGGCGCCGGATTGGGAGGGGTTCTGATGTTGGCCGAATAATTTGGTTAATGCGGGGAATATTGGTAGGTGGGGTTGTGAGGGGTTTGTTGGGATTTTGGCCATGTGGGAGATGAAGTTACGGCATGGGCTTCTCCCTCCTTCTTCTTAGCTCCACCCGTTCCGGACCTCCTATTGCTTGTACTCGTTGAAGTGGCGTAATCGAATTTGCCCCTTCTTAAGCCCACTTCAATTCTCTTGCCCGCAAACACCAAATCTGCGAAGCTCGAGGGCATATAACCCACCATTTTCTCATAGTAGAACACTGGTAATGTGTCTACTATCTTGGTTATCATCTCCCTCTCCATCATGGGAGGTGCTACTTGGGCTGCCAAATCCCTCCATCTTTGGGCGCACTCCTTGAAAGACTCATGCCCCTTCTTGCACATGTTTTGCAATTGTGTTCTATCGGGAGTGTCATACCCTAATTTTTTCCGGGGACCATTGTTCGTTGGCATGCGACCTTCGTTTGACCACTTCAAAATGCTGAACACTCATCGCGGTTGAATCTGTAAAGTTTTGGGACATTTCGGAAAGAAAACAGCCAAAAACACAAAAGTGGGGGTGAACTCATCAAACACGGGAGGGGTGTGCATAGGAAACTTCATACAGAATATTCTAGAAGGTGGGGTAAACTTAACAATTACCGGGTGCATTTAGGAATCTTCCTCAAGAAGCCTCTAGGCAGCAACCACCTTCATTTTGTTAAAAAATGGCATCCAGGGCTTCCGTAATGCTTCCGTAAAATTTCTTAAAACCTTGGGTTAGCATATTTCACTTAATATTGGTGAAAGGGAAGAGAAAAAAAAATAGGAAAATCAAGTCTGAAATGCTCCCGAAAGGCTTCTATAACTTTTCCGTAAAGTACGAAAAGGAGGGGTGAACTTAGTAATTGGGGTGCGCTCAGAAATCTTCCTAAGAAGCCTTTGGGCGGCAAGCACCTCCCTTTTTTCCTATAAATAGGGGAGGGGAGCTGTTTCAAAAATGTTCATGATTCCTAGGCTATGCATTTTGGCTATTTTGGGTGAAAAAACACATTTCCATGAAGAAAAATCGAGTCAAAGTGCTTCCGTAACGCTTCCGAGATGTTTCCGTGAGCAAATCTATGAAGATTTTCCCCCGTTCCTCATCCGTTCTTCGTTCGTTCTTCGTTCTTCAACTGGTAAGTGTTCGAATTCGAGACTTTCAATTCATTTCTTGTTTTATTTGCTTTCATCTTCATCTCGTTCACTTTCAATTTTCTTTTCTTCCGTTTTTAATGAGTTTTTTACCGTTTATTTAAGCCGTTATCTTGCCTAATAATCGATAAAATGAATTTCAACCGATCATTTGTGTTGTAATCTCGTATAATCACTATTAAAATAAAATCCAACTAATCGTTCACGTTGTAACCTCGGTTAAATAAAAAAAAGAAAAATAATAATAAAATAATCAAAATATCTTGAAAAATTAATAATAAAATAATCAAAATATCTTTGAATAAAATAATAAAAAAAATCAGTTGGACGTTTTTCTTTGAAAGTTTCCTTGAATGAATTGACTATAATAACCAAAGTGAAACTAAGGCCAAAATCAACTCACAAACCAAGCTTTGTCCGCAAAAAGTCACTTAAAACCGTTTTAAGGTCTAACGCCTTAAACAGTTATCTTTGCTTTTATTGGTTAACATGGACTGTTCAAAAGCATAAAATCAACACCTAACTTTACCGCTTTTGCAAGAACTACGTAGGTCTGATTTCCTCATCGCAATTGAGGATACGTAGGAGCGAGGGAAACACCCTTGTCGACCACAAAAAGATAAAAAAATACAAAAGGCCCATAAAAAACATTAAAACATAAAAAAGGGAAAATAAAACAAATTGAAGACCTGATATTGCATATTTGATTAAAGACTATCGTCCCTTGTGATGGACGCATGGGGTGCTAATACCTTCCCCGTGCGTAAAAACAACTTCCGAACCTTTCACGATTAAAGTTCGTAGACCACACGTTCCGGTTTTTCCGACGTTTTCCTCGAATAAACGTTGGTGGAGACTCCGCGCGCCTTCCTCCCTTAGAAGACGCATTCGTGAGCCCTCGCGTCGCCCTCCCGCCGAAGGGTAGGTTGCGATAGGGAGCCATGTCGATTTTGTATTGATAATGCCTAATGAAAACAACCATTAAGTCCTTCCAAGAATGGATGTGGGAAGCTTCCAGGTTAGTATACCAAGTGATTACCGCTCCGGCCAAACTCTCTTGAAAAAATGCATCAAGAGTTTCTCATCTCTTGAGTATACCCCCATCTTCCTAGAATATATCTTCAAGTGGTTCTTAGGACAAGTGGTCTCTTTGTACTTGTCGAAGTCTGGCACCTTGAATTTGGGAGGGATAAAGACGTCAGGCACTAGGCATAATTCTGCCATGTCGGCAAAAGGGTAGTCACCAATCCCCTCAATGGCCCTCAGCTAGTCTCCTCATCGAGAAATGCAAGGGTTGGAGCGGGTGATGTTGAGGGGCCCCTGAGGTATTGGGCTGAGGCATGCCACCAAATGTTGGTCCCTCAGTGGCATATGCAGGGTAAGGTTCGAACTCGCCCAGAGCGTGGTCTCGGGGCTCTTCACGGGCCTCTCCCATAGGTTGAGCAAAGGGTGCATGCCCCGACTAGGGTTGTTGGCTTTCAAGGAGAACAGGAACGGAGTGGTTGGCGTTCTCGTTGGGCTCATGCACCGCATTGGGTGGTGTATAGTTAGGTGGCAAGCCGTACGATGGGAAAGAATTCTTACTTTGCACAATATGGGGACCGCCTGTACTGCCCAACACTTCTCTTCCCTTACCTACCACGTCTAGGACTGGACGACTTGTTTGGTTTATGCCGAATGGGTGAGTTAGATCTGCCTCAACAGCGGCATTGATGGTGGCAACTACGACCATGTTGTCCTCCATTATCCTTCTCATACTCATCATGGCCTCCATCATGGAGGTCATTTGGTCCTTCATGGCCTCCATGTCCGCCTTCATCTGCTCTTGCACCTCCTCTATTTCACTCATGATTTTAGTTTTGGCACGTGTTTGGTAGGGGTGCCGTAAGGCGCATTCGTTCTTTTTGGTTATTGTGTTAAGCCAAAATTTATTGGCTTATGCTAATTTTGGTTAGAATGCAAGACTTGGATCTAGATACATTTGGCTTAAGCTAAATTTAGGCCTAATGTTTTATTTCACCCTAAATGCTTTCTTAAGAGTTTCTAAATCAGTTCTAAGTGTATATATATCATTGTTTTATGAGTTATAAAGAAGAAATAAAATTATTTTTCTATTAATGTCATTAAATTCATCGTTCATGAGAATTGTAAGGATTCATGGTGTTGAATGCCTTACTACTGCTAGATGGGTTCTTAAGTGTGAATAAATATGAATGATGAATTTATAACATGGTGAACATACTGGTGGTAGTGAAGTTTATGAATGTTTGTATGGTTGAAGTGTATTATATATTTGGTTATACATACACATTCATATACATATATGACGAGTAGAGGGCATTGTATATGGGTAGACTCATAAGTTGAGAGTTCTAGGTGAGAAAATCCCTTACAAGGGTAAGCCAATACCCACACTTGGCTATATCTTATAAATGACACTTACGCCATCGGGTTAGCTCAAGGGACTCTCTAAATGGTTAGAGTGAGACTATGTTAGGGGATGAGGCCTATGGGGATTGTCCAAAAGTTGTAGAAATCTCCATGGAATCGAGTCAATGTGACATAACATGATGTAAATATATATTGAATGATATTGTTTGATTCGTGATTTATTTGATTAATTCCAATTTCCTTTTAAATTAATTACCTCATAACTTTAGCTCTTTAAATATCCTTTTTTTGTATATAAGCTTACCCTTGCATGTGACACATGTGGTTGGGACTGTGGTGATCTTGAACTGAGTGTATAAGGGAGTACATGACATTTAGGTGGATCTTTGAGGGTAAAGCATACAAGGGATGAAGACACAATCTTTTCCTTCTCTTATTTCATTTATTTCTTATGCATAGAATGGATGAGCTTAGGAGTATATATTATGTATTTACCTTGTAAAGAAATACACATGTAGATAGTTTTATGTTAAATTGAGTATGATAGTATTATATGTTGTGTATGAAAGTGCTAGTATACTAAGTGTTCGCCAATTAAGATTTGTACGTGGGTGATTGATATTTTAAGCTTGATATTATATATGTTAGGTTTATGATCGAGAAGAATTCACCAGTAATGTTGAAAAAAAGTAAACTAATTAGAGAATTCCTTTTAAACTTAACGAAATAAAATATTTTGTTAGACATGTAACAAAGGCGTATCGTTACATGATACAATTTCTTTATTCTTGAAATATTTGTGAGAAATGACTTGATAACCAAGTAGCTTGTTCAAAGGTTTAAGATTTTTGTTATATTTTATGATGCTTATGTCTTCCTTTTCAATGTGAGAAATATGTTCTAGCATAATTGTGTTTTATTGCATGCTTGATTGATAGTATGTCTTCGCTATCACTCAGTGACATACTTAAATTGAGAAAATTAATTAGTTTGAACCAATTATGATGATTGGTATTGTAACCTAAGAATTATTCTCATGCATGTAAAGCTTATCGACATCATTGATAAGTCTCTTATGGAAGCACCTGACTTGAATGATGTTGAAGAAACTAATACTTATCAGACGTATTTCAATGAATCCTTTAGTGCCAAATGCATTATTCTAGCATTAATAAGTTCAGAACTCCAGAGGCAACATGAGGATATAGATCCATAAGAAATCATAAAAAATCTTAAGACGTATGGTTGTAAGAGCAAGACGACTAGGCACCAATTATCTAAGGCTTTGTTTAGGTCCATAATGACTGCAAATGCTTAGGTTGAATTGCATGTTTTGAAGATGATTGATCTGATAGATCAACTTGAGAAGTCATAATTCAAGCTTAGGAAAGATGATGATGAATGTTTCTTTTGTAAGAAGAAAGGACTTTAGAAAAGAATCTACAAGAAATAATTTTATTCCTTAAAAAAAAAGAAACAAGGTGAGACATTAATGAAAAATGTTTTCATGATCTCTTTAATTATCACTAAATTCTTCAATGTGGGTATTAGATACAAGCAGTAGTTTTAACATCTGCAATACGTTGTAGGGGATGCAGATAAATAGATGGTTGAAAAAAAAAGAGATTAATCTTCAATTTAGAAATGGAGAAAATGTCATCGCCTTAACTTTAGGATCTATTTGTTTTAATAATGCACATGGGTAAAGTACTGGTGTTAGAGGATTGTTATATGGTCTGAAATTTGTTTGAAACATTATTTTAATTTTTATGTTGGGCAAGGAGGTATTGACATTCTTTTTAATAATAACATTTACTTAATTTATCATGATGATAATTTATGTGTGAATGATTATCTCCAACACAACATTTTTGTCTTACCAATATCAACAAGTAACAAAGTTTAACATACAAATCATCGTTATGATAAATTAAGCAAATGTTATTATTCAAAAACCTCTCTTGTCCAACATAAAAATTGAAATAATGTTTGAAACAAATTTTGGAACATAATAACAATCCTCTAACACTAGGACTTTGCCAGTGGACATTGTTTAAGAAATAGATCAT
The DNA here is from genome assembly GCF_000004515.6 of Glycine max. Classification (NCBI taxonomy): domain Eukaryota; kingdom Viridiplantae; phylum Streptophyta; class Magnoliopsida; order Fabales; family Fabaceae; genus Glycine; species Glycine max. Next base: position 21,609,347 of record NC_038248.2, on the reverse strand, counting down.
ATAGCTAAGGTGGCAACATTTGCTCCATTCTCTACTTGAAGATTGATCTATCTTTTCTTTAACAATCTACTTATCTGCATCCCCTGCAACACATTGCAAATGTTAAAACTATCGTTTGTATCTAATACTTACATTAAAGAATTAGTACGTGACAATTAAAGAGATGATGAAAACATTTTTCATTAATGTCTCATTTTGTTTCTTATTTTAAAAGAATCAAGATATTTCTTGTAGCCTCTCTTTCAGTGTCCTTTCTTTTTACAAAAATAAACATTCAAGATTAGTTTGGTTAGAATTGACTTTATTGTGCTTGTATTTTGTCATATTACCCTTAGGTCCTATAGACTTCCTTTTTGGTACATATTTTCCTTTGCCTTTCATCTTGGAGTTCTTGCCAACCACAATGATAGTTCCTTTTTTTCTTTTCAGAAACAATTTGATTCTCATAATCAATTAACAAATTAAGCATCTCAGGTAAATCACAATTCATTTTGTTCATGTTGAAATTCACAATGAACTATGAAAATGTATTGGGGAGTGACTGTAGAATTAATCAAGCCTTGAGAAAGCTCTTTCCCAAGCTTGCATTTTGACTTTTCAAGTTGTTCTATCAGATCAATTATCTCAAAGCAAGCAGTCCAACTTGAGCATTTGAGATCATTTTGGACCTAAACAAAGCCTTATATATCTGGTATCTAGTCATCTTGCTTTGGGCATTGTACATCTTCTTTTAATGTTCAATGATTTCCTATGGGTCCATATAATTTTAAGTCATAAGAAAAATCAACACCCTTAATATTTTTTATTAGATGCAAATAACTACAAAGTGTAAAAGTTGTGTCTTACATAGCGCATTGTATCTGCGTCTAAAAAATCATATGGAAGCAAACATTTGATAAGCATTTAAGACTTCATTAATGTTGTGTCTGAGATCTATTTTGCAGTAAATGTTTTGAAACATTCTTTCTAAGATTTGTCAAATTCCAAGAAAGTAAGAGAACAACATCTCTCTTTGTCTCAAAAGATGTCCTCTATTGCACATGTTGTGATCAAAACTATTTCGAGCAAAAATACTTTGACCTTTGCTAAAGTGTGGTTCAAGAAAGCTAAAGAGAATGGTTTTTTTTAGCATGGAGAGGATGTGCATTGAATGCTCGCACTAAATAATCCAATAGACACTTCTTCAAATGCAAGCTCTCAACAAAGAAAAATAATTTGTTTAGAGACAACTGCCACTTGTTGAAGATTGCCTATAGATAGAGAGGCATCCTTGAAGATAAGAAGTTATGAACCTCTTCTCTATGTTTTCTAAGAGTTCAAAAGTTGTAAAGCTCTAAAAAATCATTTGTATATCCTAGAAGAATAAAGTGCTTCATTTTTTATAAACGACTCCAAGACATTAAAAAATAGTTATTGAGCAACCAAACTTCAAAAAATCTATTTGATTTGTTTAAGAGACAGAAGTAGCTTGGTAAAGAAAGAATACTTGTGTTGTAAAGCATAAGTACAAGCTAAGTTTGTAAGAGCCAAAATTGGTAAGGAAAAATGCTTGTAAATTTTGTGAAAGTTAATGGAATTTGGTGGGTTTACAAGAACTAGACATAATCTCACTAGTAGAGATGGACCAATATAGAACTCTTTGCTTCTTATATTGTTATCACCTTCTATTTTTAACTAACAAGGGTTTGAATTTGATTTTGATTTTTGAAAATAGTCTTAACAAAATTTGTTGTTATCGTTTGATCATATCTATTTGTGAAAAGTTATCTTTCTGTTGATAAAACTATATCAGACAATAGCTTGAAAAAGGCTTATGAAAATTTTTAAGATCACAATTCAACCCTCCTTCTTGTGATGTTTGCCTTTACAATTTGGTATTAGAGTATAGCCTCTAAGGGTTGAGCACATAACAATGTCTAGAGGAAAAGATTTTAACAGTAAACCATAACAACAATCAATTTATTCCAGAGGGAGCATCCCTTACAAGGCCCCCAAGCTTCTCAAGAAATGACTATCCATACTAGAAGGACTGTATGGAGACGTACATCAAGTCACTCAATATAGGCTTTGGCTAACAATTATGAATTGAGATATACCCATTACCATATTTGAAGTTGAATGGACTGAGGAAGATCTTGCCATTATGGAACTCAACACCAAGGCAAGATATACTCTAACATGTTCTCTATCCAAAAATGAGTACAATAAGGTATGTAGACTGAAGATAGTTAAAGAGGTATGGGGCTTTGTGTGTTAGCTATGAAGGAACAGAAAATGTTGGACTAAGGAAAATTCTCATTCTACTAAGACATTATGAGAACTTCTCCATGAAAGAAAGAGAATTTGTTGATATCTAATTTCAAGTTCTTCTAAATGGTCTAGAAGCTTTAGGATACACCTTCACCAAAGCCCAAATCAATATGAAGGTTCTAGGAAATTTTTTAAAGGTGTGGGAACTAATAATAATAGTCATCCAAGAAGCTAGAAACATGAAAACTCTATCTTAGGATAAGTTGATGAGAGTGCTATGTGTCCGTGAGATTCACCTCCAAAACAGAGACCATCTGCCACAAAAATTTTACTGCCCTCAAGTCTGGAGAGACAAACTTGAGAAGAGAAGAAAATAAGAACTTATCCAAAGCTCTTAAAGTTTAGATGACTAAGTCTGAAGCTTCAAACAATAGCTCTAGAGGGTCCACAGATGATGAATTGGCTCTAATGTTCAAAAAGTTCAAGTAGATGTTGAAAAAGAAAGGAAAATTTTAGCACTCCTCTAGAAAGAAGGACAACAAATTCAAGAAGAAACACAAAAAGGAAAACAATGAAATCATTTGCTTTGAATGCCAAAAACCTGAACACATGAAAGTTCAATGTCCCAAGTTGATAAAGAAATGATACTCTGGTGAAAAACAAAGACCTCTTTTACAAATTTATTTTTTAGTTTTAAAATTTTAGTTTATTAACATGGAAACCTATGGTTTCTTAGCCCAAGACTTATATATTATAAATAGATAATTGCAACAAAGAAGACCTCGTTTACAAAAGGGTCTCCAAATTATGAGTTAGGAAGAAACTTACAAAGAGTAAAATAAGAGAAAGAATGAAGAGCACCTTCACTTTGTAACAAGAATTACAAAATTCAATGATGTTGTGCTTTATAACATTCACAAGAGTAGAGAACAAATAGCATCTTGGACAAATTAATTTATGTCTGAATCAATGATGATAGATGTAATAAAAGGCACAATTCTTGACATGGGTAACATGGGCAATTCTCAAGATTTAAATAGATTTAGGCATAGTTTTAAAACTTGGCTCGAATCAACTGAAGTGATAGGTAAGTCAAGTTAACAATTGGATCAGATGTTGTTGGATCGATGATGATGTCATCAAATTGGCTTGAACCAGGTTCAACCGGTGAAATTTGGTCTGGGTGGTCCACTTTTGGCCCAACTTTGTTCCTTTTCATGTTTTCTGACCATGTGTGGCCTAGGATTGCTCCTTTACCAACTTTTATAATGCATGCCCAAGGCATGTTGTCCATCATGCCATATGTTGTTGTTGCCTGCTCCAATAATAAAAATGGAAAAAATGCCCCTACTAGGAATCCAACTGGGGTCTGTATGGTCATCTACAAAGATGTTTACCACTACACTACAAGAACCACTTGTGATACAATGATGAAAAACAATATATATGTTTAAAACTATAGATTTAGGCATACAAATTTGAAAAATCATTTCTAAGTTTTTCAACAAATTTGAATCGATTCAAGCATAGTGAAAACAAAATCACACGATACAATCTAAACGAACTAATTCATTTCTAAGTTGCCAAACAAATGTGAAAAGTTTCAGATAGATTAAAGCATAGTGAAACCTGTTGTGCAACTAAGGGGGTTAACCCTAAGGAGATTTACATTAATAGACCATGAGCAATCACATAAGTGAACTTGACACCACACTTTAACCCAAAGCTTTAACGCTCAGGTTTTATGGGTCTTCTCCTCACTTATATAATCCCAATTTTTCCAATTTTACCCAATGTGGAACTTCACCTCACACTTGTACTTCAACAATCTTTCCCTCAAATGTGAGTCTCTTTCACATGACAGTCTTCCCCTCAAGCGAAAGTCATTTTCATCCACGAGTAGTGGCCCTTGGAGCTTAACTGTGGCTGCCTCAACTCGCCTAGCCATTACCGCTAACATGCTCTAGTACCTTGCACCACTGCAACACTTGTGAAGCCCACTATCTAACCTCCATGTATGAACTCACCCACTAGGAAGACTTTTGATACAAGGGATCTCCATGTCTATGGATTCGCTGTCGCAATTTTACTTGTCTAAACAGGTCACCAAGTCGAACCATCGATTCTTATACCAATTATTGTGCAATTGACGGAGGATAACAATGAGAAAATTTATACCAATGGACCTTGAGCTACCACATAAGTGAAAGAAAGACTCGTAAATCTAAACTTTAAGATTTTAAGATAAAGTGTGGTATGCTCGAGATCCATTAATGAAAATCTCCACCGGATCAAGGGTTTCCCAACAAAACCAAAATCACACATATATAAAATAAATCTATCAAAAATATAAAATTATACCAAGCCTGATGATCCTTTCAAAATACATACATTAGTTGCAAAATATTATTGATAATATTTATAACTGATTACTACCATCCGTACCATAAAAAATTCTTTCAAAACTAAAATTGTTTAATCTTATTCGAGATTTATTATGTTATAAGACATATTAAACTAATTATCTGATATCTATTAAGAGTAAAAAGATGGAATTATTTGATTATAAAATGTTATATAAATAATTTATAATTTAAAATTAGAAAAGTAGAATTAAATTAATGAATTATATTCAACTAAGTTCCAAAGGTAAATGTCACCAGACATTTTTGGACATGACCCTAAGTGGCTACCCTGTGCCAATTTTTAAAAGAATCTTGAAGGCTTACAAAATAAAGTGACAAATAATATAAAAGAAAAATATAAATATTTACTTACTTTTTCTTTTATCTTATTTTCTTTTTATATCACTTATGATATTTATCACTTTTTTTTCTTATCTATCTTCTATTCATTCCAATTCACGTATGGAAGTGAGCGTTAATCAGAACTCTAATATAAAGTGTTTCATAGTTACGCAGTATGCACCCGCAGTATGCACCCGCAGTATGACAAATAAAGTGGCTGTGTGGACTTACTGTAACAGTTATCTTATCTCAATTGGATAACTCAAAAAAGTCACCAACGACAAAACATATATTCGAATTATATATTCAGTAGTTGTTTACGTCAATTAATTTACAGTGCAAATTATGGATTTATTTCTATATGAATAATTTGTCATGTTAGAAAAATCAAATTGAGAACGACACAATTTATATGATTTTAGATGATAGATAAGATTGATAAAATTTGCTTGTTAAAAGAGAAGATCAAATGTATTGGAATTATAGAAATCAAGAAGTAAAATCTTCTTTTACTTAATTACGCACCTCACTACTAGATTTTTCAATGACAAATTTTATTCAACAATTAAATGACATGATAGCAAAAAAGACTTAACTTTATTATTTATTAATTTTAGACATCTCTTATTATAAGTCTAATGATTGAATTCACATTATTTTTATACACCAATTAAAATTAAATGTCTCAAGTTGATAAATAATTAATCATATTATTCAATTTAAATATCATCGAATGGATCGTAATATTAGTTTATTTTTTGAAAACAAAATATAATTGTCGCACAGGATAATTTACCGAAAAATTCTAACATGTCATTCCATTTGCAAAATTTTATTCAGATGATGAACAAATATCTCACTTCACCTTATTTTACCTCGAGGAATAGCTCATAATTGCATGTTAGTGCTAGCTTATAAAAGATTAATTTCGTACTAAAAAGGTGTGAAGAAACCTTTAAACAAAAAAAATAAATTCATACTTTAAGTAATTCCATTGGACCATTGGAAGAGAAAGCTGGAATCAATCATGGCAGAGAATTTTAAATGAATAAAATTGTATAATGCCGAAAGGACAATTAATTATTTGGTCGTTGCTTCCCCAATTTAGTGACTTTGGTCTCAGTACAAGGTAAGTTGCTCCCATAGTAAATGGCAAATAAGGTGGGAATTTGTGGGTCAACCATGGATTGAGTCGGGTTTGGGAGAATTTAATTTATTTTTTGCTGGTTTGGATTTTTCTAATTTTAGATGTTAACGCAAATCGAAATAACTTGATCACACATCAAATCGAATTATAATATTTGTTATTAAAATGATAAAATTGAAAAAAAATACAAAAGTATGGGAAAATAAAAAGTTATAAAAATTGGAAACAATTAGTATCCTATCTTAGTCAAAGTTATTTTATGAAACACATTCATAAAATTACATTAAGTATTTCTTTATCAAAAGTTACATTAAACATTATTTATATTCAGATTGATCCAAGCATGAAATTGTTTTTCTTTAGAATGTGAAATTATTAAAAAAAAATACATATGTAAGAATAAAGATAGATAATAGAAAATTTATAATAACTCAACCAATGAGTCAAGCCCTTGATTATGAACTTGTTATGTCTAATACCTAACTTAAAGTAATAAAATTAGTACAATTTCAAATTAATTAAATCTATAAACTCAACCTAACCTAAATTCTTTTGCTTGGGTTGAGGTGGCTTGCTTCAGTAAGCTAACTCATGATAACTAAGAGTAGAATGCAATGACCCACGTGGGATACTGACATTTTATCTCTATGAAATGAAAAATAACAAAGTACAGATAAGAATAACTCGGAACTCGTGAATCTTATCCATCACAATTTTGACCCACACCCACAGTTTGATGATTCAGCAGCCTCGACCACCTTCATCCCTTTGTCCTCTTTCCATGTTAGGTAACTCATATAATCATATAAATATATACTACACTATTGTACCTCCATAACAATCCCTATTAAAATCTTCTAAAATTAAATTACCATATATAGTCACATTTTCTTTACACTTTGTGAGGTCTAAAATGTTGTCCATTTTTCACAAGGGGTTTGCTCACCCACCTGAAGAGCTTAAAAGCCCTGCATCTAACAGTGGCTCCAACAAGCCTAAGATTCCTGAGGAAACTCTAAGAGAATTTCTTTCTCATCATCCCCATAACACTTTTTCTCTGAGTTTTGGTCACTCTGCTGTTCTAGCTTATACTCGTCCTGATCCACCTTCCTTTGTTCATCAAAGGTAATTTTCCTTCCACATTAAGATTGTTACTTTTCGTTTTTTATTTTTTCAAGGTATTGCTGGCCGTGAGTAAAAGACTAATCTTGAAATACTAAAGATATATTTAAGAGAATGATATTTTTCAATAGATGTTATTCAATCCCTGAGAATCAAACTCCTAATCAGATTAAAGGACATAATTTTTATCAATCATATCACATATAGATTGTCACTTTTTTTATTTGTTACAATTTGTATGTAAATGAAAAACTTTGCCTTGTTGCAATTTAATTCAGGTTGTTTTGTGGGATTGATGACATATACTGTATCTTTTTGGGGAGCTTGAACAATTTGTGCTCACTCAACAAGCAGTATGGTTTGGCAAAGGGCACCAACGAAGCCATGTTTGTGATTGAAGCTTACAAGACACTCCGTGACCGTGGTCCATACCCTGCAGATCAAGTTGTGAAGGATCTTGATGGCAGCTTTGGCTTTGTTGTCTATGACAGCAAGGTTGGCAGTGTCTTTGCAGCACTGGTAATTAATTAATTACTTTATCATTCAACGTTAGTTGTTAGTTTTTGTTGTTAGTTTTTGCTAAGAATGTTAATTGTGGGAATCGAGCACACCACCTTTTCCCTCCCTTCTCCCTTCAAACCTTAAACTCTTCTTCATAATTACCATATGGATCTTATAACTCTTATTGGTAATTAATTAATTAATTAGAAGATCCTTTTCACATTTTCCAACATCTGGCTCTCTTAATTTGACATAATTTAATTACATAACCAATGTGTACTTGTACTCATAGAGACCTTAAATTTGAATGCAGGGTTCTGATGGTGGAATTAAGCTGTATTGGGGTATTGCAGCTGATGAATCTGTGGTAATCTCGGATGATCTAGATGTCATGAAAGAGGGGTGCGCCAAATCCTTTGCTCCCTTTCCACCAGGTACCATTTGGACCAGGACCACCATGCATTACTCAAACTGTTCAAGTCACAGTAGTTTACAAAGAATTTTCAATAAGCACTTAAACATATAGAATCACTTTATCCTCTAACAATACACTAAGAAAAAAGAAGAAGAAGAAGAAATCCAATGTATTAAGTTTTTCCTAATGAAACTTAAAGTATTGGTATAAACATTTATGTTAATAATATGACGTATAATAAAAGTTTAATTGTTATACGTTGTCGGTGTAAATTTTTTTATATTGTCATGACTTTTAAAATAGTTAGGAGAAGACTTATATAGTGTGTTTGTTTCTGTTTCACAAATCTGACACACGTCCAACAAAAGCAAATTGAACTAGCTTTTTCATGAATTTCATAATTTGGACATGAAAACCTGTGAATACGTGCATTAATAAAATGCAACCAAACATGCACTTAAATTATTTTAAAGATGTGTCACTTTATAATTAGTTGATAGCATAAAAAATATTTAGATTTTGAGTGCAAACCAATATTAAATCTTTATTATACAAACTTAATTTCTATGCTAATAGTTTATACCTATGAAAATAAGTCTGACGACTTACATTTTTTTCCAGTTAATATATGGAATTTCTTTTGTAGTGGTGGTGCGTTAAAAGGAAAGTAAAAGAATATTTGTAGAGAATTATGCATTGATCTGTGATATGTGGGTGTTGCAATGCAGGGTGTATGTTTCACAGTGAAGGAGGATTGATGAGCTTTGAGCATCCAATGAACAAGTTGAAAGCAATGCCTAGAATAGACAGTGAAGGGGCCATATGTGGAGCCAACTTCAAGGTTGACAAGTACGCAAGGGTCAACAGCATACCTCGAGTAGGAAGCCAGGCTAATTGGATGGAATGGACCCAGCATTAGCCCAAAAAATAAAATAGTTTAAATGTGGATTTAGTTTTTATAAATATAATAAATTTTTGTTTTACTTTCTAAAGTGTTTTTTAGTCTTTATAAAATTATTTTTTAAGAAATAATCTATATTATCATTTAATAATGTTGTATATATATTTAAACATGTTATAGTAATGATTTCTCTAAAATAACATATTATACATGTCTAGATATATATGTCACATCATCAATAAATAGTAATATAAATTATTTTTCAAAATTTTAAAATTTATCAGCGTTAAAATCATTAAAAGAGATTTCTAGGAATAAAACTAAAATATGTTGTATTTACAATTTCTAACAAACATATTAAACATAGAGAAAAAAGGTTATACACTGAGAGTGTAAAATGTTTTATACAGTCATTCAATCATAATCTATCATGTATGGTAAGTTTGTTGACTTTTAAAATAATTATCATAATATAATTTAAACACTTATTTGTGATTGAATAACACTATAAAACTATTTTATACTACCAGTGAATATACATTAAACTCGTAAACAAAATTAAATGCAAATAAATGTATTGCACTTATTTAGCGCTAGCCTAGGAGAGGGGACCTTCATGTAGCTCAATATGACTTCAATATGATCCTTGCGATCCTTCTACTCCAATTAAAGGGAGCATGGGATACATATAATGACTTCAACAATCAAACAAGGACAGGTATAGGGTGGGTATACCCGATCTCCAACGGGGACGGGGATGGGAAAAAATCCATACCCACTAGGGATGAGGATAGGGATGGGCTTGGGAAAGCAAGGATGGGGACCGGGAACCACATATCCATTCCCGCCTTGTCTCATTGTCATGTCTATCCTACACTTAAGAGTATTGTCCAATTCATCACTTGTACATTGTACTTTTTTATGTTTCATCATTAATTAGTTGGTGAGACATTGGAATCGCTTTACCAAACATGATTACTAGGGGTGAGTACAAAATATTCACCTAATTGGAACCCAACTATCCGAGAAGTAAAACAAGGCTAAATGTTGGGTCAATTTGGACAACGAGTATTTACGGGTGACGATAATCAGTTAAAGTGGTTTGATTCGTTGAGTTGATTTCATCAGTTTCTGTCTTGACCAAAACATATATTACAAAGCTAAAAATTAGCATGTGTGTCAGTGTGTAGGTGTAGACATGCAATAGCTTTGCTCAGTGGTCATTGATTGTCTCATTGACACTCAATTTAGAATTAAAAATTGTACCTCTCCAATCAAATGTCAATCGACCTTACTACTTCAAGCCTCTTTGTTCTTACACATTCGAGACTGAAGGGTTGTGTACCTCTGCAGTTGAATGTCGACCGACCTTACTACTTTAAGCCTCTTTGCGGTTATGCACTTGAGTCTGAGGGTTGTGTACCTTCTCGGTTCTTATTGGGTCGATCAGAATAAGGCCCATTGACTTGGATGTCGAACGTCTTAGCCCAAATATGGCGTTACTATATAACCCATACTAGACCTAGAAAGTGGGACAAATTACACTTTTACACTTAACTACTTTTGGGCTAGGTCTCCTCTCTCTGAGACACAATCTAGCTGCATGAACATTTTGGCACCCAAAGTAGGACTCAATGAAAATTTTCCTGACACCCTTGTTTTCTTGTTCAAAGATGAACTAAGCAACATTCTAGATTCTAGTGAAAATCCTTCGGTATAATGGCTATCAAAGGCAATAGTTGAGAAAAATATACAAAATAAGTGGTGCAAAGCAACGTATCATATCAAATTCGAGAGGTACTGGGCAAAGACATTTTCTTGGGGATGAAACTCCCCAAATTGGAATTGAGCTAAGTTCACGATTTCTATCTTGCATTTTTGTCATTCAAATTTTACCAATCTTTGGCTTTTTTATTCTAAAAATTATATGTATATGTTGCAAAAGATCAAGATAACATAATAGGTATAGAGACACCCTTGGAGAGAAGATAGGCAAGAGAGAGTAAGCCAATGGATACATCATGCACAAGCAACACGATCGACACAAGAGACACGACTATTAAACTGCCATGATACATATGGTACATGATCGAGATCAACATGAACAACATGACTATTAAACTATCATGATACCTATGCTACATGGTCGAAATTAGCACGACTATTAAACCGCCATCATACTATGGTACAAGGTCAGAATCAACACAAACAATACAACTATTAAACTAACCTGATAACTATGTTGCATGGTTAGAATCGACACGAATGACACAACTATTAAACTACCATGATACCTATGGTACATTGTTAATGCCCAATTTTGTCCTCCTTATTTTATTATTTGTATATATTTATATTTCATTACAATTTATCTTTTTGTTATAAATTTATAATTGTTTTAATTTTTGCAATTTGTATTCTTCCACATTTTAAAAAAAGAAGAGAAAAAGACAACAAAAATAAAACCAATCCAAAGACAATATTTTGGGCCCAAAAACCCAACTTTCAATTGTCCAACATAGATAAAGAGTACAACAGGTCCTTATACCCAATTCTCAAGCCCAAATACAAGGAAAGGAGAGCAACAATCAAAAAAAGAAACAACATAAGCATTCTCGAGCATTCAGATCATGACCAAAGTCTCATCTAGGCTCCATCAACACCAACTTGTGAAAGTTGTCTCCAAGATTCCAACAACCATCACCAACTTGCCAAACTTGCCAATTTGTGCTGCATAAAGTAGAAGGTTCCTACAAGATGATGCTAGGGCATGCACAAAAAGACGTAATTCAATTCCCAAAATGTTGAATTGGAGTTCCAACCTCAAGCCTATAAATACCGAGACAATTGAGAGGGAAGAAAGAAGAGGGGGGGAGTTGATAGTGAAGAGAGAAAACAAACATAGTAGGAGAAGAGAGTAAAATATCATAGTGTTTTGAAAGGAAAGAAATCTACCTCATCCAACTTATAAGAAAGGGAAGTTGTAGTGTGTAAGGTTGAGGCTTGGAGGTCTATTTACAATAGGTAATCACCTCTTCGATCAAATGCTACCGACCTTACTACTTTAGGTCTCTTTGTGCTTATGCATTCGAGACTGAAGGATCGTGTACATTTCCAGTCGAATGTCGACTGACTTTACTACTTCAAGCCTTTTCGTACTTACGCACTCAAGACTGAGAGATTGTGTACCTCTCAAATAGAGTGTTGGTCGTCCTACACACTTGAGGCTCAATTTTTATTAGTCAACTAGAATAAGGCCCATTAACTTTAATGTCAAACGTCCCAACCCAAATACAACATTACTATATAAACCATATTTGACCTAGAAAGAGAGACAAATTACACTTTTATACTTGAATGCTTCTAAGCTAGATCTCCTCTCTCTGAAAAGCACAATCTAGCTACAAGAACAAAAATAAAAGTAAAAATTAAGAAAAAGTAAAGAAGAATGCAGAAGGCGCCAACCTAAATACCTAAACAAATCCTATGCTAGCTAGGACTGAGCATTGGTCAATTTCAGACCAAAAATGCTCAAAGCGACGAAAACTGTAGTAGGAAATGGTAGATCGTAACCGACCGTTTAGAGTCTCAATTTTGTTGAGTTCCGGATTAGGTGGATGACAGGTGAAGTGGGTGGGTTGTATCAGTTTAAGCGTATCAAACAAACTAAAAAAGATGGATTGAAAGGGGCTAGAAGCCACTGAAAGGGAAGACAGGGAATGAGGCCCCATAGTGGTTGGTACGGTGGTCCTTCATGTCATGGTCAAAGAAACTAAACTGAAACTTCAAACATTGTCTGCATTGAAGATTGGAGGCCGAGGGAGAGAAAAAAGTAGAAAACATCGAAGGAGAAGGATTGAAACAGTTACATTGTGTCGTTGCCTATTGATTTTCTGCACGCACTTCACCTCCAGCAAGTGGAAACGTTGTTGAAACTTGAAAGAGGGAGCTAGCGTTAGGGTCTAAATTTTATAGCAATATTTAATTTGACATCGGATTTTTCTTTTAATAAATAGTATTGTAATTCAATCAATTGTTAATTAAATTTATAAATCAATTGCTAATTAAATGTATAAATTGTTGATTAATACTCTTTCGTCTCAAAATGATTGGTGTTTTTAAGGTTTTTTCATTGAAGAATAAAATTAGAATCCCAAGATAATTAGTCTTTATTAGGGGACAATTTTATTAAAATATCATTGTTCTCTCTTATAATCTCAATAAACATTTTATTAAGTATTTTATTAAGTTTTTAAGACAAGATTATTTATTATAGGATAAAATCGGAATAGATATATGAATATCTTATTTGTTTATTTTTGTTAAATATATAAGTATGATATATTAGTTTTATCTATATTTTTAGCAATGCTTTTCAAAGGAAAAAAAAAACTATCAAGTAAAATAATAAAATAATCTCGTGATACAGTTTTAAAAAATATTATATCATTTCTTAAATAATTTTTATTGCAATGTAATATTTATGTTTTATTATCTTTGATCTTGTTCTTACAAATTCTAATGGGAAAAAATACTTTCATAGAATTTATTTAATTTAATTTTAACGGTTTAATTAGCAAGATTTTAGTTATATATGCATATATATGATAAGATATTATTTAAAAAATTAAATCTTTGATATTGAGGGTAAATTGATTTGCTGAATGAAAATAAATTATAAATATTAATTAAAATATATATTGATAAACTATTTGTCCATACACTTTTCCCCTTTTTCTTTCTCATTTTTTCTCCCACTTAAATGTGTGACAAAAGTTACATTTGAAAACTCCACAAGGTTGGTCAAGTGGAAGATGAAAGACTCTCATTCTCACTTGATAGATTGTAAATTTGAGTGTCCCTTGTTTCTTTAAAGTGAGGTAAAATATTCTTTGAATCCAAAAACTTTTCCAGCCTTAATTAAACCGAGAGACCATCTCTCCCCATAAAATTTTAAAAATTAAAAAGATGTATATTGAAAGCACTGTGACATTATATTTCTTTAGGAGGTTTTCTCTCAGTACTTGAATGAGATTAATGATCATTCAGATCGTTAAGAATATCCCTCCATACAAATGTTTTTGCTGACTGCCAAATGTCATCAACTATTGACTCAAACATGCTTACCATTTGAGTTATTTCTTTTGGGTCAAAGCTTCCTAATTAAGCTTAATTAGTAGATTATATATGTTGATTGAATTGCCTAATTTGACGGAGTTGCTTTGTTAAACATTAGATTTACTACTCTCTGCACTATAGTGTGAAGTTTCTGTGTTGAACTTGTTATGACTTATGAGGCATCCAAATTAAATTATTAATATATTTAGCGAATTCACTCTGAAGTTCACATAAATGACTACAACAACAACAACAACAACGCCTTATCCCACTAGGTGGGGTCGACTACATGGATCAACTTTCGCCATAATGTTCTATCAAGTACCATACTTCTATCCAAATCATTAAGTTCGAGATCCTTTTTGATAACCTCTCTTATAGTCTTTTTGGGTCTTCCTCTGCCTCGAATTGTTTGTCTTCTCTCCATCTGGTCTACTCTCCTCACTACAGAGTCTACCGGTCTTCTCTCTACATGCCTAAACCACCTAAGTCTATTTTCCACCATCTTCTCTACAATAGGCGCTACTCCAACCCTCTCTCTAATAGTTTCGTTTCTAATTTTATCCTGTCGAGTCTTACCACACATCCACCGCAACATCCTCATCTCCGCTACACCTACTTTATTCTCATGTTGGCTCTTGACCGCCCAACATTCTGTTCCGTACAAAATCGCCGGTCTTACCGCAGTCCGATAAAACTTTCCCTTTAGCTTGATCGGTACCTTTGCATCACATAACACCCCTGATGCTTTTCTCCATTTCATCCATCCTACTTGAATGCGATGATTCACATCCCCTTCAATTTCCCCATCATCCTGTATTACAGACCCAAGATATTTAAACCGTGTGACTTGAGGGATAATATGGTCTCCTATTTTCACCTCTGAGTTAGAAACCCTCCTTCTTTTGTTGAACTTACATTCCATATACTCCGATTTGCTTCTGCTTAGGCGAAAGCCATGTGTTTCTAAAGCTCGTCTCCAAGTTTCCAACCTCTCATTCAACTCCTCCCTCGACTCTCCAAGGAGGACTATGTCATCTGCAAAAAGCATGCATCTCGGCGCTATCTCTTGGATTTGTTCCGTGAGGACATCCAGAATTAAGGTAAAAAGGTAGGGGCTAAGGGTTGACCCTTGATGCAAACCAATTGTGATGGGAAAATCGTCTGACTCTCCACCCTGTGTCCTAACACTAGTCGATACCCTATTATACATATCTTGGATAGCTCGAATATATGCAACCCTAACCCCTTTCTTCTCTAGAGCTTTCCACAAAATCTCTCTAGGTACTCTATCATACGCTTTCTCCAAGTCAATAAAAATCAAGTGCAAGTCTTGTTGGGCCATGCGATATTGCTCCATCACCCGCCGTAATAAATAAATCGCTTCCATGGTCGACCTTCCCGGCATGAAACCAAATTGATTCTCAGTAACTTAAGTCTCCTTTCTTAATCTCCTTTCGATCACTCTTTCCCATAATTTCATGGTATGACTCATGAGCTTGATTCCCCTATAATTTGCACAATTTTGTATATCCCCCTTGTTCTTATAGATTGGCACTAACGTGCTTCTCCTCCATTCCTCCGGCATGCGTTTTGACCTCATAATTTCGTTAAAGAGTTCGGTGAGCCACTCAAGACCTCTATCTCCAAGAGTTTTCCACACTTCAATAGGTATGTTGTCTGGCCCCACCGCCTTACCGTTACTCATTCTTTTCAACGCTTCCTTTACTTCCTGTTTCTGAATCCGACGATAGTACTTATAGTTCCGGTCCTCTTCTCTTGTGTCTAGACTGCTAGAGTCATATCCATATCCATCATTAAATAAGTTGTGAAAATACGCCTTCCACCTTTCCTTGATATCTTTTTCATGCACTAAGACTTTGCCTTCTTCATCCTTAACACACTTTACTTGATCCAAATCTCTAGTCTTCCTCTCTCTACCCTTAGCAAGCCTATATATAGATCTTTCTCCGTCCCTGGTTCCTAGAGCTTGGTATAGTCCGTCAAAAGCTTGGGCTCTTGCCTCACTCACCGCCTTTTTGGTTTCATTTCTAGCTATCTTATACTTATCCCAAGTTTCAGAATTTCTACACCTAGACCACTCCTTGAAACACTCCTTTTTTACTCTAACTTTGCTCTGAACATTTTCATTCCACCACCACGATTCTTTACCCCTAGGTCCAAAACCTCTAGATTCACCCAACGTCTCTTTAGCCACTTTAATAATCTCTTGGGACATCTTGTTCCACATATCATTTGCACTTCCTTGTGATTGTCCACACCATCCCTCCCATATCTTTTGTTGGAAGATTCCTTGTTTCTCACCCTTCAAGTGCCACCATTTGATCCTTGGTGCTACCATAGGACTTCTTCTCTTTGCCCTATCTCTAATTCTTACATCCATAACCAAAACTCTATGTTGAGTAGTCAAGCTCTCTCCCGGGATAACTTTACAGTTCAAGCAATACTTCCTATCAGACTTCCTGATAAGGAAGAAATCTATCTGAGAACATGTCCCTCCACTTTTGTAAGTGATAAGATGTTCCTCTCTTTTCTTAAACCATGTATTGGCTATAGAAAGATCCAAAGCCTCCGAAAACTCCAAGATGGATTTACCCTCCCCATTCATCTCCCCTAGGCCAAAACCCCCATGCACCCCCTCAAAACCTCTAGCCACGCTACCTACATGTCCATTGAGATCCCCTCCTAGGAAAACTTTCTCTCCTTGGGGTATATCCTGAAGTACCCCTTCTAGATCCTCCCAAAATTTTACCTTAAAGTGTTCTGCTAACCCAACCTGAGGTGCGTACCCACTAATAACATTAAAGGTGTCCTGTCCCACTACCAATTTTAAGGCTATGATACGATCTCCTACTCTTCTTACATCCACGACATCCTTCTTCCACTCCTTGTCCACAATAATCCCTACCCCATTTCTTGATCTGATTTTTCCCGTATACCACAGCTTAAATCCCGAGTTGTCTAATTCTTTCGCTTTTTCACCTGTCCACTTAGTTTCTTGTAGGCACATAAAATTGATCTTCCTCCTCACCATAACATCCACTATTTCCATAGATTTTCCAATAAGTGTGCCTATATTCCATGTACCAAAGCGAATCCTCCTGTCATGAACTAGCTTCTTTACCCACACCCGTTCACGAAAATGTGGGAACCCTTGCTTACTTTTCACTACATTCGGGCGGCGATGCAGCGGCCCTTGCTCTTTTGACACTGTACTCGAGCCATACAGCGCGTTGCTTCCGGGCAACGACCTAGCATTCACATTATTACGTAATTGATCCATGTCATAGAGATTCGACAAAGTTTAATGTTGGCTGCCGAAAGCCTAACACAACCCTTTCCTTTTATCCGGGCTTGGGACCGGCTAAGAATAGCAAAGCTAACCTAGGCAGGATTACATAAATGACTATTAACAAAAAAAAAAAAAAAAACTACGAACAAAAGAAGAGGGGTGGAAGTCCAAATGCTGGCCAAAGATAGGCAATGACATTGATCACAGTCAATGTGCATAGTTATTATTTCTCTATAGTTCATGTGCACTTGGCCTCAGGTGAAGGATTCATCGACAGTAGTCATCAGAACAAGAGGAGTTAGCAGCTAGAAAAAGAATCTAACAAACGCATCAGAAAAGGGTCTAAACTCTTCTAAGATGTTATTGAACTCCATGACAAATGTCCCTGAAATATTAGAAGCTGCCATAGTGCCACTTAAGCCAAACCAGTAAGTTTCTCACTAATCTCCCAAACCTTGCAAGCCTTATCTGCATCGCTGGCCTCTTGGGACAATTGGTTTTCAAACGAAGCAGAGGCTGCATTCCAGCTCCAGTAAACACCTGATTTTGTCAGGCTTGGATCACTCACAACCTACACAAGAACACAACAGTTCAAACATGAGAAACAAGGATTCTTCAAAATCACATGTAAAGGGATAAACTGCTTAAATAAGGGATTATTCAATTAGTAATTATCATAAAGTTGTAAGCTGTTTTCATAAGAGCTTATTGAAATAAACTAAAAACAACTTATGGACATATCAAAAAAATATTATAAACTCTTTCAAACACTTACACATGTGCTCTCTGAACAAGCCTGTTGTGGCGATGCAACCTGGGTAAAGGGAAGCAAATGTGATTCCAGTTTCTTCATGGTATCTTCTGTGGAATTCTTGCATTGTAAACATGTTGCAGACTTTGCTGTCCTTGTAAGCCTTGGTGCCATCAAAGGATCCTCCATCTATCATGGCTGAAGTGTTTAGCCCATTCAAGCCTCCAGCTAGTCCCCTCAAGTCACCAAGGTTAGCCTTGGGTGGCACATTTCCAGCCAAGGTGTTGGTGTTTCCTGTTTGATATTTACAGAATCATCAGCACCAATATGAATCCCAAAAAACTTCAATATAAATAAAGGTTCACAATAAAAGAATTACTAACAATGCATTATCTAACACATTCTTTATTATTGGTGAAATTCATCATGTGATGGATCCTATGGGAATTACAACATCTAATACTAGTATGTCAAACAGTATATTGCTACTAGCATTTTTCTCACAAGAGGAGCGCCAAAAATATACTCCATAAAACACTCTTTTTCGTATTCACTGTTTAGAAATATGAATCATAGTGCAATGAAATGAATGCATCAGACAATGCGTTGCTAGCATTTCTCTTAATAAACATCCTAATGAATTATACCTGTGATGGAGCCAACAATGATCAACCACTTTGAAGGGTAGTCAGATTTGTTCAAGTCCTCAAGCAAAAGGCGTGAAAGGAGGAAATGCCCCAAATGGTTTGTTCCAACACTGAGTTCAAAGCCATCAGCAGTGTATGTAGGTTCCCTAGCAGTTGGCAAGTAAACCGCAGCATTGCAAACAAGCACATCTAGTGGCCTGCCTGATTGCCTGAAGTTATCCACAAATTGCCTCACACTATCAAGAGACACAATTTCCTTAGCAATGCCAGCAGATTTTGCAGCCCTCTCAGCTTTGAGGAAATCCCTGCAGGTCATAATCACATGCCACTTTCCTGTCTCAGCCAAAGCCTTGGCCGTGGCCAGGCCTAATCCAGAGGAAGCCCAGTGACAATAACACTGCCTTTCCTCAAAGTTTTCTTGCCTTCTGGTGAAGCCTTGGTGACTCCTGGAGTGGTTGTTGCCACTGACTGAACCCTCAAAGGGCCAATTTTTTGTTGGAATTCCCTCTGATAAAATAGATGGTAAAAAATAAATTAGAATGTGCTTGTGTTTTGACTAAGTACCAACATTATGCATGAGAAATCATGACATCATGCAGAGTCCAAGAAAATTAAAGCAGAAGAAAAAAGAAAATTTATGTGAAATGTAATAAAATTAGGAAGAATGCCATTAACACATTTATTTTCCAAAACATTAGTACATAAATTTTGAGTCATAAGAGTTATATGAAATTCACACAATAACAGTAAACAATAAGATTATCTGTAAGACATATGAAGTTCGAACAATAATAAAAATATATTAAAATCATAAAAAAAATTATATGAAAGGGTATGTTCTCTCAGGTACGAAGTTTTTTATAATAAAGAAAATGTTGAACAGATTATGTTAAAAGGTGAGTTAGTCACATTTCTCCGGAAGTCCTATACTGAATTGAATTAATATTCTCAGAAATATGTAAAAACTATATAATGGCAAGGCAAATTATGAATAATAAACCAAAATTTATGTTGCAGTGGTTACTTTGCATGTCAATGAGGAAAAGCTGAAGTCAGATTTGAGAGTATCCGACAATGAAACACCGAACATTGTGGTGTACCTGAGAGAAACACCAGACTTTCCCTGAAAACACAAAAAGACATTTGCCAAAACTTAAGTTATGCTATCACTTTAAATAGTATACAAAAAGAAGGGAAAAAAGAGTAGACATCAAGAAGATTTTAATGTGACAAAATGAAGCAAACCTCTTTAGCAATGGGGAAAGAAGCAGCCTGAAGAACCATTGGAACTTAGGAAAAGTGGGTCTTTTGTTTTAGAATGTTCCACTAAATTGGTTGAAGTGGTAATATCAATGTAATGAATTTGTACACGGAAGTGTTGCTTTGGATATGAGAGGATAAGTTTGCAGCATGTGCACCTGCCAGGGATATTTTGATCGGTCGCAGGTATCAACAGTGAAACATAGATAATGAAAGGGACTAGGAATGGAAGCACATCTCGAGTAGAAGCCAATGAAGACAAGGCCTTCTTTTGACCAAAAAAACCATAGTTTAGGGATGACTTTTTTTCTAAATTATTAAATGGGATAAGTTTTAAATCAGTACTTCAAAAGGAATACGTCATTGGATAATCCACGACTTCAAAATCGTAAATCATTTTATGAATTTATTTTTCTTTTTTACTGAAAATTTTATAACTTCTTAATTTTTTTTAAATACGACTTTGAAGTTATAAATGATATATATATATATATTATAGAAGTCTTAAATTATTTACAAATTTAAAATTATAAATACTTTTATTTAAATAAATATTTTTATTTTTTATTTTATTTAATATTT
Organism: Glycine max; assembly: GCF_000004515.6. Lineage (NCBI taxonomy): Eukaryota > Viridiplantae > Streptophyta > Magnoliopsida > Fabales > Fabaceae > Glycine > Glycine max. The sequence continues at coordinate 21,588,593 of NC_038248.2, read as the reverse complement.
TTGTATATTATTTTTATTTAATACTTTCTATATTTTTTATTTAACTTTTTTATTTTTTATTTTTTATATTTTATTTAATACTCTTTATATTTTTTTCCTAATTATAGTGCATTCCAACACAGCTTGACTTTAAAATCATACATATATGCACAGTTTCATTTATAACAAAATATATTAAATAAAATAATATAAAAATATAGAAAATATTAAGCAAAGTAATATACAAAAATATTAAATAAAAATAGTATACAAAAATATAAAAAATATTAAATAAAACAATATAAAAAAATATTGAATAAAAAATTTACGACTTTAAAGTTGTAAATAATTTGTGGCTTCTATCAAAAATATATATAAAAAAATATATACGACTTCAAAGTTGTATCTAAAAAAATTAAAAAATCATTAATTTTTTTACAACTTTCAGTAGAAAAGAAAAAAAAAAGAAGCAAAAGTCATAAAATGATTTATGACTTTAAACTCAAAAGTCGTGGGTTATCCTACAACTTACTCCTTTTTAGATATTTATTTAAAGTTTACCCTCATTTGATAATTTAGGGGGAAAAAAATTATCCCTAAATGATCATTTCACCTCTTTTGTCAACTACTTTGGATAGAAAGGGTATTTGTTCACAAGTTCACAACTAATAGGAGGTTTGGTTGAAGAAAAAAGTTACTATTCAAAAAAAAAATCTTCAAAAAATAATATGGGTCTTATATTAATTTTTATTATTATTTTAATTCATATATTTATTCTCAATTCTCTTTCATTATTTTCTCTTCTATGCAATCAAACACACAATAAACTCCAAAAATTTTTGGAAAGCACAGTTATTGGATATAGTTCTTTATCTATTTTGATGTTCTCCTTCATCTAGAATTAGAATTTTACTTTGGTAATTTAAATAATAAATATTAGGTTAAACTATTTATTTGATATAGTTATTTTCATTTTAAATTTTAGTTTCTATACGAGAAAACCACAAGTTTTAGTTTCTTATGTAAAAGTTAAATTTTGGTCAATCGCATTAATACTAGAGAAATTTTCTAAAATTATTGTAGAAACGTTCTAGAGGCGTGATAAATTGCAAAACAATATTGTCAAGAATTAAATATTTACAAGAAGTAAAACTTAAAATTTTCTCATATTAGTGAGAGTTTGGTTTCAAAAAGTATTCTCTATTTTCATTTACTGAAATGTTATAAGTTACCAAAATGGAATTTTAATTATGATTAAAAAGCAGTATAAAAACATCTAAAAACTTGGGTGCAATTTTGTATCTTAGGAAAACTTTGCAAGTGTTTTTGTGCAAGTTGGAGTGGTCATTTTTTTGTATTATTCATAAAGGGGGTATGTTGGGGTGGTCCCGACCTGAGGGGCCTATTCATGCCAAAAACCAATTAGCAGAATGAGGTTTTGAGATTTTCTTCTTACACTAGCCGAATCTCAAATACACTCAGCAAAAAGAGTGAAAAACCAAAATTATCTTTCACTTAAAATCTCAAATATGGATTGTCAATCCGTTCATCTTCTCTTCAATCCATATGAACCATACAGATTGACTGGATTTAACACAGTAAAAACAAACACATAACGACGAGGTGAGAGTAGTACTCATGATGCAAGCTCCATTGGAGCTTGTAGGCCTAGGATCTTCTTCATCAATTGATTCATTTGCTTCTTGGAAGATAAACGGCAGCGGAATGGAGAAGGAAGAGAGAGAGGAGACGCCACTTCAAGGAGAAGATGAGTCTAGAAGAAGCTCACCACCATAGGAGGCCATGGATAAGAGCTTGGAGGAAGAAGGAGATGAATGAAGGGAGAGGGAGAGAAGAGCACGAAATTTTGTGCTCAAAAGGAGCTCTGAAATCTGAAGTTAATATTCAAATGATCAAAGTTCAAAAAAATGCACACACATGACCTCTATTTATAGCCTAAGTGTCACACAAAATTGGAGGGAAATTCAAATTTCACTTGAATTTGAAATTGAATTTGTGGAGCCAAACTTTGGAGCCAAAATTTCACTAATTATGATTAGTGAATTTTAGTTATGGTTCAGCCCACTAATCCAAGATCAATTCCAAGATTCTCCACTAAGTGTGCTTAGGTGTCATGAGGCATGAAAAGCATGAAGGACATGCACAAAGTGTGACTATATGATGTGGCAATGGGGTGTAGTAAGCAAATGCTCACCTCCCCCTCTAAAATTTAATTGGATTGGGCTTCTACCAATTCAATTAAATTTATTTCCAACACACACATCAAATATCCACTTAGTGCATGTGAAATTACAAAACTACCCCTAATACAAAAACTAGTCTAGGTGCCCTAAAATACAAGGGCTGAAAAATCCTATATTTCTAGGGTACCCTACCTACAATATGGAGCCCTAAATACAAGGACCAAATATAATGACATCCTAGTCTAATATGTACAAAGATAATTGGACCCAACCTTGGCCCATGGCTCAGAAATCTACCCTGAGGTTCATGAGAACCCTAGGGCCTTCTTCAGCAGCTCTAGCCCAATCCTCTTGGAGCCTCTTGCTCATGGCTCTAGTGATTGGTCCCTTCCTAGGGAGGATTGCATCATCCCCTTCCCCTTGAAGAGGATTTGACCTCAAATCTGTTAGTTCCTCCTCCTCAATATCAGCTCCACCTGCAAAAGGAATTAAATCAGAAATGTTAAAAGTGGTGCTGACTCCATACTCTTCTGGGAGGTCCAACCTATAGGCATTGTTATTGATCCTCTCCAAAACCTGAAAAGGTCCATCCCCTCTAGGGCTAAGCTTGGATTTCCTTTTAGTAGGGAATCTATCCTTCCTAAGATGGAGCCAAACCCAGTCACCCTCATTAAGAACTAGCTTTTTCTTCCTCTATTGCCTTTAGTTGAATACACCTTTGTTTGGTTCTCTATTTGGTTCTTAACCCTCTCATGCAACTTCTTTACAAACTCTGACCTAGATTCCCCTTCTTTATGTATAAAAGAAGTGTCCAGTGGGAGGGGAATGAGGTCTAACGGTGTTAGGGGATTGAACCCATAGACAACCTCAAAAGGGGACTGCTTGGTGGTTCTATGAACCCCCCTGTTGTAGGCAAATTCTACATGAGGAAGATACTCATCCCAAGACTTATGGTTGCCTTTCAGAAGAGCCCTTAAAAGGGTGGATAAAGACCTATTCACTACCTCTGTTTGCCCATCAGTTTGTGGATGACAAGTGGTAGAGAAAAGAAGTTTAGTTCCTAGCTTAGCCCATAAGGTTTTCCAGAAGTGGCTAAGGAACTTAGCATCTCTATCTGACACAATGGTCCTAGGCAAACCATGGAGTCTCACAACTTCCTGAAAAAGAGTTTTGAGATGTGGGAAGCATCATCCACCTTGTGGCATGGTATAAAGTGTGCCATCTTGCTAAACCTATCCACCACCACAAAGATAGAGTCTACACCTCTTTGGGTTCTAGGAAGCCCAAGGACAAAGTCCATACTAATGTCTACCCAAGGTGCAGATGGGATGGGTAAGGGTGTGTATAGCCCATGAGGCATCACCCTAGACTTGGCTTGTAAACAAGCCACACACCTAGTGCAATGCTTATGGACATCTTTCTTCATATGGGGCCAATAAAACTTTTCTTTGAGTAAGACAAGGGTCTTGTCTATCCCAAAGTGGCCCATGAGCCCACCCTCATGGCTCTCTTTCACAAGTAATTTCCTAATGGATCCTTGGGGTATGCAAAGCTTTCCCTCTTTGAACAAATACCCCTCAGCCAAATAGAATCCATCTTGGGCCTTTTTCCCACAACTCTCATAAATGGGAGAGAAATGTTCATCTAAAGCATACAAGTCCCTAATATTATCAAATCCTAAAATTTGAGCTCCTAGGGAGCAAAACAATGTGTGTCTCCTAGAGAGGGCATCAGCTACCACATTTGTTTTTCCCTTTTTGTATTTGATAACATATGGAAATTGCTCTAGGTACTCTACCCATTTTGCATGCCTCTTGTTTAACTTGCTTTGCCCTCTAATGTACTTAAGTGATTGATGATCACTATGAATGACAAATTCCTTGGAAACAAGGTAATGTTCCCAAGTTTGGAGGGCTCTTATTAAGGCATAAAGCTCTTTATCATAGGTGGGGTAGTTGAGGGTGGCACTATGAAGTTTTTCACTAAAATAAGCAATAGGGTGCCCACCTTGTAACAATACAGCTCCAACTCCCACTCCAGAGGCATCACATTCTAGCTCAAAAGTTTTAGAAAAGTCAGGAAGAGCTAGAACAGGTGCCTTAGTAAGCTTTTCTTTGAGCAAAGCAAAGGCTTGCTCTTGTTTTTCACCCCAGGTAAATGCCACATTCTTCTTCACCAGCTCATTGAGAGGTGATGCAATTGTAGAGAAATTAGGAACGAACCTTCTATAGAAGCTTGCTAACCCATGGAAGCTCCTAATATCTCCCACACTTTTTGGGGTGGGCCATTCTTGGATGGCCTTGATTTTCTCAGGGTCCACTTGGACCCCATTTCTACCAACTACAAACCTAAGAAAACTATATTATCTACACAAAAGTACACTTCTCTATATTTGCATAGAGGGTGTTTTTCCTAAGGACTGAAAGAACTTGCCTGAGATGTCCTAAGTGATCATCTAGGCTCCTACTGTACACTAAAATATCATCAAAATAAACAACTACAAATCTACCTATGAAATCCCTTAAGACATGATGCATAAGCCTCATAAAGGTGCTTGGTGCATTAGTGAGCCCAAAAGGCATCACTAGCCATTCATACAAACCAAACTTGGTCTTGAAAGCGTTTTCCACTCATCACCCTTTTTCATCCTGATTTGGTGATAACCACTTTTAAGATCAATTTTTGAAAAGATATTGGCACCATGCAACTCATCAAGCAAATCATCAAGTCTAGGAATGGGGTGCCTATACTTTATAGTGATGTTGTTGATGGCCCTGCAATCTGTACACATTCTCCACGTACCATCCTTTTTGGGCACCAACAACACTGGCACAGCACAAGGGCTTAGGCTCTATTGGACCCGCCCTTTTCCAACAATTCTTTAACCTGAGACTCTATCTCCTTAGTCTCCTGAGGGTTCGTCCTATAGGCTAGCCTATTAGGAAGGCTTGCTCCTAGGACTAAATCTATTTGGTGTTCTATTCCCCTTAAAGGAGGTAGCCCAGGGGGTATCTCTTTGGGAAATATATCACCAAATTCATATAAGAGTTCTTGGACCTTTGGGGGTAAGGTCTCAAATGTAGGAATTGTGGCAATGCTAAGGGATGTTTCCCATGATAGGAGAAGGTAGAAAGATTGTTTAAGAAGGAGTGCTATTTTAATATCACCTTTTGTTGCAAAATGATTTTCATTCTTAACAACCTTCTTGGAGGAATCCTTTTCCTCTTTTTCCTACCCCTTGGCCTTTGAGACAAGGCCTTACTATCCTTCTTTTTCTTTTGTTTTTCTAGTTTTTCTTCCTCATCCCTCTTATCTTTCATAGTTAGTTGATCTTTGGCCACCTGTGAAGGTGTTTGAGGATGCAACACAAATTTAGTGCCAAGATGGGTGAGGGTAATCTCATTAGTTAGGCCATTGTAAATGATCTTCCTATCAAATTGCCATGGCCTTCCTAAAAGAATATGTCCTGCCTCCATGGGAACTATATCACAATTAACTTCATCCTTATATGTCCCAATGGAGAAAGGTACCTTCACTTGTTGGTTAACTATCATTTCCCCTTGCTCATTGAGCCATTGAAGTTTATAAGGTTTTGGGTGGGGAATGATAGTGAGGTTCAACTTGGAAACTAATCTTGTGCTACAACAATTGCAACAAGATCCACTATCCACAATGAGAGAACAAGTTTTATCTAAAATTTTGCATCTTGTATGAAAGATGTTCTCTCTTTGGGATTGAGATAGATCACAAGATTGACCTCCAAGGAGCCTTCTAACCATTAAGAGGTCACCTTCTTCATGGGGGTAGACTTCCTCACTAGACTCTTCACCCCTTACTTCATCTTCACTTCCACTAGAGGAAGGGCAAGAAGTAGTCTCCTCTTGACTACTATAAATGTCTTGACCCCTCATAATCATGGTTTTCTTTGTGGGGCATTGAGAGGCAATGTGACCTCTCCCAAGACATTTGAAGCATTTAATGTTGCTAGTCCTTTCTTGGGAACTAGTCTTAGGGGTGTATTTCTCTATGGTCTTACCCTTATCTTCCTTGGGTTTTGAAGGTGCAGCCCCCAAAATTCCTTGGGCTTGGTCCTTCCTTGGATAAGAGTGAAGCCATAAGATTTTGAAGAAGACTTTCTTTTAAGTTGTTGCTCCACTCTTATACAAAGTTGGACTAGCTCATCTAGGTCCCTATATGGAAGGAGTTCAACCTTGTCCCTCACTTCCATATTAAGCCCACTAAGGACCTAGCTATGCTTGTTCTTTCCTCCTCCCTAAGTCCAACTCTTAAAAGGAATAGTTCCATTTGTTGTCTATATTCTTCAACACTCATACTCCCTTGTCTAAGCCTTTGGAGCTTGTCCATAAGCTCCCTTTCATAGTAGGAGGGAATGTGCCTCTTCCTAAGGGCACTCTTAAGATCATTCCAATACTCTACTGGAGGATCCCCATGAATCCTTCGTTCTTTAACAAGGGAAGTCCACCAATAGAGGGCATACCCTTGAAAGCTAAGGGTAGCCAATGGAACTTTTCTCTCTTCGCTAATATGATGGCAAGCAAAGAGTTGTTCAACCTTCATTTCCCAATCTAAGTAGGCCTCAACATTATCTTTTCCGTGGAAATATGGGAGGCTAATGTTAACCTCTTGAGGCCTTCTATCCTTTTCTCTTCTTTGGGAGTGATGTTTAGTATGTGAACTATGACGCCCTCTATAATAGTCGCTAAGTTCTTCACTTAAACTTTTGCAAGAGTCATGACTACTATAGGAGGCATGTTTTTCTCTTTTCATTTCTTTCATTATTTTTCTTCTTTCTTCCTCTCTTATTTTCTCTCTTTCATCTTGACTTATTTCTTCCACTCTTTTTTTACCTTTTTCTTTTCTCTCTTATTTTTCTTTCCACAACTTAAGGGATCTCAACTCATCTAATATCTTATACAAGGGGTCCTTAGGAGTAGAACCCTCACCATTAACACTAGATGAAGAATGAAGACTCATGTTGGTTCCTAAGTTATGGTTCTTTCTTGTTGGGGGTTTGAAAACAAAAGGTAAAAGAAACTATGGTTGAAACTAGCCAAAATAAGCACTAAAAGAGGTGTGAAAGATAAGGTAAAAACTAATTGGTAAAAGGCAAGCTATCTAGGTGGTTTGACAATGGAGGGTAAAAGAAATAAGCTATGAAAGTAAGCAAGAAATTAAAGTGCAAGAAATGCAAACTAGGCGGATCCTAAGAGTGTTTGGATGACCTCATTTAAGGTTCCCAACAAAGCGCTCACTATCCTAAGGGAAAATTGCCTAAAATTATTACACACAAATGGAAGTAGGGTGACCTAGCGGAGGCTCTCAACTTACTTCCAATGAAAGGCCTTTTTGTTACAAAATTTGAAAGCAAAGCAAATTGCCAATTACAAAATTACAAAGAAAAAAAAAGTCCTCAATTGTGGTGGCTATTCTCTCTTTAGTGTTTCACTCAATTTGGAGTGCTTCTTAGTCCAATAGCTCTTAAGGTGGTTGGCCCCTTTCTTCTTGACTCAAATTCTTCAAGATATGGCACCAATCCTCCTTTCCAATTCCCTATATGGCAACTCGCAACCAAGGAAACAAAGAGACAAGCAATAACCAAAGACCAAAAAAAAATGAAATGAAAGCTAAACCAATAGAGTTTTAACAAGACAAATTTCCAAGGATTATTCAACAATTAAAGCAATGAAAAGCACAAAAGAACAAGCTAGGACTCAAAGAGAAACCTAGAATGGCTCTAGAGTAGAGTAGAAAAACTCTAAAAAAAAAGACTCAAGAAACCTCTAGTTTTGGCACTTGTTTTCAAAATAATTTTCAATTGAAATTTCAGAACTAGGATCGGTATAAAATAGGCACCAATTATAGAACAAATTTTGAGCCAAAACAACAAGCACACTTTCCTTTCACTTTTTTTTTCCTGGACACTGATTTTTCTGCCAACTTGTGAGATTTTTCTTTATTTTTCCTTTAATCCAAATCGCTTGGTTCTTTTTTTATAATTTTGGTCCAGATGGGTAAAAAATTCAGTAAAAGTTTCAGCTCAAAAAACGTAGTGACCAATTCCCAGTAATTTATACAAGTTCGTATGTTCAAGCTGCCAGCACCAGCGATTTCAACCTAGAAATCAAGAGTAGTGTTTATGTTGCTTAAGGCTTGGATAGTTACAATTTGTGTTTGCTTATGCTCAATTATCTTGAATAACACAATTAAAGAGAGCTTAAGACTTATTTTGATTCACAAATCCAGCCACAACTCAGCACCACAACTCAACTTCATCATAGGCATCATGTAGGAAACTTAGAAAGCAAAAAAAAAGTTCAAGAACAAGACTACTTCTAGGAATTGATTTAGAATATGTTATGAACTAAATAACATGCATGAATTAGACTCAAAATTCAAAAGATAGACTAAGAATGACAAGAATACATGAACAAATGTATCTAGAATTCAATCAACAAAATAAAATTCAACACAAACTTAGAACATAATGTGACAATTACTATGACTAAACATGACTCTAAGACAACATGGATTAAGTGATTTACACTTAGATTTTTGTGTTTTTTTTAATCAATATTTTGGAAGAAAATTTAGATCTAAGGTTCAGCACAAGAATATTATGAATGAAAAATGATAGAACCTAAAATCAACACAAAAACAAGATTCAAGAGTAGATCTACAAAATTTGAACCATAGAAATGCAAGAACAAGTGTAGATCTAAGATTTAATCGGTTTATTTTTTTTTGAATCTACTCTAAACAGTACCAAACCACAAGACAATGGAGGATATACATGGAGAATAAGATGAAGAACAAGGAATTAAAGAGAACTCACCGAACAAAAAGATAGAGGAAGCAAAAGAACATCACCTAGATGAAGATGCTCTTGATACCACATGATGCAAGCTCCATTGGAGCTTGTAGGCCTAGGATCTTCTTCATCAATTGATTCCTTTGCTTCTTCGAAGATAAATGGCAGCGGAATGGAGAAGGAAGAGAGAGAGGAGACGCCACTTCAAGGAGAAGATGAGTCTAGAAGAAGCTCACCACCATAGGAGGCCATGGATAAGAGCTTGGAGGAAGAAGGAGATGAATGAAGGGAGAGGGAGAGAAGAGCACGAAATTTTGTGCTCAAAAGGAGCTCTGAAATCTGAAGTTAATATTCAAATGATCAAAGTTCAAAAAAATACACACACATGACCTCTATTTATAGCCTAAGTGTCACACAAAATTGGAGGGAAATTCAAATTTCACTTGAATTTGAAATTGAATTTGTGGAGCCAAACTTTGGAGCCAAAATTTCACTAATTATGATTAGTGAATTTTAGTTATGGTTCAGTCCACTAATCCAAGATCAATTCCAAGATTCTCCACTAAGTGTGCTTAGGTGTCATGAGGCATGAAAAGCATGAAGGACATGCACAAAGTGTGACTATATGATGTGGCAATGGGGTGTAGTAAGCAAATGCTCACCTCCCCCTCTAAAATTTAATTGGATTGGGCTTCTACCAATTCAATTAAATTTATTTCCAACCACACACATCAAATATCCACTTAGTGCATGTGAAATTACAAAACTACCCCTAATACAAAAACTAGTCTAGGTGCCCAAAAATACAAGGGCTGAAAAATCCTATATTTCTATGGTACCCTACCTACAATATGGAGCCCTATATACAAGGACCAAATATAATGACATCCTAGTCTAATATGTACAAAGATAATTGGACCCAACCTTGGCCCATGGGCTCAGAAATCTACCCTAAGGTTCATGAGAACCCTAGGGCCTTCTTCAGCAGCTCTAGCCCAATCTTCTTGGAGCCTCTTGCTCATGGTTCTAGTGATTGGTCCCTTCCTAGGGAGGATTGCATCAACTCACAACGGCGACAATGAGATGACGAGATCAAGGAGGGGCATAGATTGATGAATAATCCGTATGGGTTTAATACAGTGAAAAAAAGAAACTATAGGTTAATACAGTGAAAAAAATTGTAGTTGATGAATTTGTATTATATTAACACTTAAATTTTCAAATATAATTATGATCCATATGGATAAACAATTTAATTAAAGATTTGTTGAATGAGTACATGTGAAAATAATTTAAATTAATTGTTTCATATAAGCTGTAAGTTCTTTTCAAAAGCTATTGTAGAGAATTTATTGAAATAAATCTAACATAATTTATGAACATATTATAATCTATTTTCATAAAATCTTTCAGATATTTACACAAGTGTTTGTCAAAAAATAAGTTTAAATAAATTCTTTTAAATAGACTATAAATAAGAGATTTGAAATGTACAACCGTGTGATCTTATCAAAGATATAACTATTGTTTGACATTAATGTTTTAGTTTTGTTGGCACATGACATCAATTATTAGTTCCATTAATTAGAGATTATTGATCTCGGGAAAAAATTGTTGAAGATAGGGGAGCAACATGAACAACATGAAGACTAAATCTGGAAGCTTGGAGAAAAGCTTGAAGATGTTTTATCTTTTACATGCCTAACTCCCTTGAGTGACATTTGTATTGATTGTTATATTGAATATTGCATCTTAGTCCATATCATCTTTTGTGCATCATGCATCATCATGAGTAAGTGAGAAGAAAAATTTCTAAGTTAGGAAAGTTTATTCAAAAGGCAAAACTCTTTGTTTTAATCGATTACAGCCTTATCATAATCGATTACACAAGTTGTTTGAAGCTTGCATAGTTATGTCTCGTATCGGTTTAATCGATTACAGCCTTATCGTAATCGATTACACAGTTATTTTTTAAATAATGACTAATTTATTCAGGAGTCTCTACTTTAATCGATTACCATGTGATATAATCGATTACTTCTCTTTCTATAAGTAGTTCAGAAGTGAACAAGAACACTTTAATAGATTACTTTGAGTATGTAAACGATTACATTGTTCTTGAGTTTTTTTCACATTTTTAGAAGAACACTTTAATCAATTAAAAAGATAATCTAATCGATTACTTTATTGAATTAATCGATTACAGGCGATTATAACTATTTTCTTTATTAATAACCAGCTTGTGTTCTCTTCCATATACATCAATATATCTCAAAATCTAAAAAAATACACAATAAGCCTCTGAATAAGCTAAGATCACTTGTTGTTATTAGTTAAAGAAAGAAGAGAAGAAAAGTGCTTAGAAGAAGTAACTCACACCTTCAAATCTTTGTATTGTAAAGATTTTTTGTGATTAGCGAGTTGTGTCACTTTCTTGAGTTCAAGAAGAACACTTCTTCAGTCAAGCAAGGTTTTGCAGAAATGATTGATCAGGTTGTGTCTATCTTTACTCTTGGTTTTCGTGTATGGTTTTACAAATCTTTTTGTTTGTGCATGAACCGCTTAGGGCATGCTAGAATAAGTGTTTCTAGTTTGGGCTAAGAGTAGGGTTCTCTTAGAATCTTATTCACAAAGGACCTTAGTGTTGGGTGCCTAAGTCTCTTTTTCCGGGGTAGGAATTGTAGATTGGTTGTGATTGCTTGTAAGGATTCTTTATGCATAGTGAAAATCTAATTCTGGTTTTGGATTAGATAACTGGATTAACTTTTCTAGTGATAGAGAGTGAACCAGTATAAAAAAGTTGTGTATTTCTTCTCTTGATCTTATGTTTATCTCTCATTCAAGTATTAATCAATTTAAAAAAAGGTTCAAGATATATTTTTATGAAAGAAAAAACTCTAATAAAGGATCTTGTGCAAAGGGTGGATTGATTAAGTATTGATTGAGTTCGATTTGTGAAAAATTTTGTGATACGATCCGTACAAAAGAAGTTTTTGCAACTCTGGTTTTAAAAATTCATTTTGCTTTGGAAACCAATTCACCCCCTTTCTTGGTTTGTTGAGTACCAGCATGATAAAATCCTACCCCCCCCCCCCCAATAGGGTTCTCATGAGCCTTAGGGTAGATTTTGGGCCCATGGGCTAAGTATGAGTCCACGTATCTTTGTACATATTAGATTAGGGTTTCATTATTTTTGGGCCTTGTATTTAGGGCTCCATAGTGTAGGGAGGGTACCCAAGTAATGTAAGATTTTTCAGCCCTTGTATTTTAGGGCACCTATACTAGTTTTTGTATTAGGGGTAGTTTTGTAATTTCACATTCATTAAGTGGACTGTTTGATGTGTGTGTTGGGAGAGAAATTTAATTGAATTGGGAGAAGCCCAATCCAATTAAATTTCTGACTAGCCTAAGGGGGAGGTGAGTATTTGCTTGCTACACCCCATTGCCTTATCATATGGTCACACTTTGTGCATGTCCTTCATGATTTACATGTCTCATGATACCTAAGCACATTTAGTGGAGAATCTTGGATTTGATCTTGAATTAGTGGGCTGCTGAAATTCACTAATCATAATTAGTAAAATTTTGGCTCCAAATTTGGCTCCACAAATTCAAATTCAAGTGAAATTTGAATAGAAATTCAAATTTCCCTCCATTTTTGTGTGACACTTAGGCTATAAATAGAGACCTTGTGTGTGCATTTTTTCAACTTTGATGATTTGAGAAATTAGACTTCAAAGTTCAGACCTCATTCTTCTTCTTCTCTCCCTCAAAATTGTGTTCCCCTTTTTCCCTCTCCCTCCACTCATCTTCTCCTATCATCAAACTCTTATCCATGGCTTCCTATGGTGGTGAGCATGTTCTTGACTCATCTTCTCCTTGAAGTGGCGTCTCCAATCACCTTTCCTCCTTCTCCATTCCACTGTCATTGATCTTCAAGAAGCAAAGGACTCCATTGACGAAGAAGATCCAAGGCCTACAAGCTCTATATGGAGCTACATTATGTGGTATCAGAGCATCTTCATCTAGGTGATGTTCTTTTGCTTCCTCTATCTTTTGTTTGGTCAATTCACTTTAATTCCTTGTTCTTCATCCTCTTTTCCATGTATCTCTTCCATTGTCTTGTGGTTTTGGTGTTGTTTAGAGTAGATTAAAAAAACGATTAAATATTGGATCTACACTTGTTCTTGCATTTCTATGGTTCAAATTTTATAGATCTACTCTCGAATCATGTTTTTGTGTTGATTTTAGGTTCTATTATTTTTCAGTCATAATCTTCTTGTGTTGAACCCTTAGATCACAATTTTCTTGAAAAATATTGATTAGAAAAGAAAACACAAAAATCTAAGTGTAAACCACTTCATTCATGTTGTCTTAGAGTCATGTTTAGTCATAATAATTGTCACATTATGTTCTAAGTTTATGCTTCATTTTGATTTTGTTGATTGAATTCTAGATACATTTGTTCATGTATTCTTGCAATTTTTAGCCTACCATTTGAATTTTGGGTCTAATTCATGCATGTTATTTAGTTCATAACATGTTCTAAATAAATTCCTAGAAGTAGTCTTGTTGTTGAACTTTTCTTGTTTTTCTAAGTTTCATGTATGATGCTTATGAAGAAATTGAGTTGTGGTGCTGAGTTGTGGCTGGATTTCTGAATCAAAATAAGTCTTAAGCTCTCTTAAATTTTGTGATCCAAGGCAATTGAGCATAAGCAAACACAAATTGTAACTATCCAAGTCTTAAGCAACATAAACACTACTCTTGATTTCTAGGTTGAAATTCTGGTTATTGTCAGTTCCGGAAAACTGTCTTCTTAACTCCGTTGTGGCTTGAATACTTCTAGTTTTGAGCTAAAATTTTAAATGGATAAAATAGACATCTGGGCGAAAACAATGGAAAAAGAATGAAGAAAAACGAAAAAGAAATAAGCAAGAAAAGGTGATAAAGATTAATGTCAAAATACACATCCATAACATTAAAAAAATAAAAAATGAAATGTGTATGCTTGATTTGCTTGAAAATATTGGACTAGTGGCCTCAATAACTTAAGAGGGCGGGGGGGGGGGGGGGTGAATTAAGTCTCACTAACAAACTTTTAACCCTCTTCTAAATGATAGGCTCAGAATGCAGAAGAAGAAGCAATAATCAATTTAATAATGTTCTTTAAACATGCAAGACAAAATTGATTGCAATAACATAAATGAGATAAGAAAAGAGAGAAATGCAAACTTGATTTATACTGGTTTAGCCACTTCCTGTGCCTACGTCCAGTCCTCAAGCAACCCACTTGAGATTTTCACTATCTTGTAAAATGTCTTTTACAAAGTCTGAACCACACAGGGACAACCCTTCCCTTGTGTTTAGAAATCCTTACAACTTAAGAGACCATCGGTCTCTTAATCAATATCTTTGAATAAGAAGAAGAAGAAGAAGTTTCTCTCTTTAAGAGAAGGATATTATGATTGAAGATCAATCAAGATTCCTTATTGAATATGCAAGTGTTTGACCAAGGAATCTTTTTGAGAGGATAAGACATTTCAATTCAGAAAAACTCTCTGAGGAATTTCGTAACCCAAGTCACCTATTTATAGGCCTTTGATGGTCATTCAAAAATCTCTTGAACAGATGTGACTCTTGGGAGTTATTTTCTGAAGAGTTGTGACTCTTGGATCAAACTTGAGAAGCACTTATCTTTGGCATCATCAAAACTTCATATCATATATGCTTCTATAGAAAATTTTTCATTATTTTGAGTTGTATTACAAGCCTATTTGACTTCTTGGAGTTGTTCATCTTTTAGATGTGTTACCAAATTGACATAACTAGAATTTTGCTTTGAGTCTTGTTTTTAATTTGTCAACCTAATCTAGTGCCATTCTAGGACTTTCTTTGTTTTCCACCTTGGCTTGTGATGTTGTCCTTTTTCTTTATTTTTCCTTGAATCTCATTGAATTAATGTCATGTTAAATTTCCTTTTGGTTTAGCTTTCATGTCATCTTTTGGTTTCTTGCTTGTCTTCTTATTTTTGTGTGTTTAATTGCTACAATAAGGATTAGAAGAGGAAATTGGTGCATTGCTTGAAAGAAAATTTTTTAGTCTTGGAGGTTAACCATCCTAGGAGCACCATTGGATTTGAAGCAACCAAAGCTTCACCCATTTTTGAGTGAAACACTTGAGAATACAAACAAACATTGAAGATGAATTTGAAGACCTTAATTGCTTTGTTAAATTTGTTGTAATAGAACAATTGAGTGCTAAATTCTTTTTTTTTCTATTCCAATTCCTTGTATTTGGACATTCTTCAGGGGTGTATTGGGAGTCTCCAAGAGACCACCCAAACCTCTATTTGTGTGTAATATCTTAGTGTAAATTGAGTAGACTAAGTGAAGAGCCAGTTGGGACCTCCAAAGGATCATCCAAGCCTTCACATAGGAAATCGTCTAGCTTGCTTTAAATTTCTTTTACCTTCCATTGCCAAACCGCCTAGATAGCTTGCTTTTTAGCAATTAGTTTTTACCTTATCTTTCACACCTCTTTTAGTGTTTATTTTGGCTAGTTTCAACCATAGTTTCTTCTACCTTTTATTTTCAAACCCCAAACAAGAAAAAACCACAACTTAGGAACCAACATGAGTCTTCATTCTTCATCTAGTGTTAATAGTGAGGGTTCTAATCCTAAGTACCCCTTGTATAGGATATTAGATGAGTTGAGATCCCTTAAATTATGGAAAGAAAAATAAGAAAGAAAAGAAAAAAGGAAAAAAGAGTGGAAAAAATAGCTCAAGATGAAAGAGAGAAAATAAGAGAGGAAGAAAGAAGAAAATTAATGAAAGAATTAAGAAGAGGAAGAAATGCTTCCTATGGTAGTCATGAATCTTGTAAAAGTGAGTGAAGAGTTAAGTGACTACTATGGTGGAAGGCATAGGTCCCATACTAGATCTCACTCCTAAAGAAGAGAAAAGGATAAAAGGTCTCAAGAGGTTAGCATTAGCCTCCCATATTTCCATGGAAAAGATAATGTTGAGGCCTACCTAGATTGGAAAATGAAGGTTGAACAACTCTTTGCTTTCTATCAAATTAGAGAAGAAAGAAAAGTTTCATTGGCTACCCTTAGCTTCCAAGGGTATACCCTCTATTGATGGACTTCCTTTGTTACGGAAAGAATGATTCATGGGGATCCTCTAGTAGAGTATTGGAATAATCTTAAGAGTGCCCTTAAAAAGAGACACAATTCCTCCTACTATGAAAGGGAGCTTATGGATGAGCTCCAAAGGCTTAGACAAGGGAGTATGAGTGTCGAAGAATATAGACAACAAATGGAACTACTCCTTTTAAGAGTTGGACTTAGGGAGAAGGAAAGAACAAGTATAGCTAGGTTCCTTAGTGGGCTTAATATGGAAGTGAGGGACAAGGTTGAACTCCTTCCCTATAGGGACCTAGATGAGCTAGTTCAACTTTGTATAAGGCTAGAGCAACAATTAAATAGAAAGCCATCTTTTAAAAACTCTATCTCTTACTCTTATGCAAAGAAGGACCAAGCTCCAAGTGTGTTAGGAGTACCACCTTTTAAGCCAAAGGATGATAAGGGTAAAAACATAGAGGAAATCACTCCAAAGGCTAGTTCACAAGATAGAACTAGTAACATCAAGTGCTTCAATTATCTCTACGCTCTCTCTTCCTCTCAAATTCGTTTTTCCTACTTCCTCACCCAAAACCCTCTCTTTTTCCTACATACACCCAAACCTATCACAGTAAAACTCTGATCTCGGACTCGTTAACTGTTGGATCATCGTGAAATTTGAACACCAAGTTTGGAACTCATTTTCACACATCCCCACCATTGGGATTTGAGAAATAATGTATGCGGGGGGAGAAATACCCCTCGCATGCAGACAGTGAAATTAAGGCTCAAATCCCTTCTCTTTCTCTCTCTAACGCTTGGAAACCCTAGCAGAGCAACAAAGCTTGAGGAATCTTAGGGAACCGCTAGATACGCCAATATCACTGCTAAACTACACATATGAGCCCGCTTAGAGGTAAGGGATGAGTTTATCGCAATTAGGGTTAGAGTGAGCATGTGTAGGGATCCTTAGAAGATCAAATTGGGATTAATTTTGGGGTGTTTTTTTTTTAAATTTTTCCTGTACAATGATAGCTATGAATTGCTCATGTTTGACGAGTCAATTGATGCCCTAATGCAAATTGGATGCCCTGATGCCCTGATGTTACAATCACACAACTGTAAGATCCTTTAAGGGCGACGAGTTTTTGCGTGATGAGTATTATGATGGGATCTAGGGTTGTGCAAAACCGATTCAGGAAAAAATCGAATCGAACTGGTTTAACCAATTTCGTTTTTAACCCAAATCTGCGAACTAGTTTTCAAACTGGTTCGAAACCAAATTGGTTTTAGAAAACCAGTTTTGAACTAATTCTAAATCGGTTCTAAACTGAATTGATTTTGAACCAGTTTATAACTATTTTTAGAGTCGAACGATTTTGAATTGGTTTTCAAAATTTGAGATTAAGAAAAGGAAGTCAGTTATAAGAGCTATGGGAGTGGAAACATTTGGTATGTTGATCTTTCTGCCTTTGCAATTTTGATTAGTAACCAAGTTGATCAATTGAATGGGTATGCAGGATCTACAGAAGTCATTTATGTAAGACATAGATAGCCCATGATCACCTTTTTCCCTAAGACCAACCAGATTATAAGACTTGTCAGGTGAAACATTCTAGAAAGCAGAAGGTTGTACAACTAACTCAGCAACAAACAACCAAGTTATAGAAAAATCTTTCAAGTTGTTAGCATATAGTGAAAATTCTGCTTGAGGATTAATGAATGAATAGTCTATCATCATCACAGAATTATACATGACTTCTTTTAAAAGACTTTTTTAGAACCCTGTAGTAAAACAAGCAGTCAGTTGTTGAATGCAACAGTAAAAATTAGAAACAATACATCATTCACTTGATGAGGGGGGGGGGGGGGGGGGGAGGAAATAATGTCATTTCCATAGAACTAAGAGCTGAAATTACCAATAGAAGAAGCGTGCCCAGTATTGGATTCAATGACCGTGAAGATTAAGGCAATGAATAACTAATGTAGCCAACCAAGCAATAATCCTTTTCAAAGATAATATATTGAAAATCACAACTAATGAACCATTCATGAATAATGGGTTAAGTAAATCATTTTATTGGAAAGTTTATAGGTTTTAAAATTCCAAAATATAAATCATAATTTTTCAACAACAATCAATACTTCAACTCTTGGTCTTAAATCAATTATCATATAAGAAGCTTGAGCATTAAAAATGTGTTTTGCATACCAATAAAAGTACCTTTTGGATCTTATTGCATGCTAACCTAAGTGACCTCTATAGATGGCAGTGACGTCACCTACACTAGTTTACAAAAATGTAATGTATGAATTGCATATATGCCAACAAATACAAAAAATGCAGGTTGAAAATGGTGCTTAATGGTTATTCTTCATTGTTGAGAAGAATTTTTTCATCATTGAACTCTCTGCATCATATTATTTGAGATCTTAGAGTCTCTTTAACCTTAAAGGATTTATCTTGCCTGTTTCATGGGGCTGTGGAATGTGTTATCGTGATTCATGGTTTATTTCTTTATTAGCCTACTTTCTTGTTCATTTTTTAATTTCTTGGTTTTTCAGTTTATAAATTTCTCTTTTCTTTCTGGTGATTTTAGGATGAAGAATTTGTTTTTGTGTTGGAAAATAGTGTCATTCCTCGAACTCACAACATTAAAAGGACTAATTATTGTTTAATCAATGTTTTTCCAGACCGAATTCCTGGAAGAGCTATCATTATATTTATTGTATGTTAAGTTTTTTTCCCTCCTATATATCCAATTGAAATTGTGTATTTAATGATATTATGATACTATTGTCAATTATGGCTGCTTGCTATTGCATATCCTAGCACCTGGCGATGTCAATTATGGCTTCCAAGTTAATCATGTACAATAACATAATAATAATTAATAATAAAAAGAATGCATGGTTAAATGTTACTCACAATCTTCAAATAACATTATTACTCAAATAGATGATGACAAGCTCCCGAAGAACTTTGACTCTTGAGAGTGAATTGTAGATTCATATGAGGTAATTCATTCAATTAAAAGATAGATAAGTTGAAACTTCTAATGTGCTTCAGTGACACAATTTTTATTTAAATCCAAAATACACTTACCTTGAAAAGTAGATGGTTTGCAATCATTCCAGCAGCACCTGAGACTCCAATGTTAATTAGTTTCTTCCAGGATCTTGAATTTTCTTCCTGCAGAAACATTGGCCAAGTATTTCAATGAGACAAATAGCATAGGCTGACAAATTTAAATGTCTGATAACATCTAAGAGCCATTAAATTCACATGCACACATGTTTATCCTCTCCCCTCTTTCAAATATCTGATAAAGAAATAACATCAATACATGATTACTTTAATACCCTCAAATTCAATTAACTATTCATGTTGTGTATCTTTTTTATTGAAATTATATTGTATATGAAAAAGGAAAATTGGAAAAAGAAAAAGATTTACAGAATAACAAGATAATGCACACTACACATCAAGTTAAAAATATCAAGAATAACCTTGCAATTATCATAAATGCCACTATCACTATAGCAAGGAAGTATTGCTATTCCACTCCATTCACATCATGCTATCAAAGACATTAACTCAAACTAATTGGTATATACTTTATGATTACGTTAAGTAGAACAGTGATGAATTTATAAAAAAAAGAACAACAAATGAAACAAATGCTATAGTTTTGAGATGGTGACCTTTTCTATCTAGAGGAACCATTAGGACAGAGGTAGCTGTATGAATTGTTATTGCATGGTGGACAGTTTGATGGGCAAAACTTCAAATTGTTTCTGATTTGTGCCCTTAAATGGTTTGTCCAGACAACAACCAATAAAAGATAATCATTATAATTTCCTTATAGATTCCCCTAGTATTAGTGATCTCAAATTACATGTGAAGATTGAAGACCAATTGTCAAACACAATATAATGGAATAGCAATGAGGGTAGACATTGATTAATTTTGCATTTTGATAGCTCTGGGAAGCACAATTTTGGCATGGAAGACAACTAATAATATTACTATTATTGGTGCCTTTTGGTTATATAATGATGTTTAAATAGAAGGTATCCACCTACACCAAACTTAACAAAAGATAAGGAATCAAGACAAGTACACTTAAAGCCAGATGTCGCAACATGCCCTTTTGTGGGCGAGCGAAGGCGAGGCTCACGGGTGCGCTTTCCAAAGGAGGAAAGATGCGCGGAGTCGCCACCAACGTTTATTTGTGGAAAACGTCGGGAAAATCGAAGGAGACCGGTCAAAATGAAAATCCTAAGTTCGGGAGTTGTATTTACGTTTGAGGAAGGTATTAGCAGCTCTCACGTTTGTCTCAAAGGACAACAACCTATTTTTTAGAATTGTGGAAATTGTATTACCTTAACTTTTATTTCTTTTTATTTTTTGAGGTCGACAAAAGCGGGACTTTTGCTCCTACGTACCCTCCTTTGGAGAGGAAATCAGACCTACGTAGTTCTTACTTAAGGGTGAATTAAGCGATTCTTTTTACTTGAATGGTGATCATTTTTAAGGCGTTGGACCCTAAAAATGATCCTTTTTACTTGGTAAGAAACTGAAATGATAAACTTTCAAAAACCTATTTTAGTAACCTTTTTTGTGGACGAGCTTGACTAGTCGAGTTAATTTTAGCCTTAGTTTCACTTTAGTTATTTAGTCAATTCGATTAAGAATGAGAAATCCCAAAGAGAAAGCGTCCGATTGATTTTTCATTTTATTTTACTAAAACGTATTTTTTTTTATTATTATATTATTATTTTACCTCTTTTTTTATTTCCAACGTGATTACGGCACGACCGAACGGTCGGAATTCATTTTAACAGAAATTAACGGAAGATACAATTCGAATGATTGGTGGAAATTTATTTTATTTTTAGATTAGGCGAGAAACGACTTAAATAAATGACTGAAGCACGTTAAAAGGGGGTACGGAAAGTAAATGAAAACGAGAATAAAAATACATGAAATGAAATGTGGACCACCACAGGTACATAGAATGAATTGAAAAGCTCGATTTGAGGTACTTACCCGTTGAAGACTGAAGAAAACGAAGAACGAACGATGAATGTTGAAGAACGGTAAAAAATCTTCGCGTAATTACTGACAGAAACGTTACGGAAGCGCCTCGACTTGGATTTTCATCATGAAAACAATTTTCCTCAACAATTTCGAGAGAATAAGAAGTGCCAAGAAGGCTGAACCCCTTCTCCCTTCACTCCTCCCCCTATTTATAGCAAAATAGGGGAGGAGCTTGCCACCCAGCTCGCCCAGGCGAGCAAGGTTGCTTCCTCCAGAAGCAACAACCTTCTGGAGGAAGAATCTGGAAGGCCCAAGTGGGCCGGATTGCTATTTGTACCCCCCTTTTTACTAAATGCACCCCCCTTCTACTTTTTTTGGTAATTCTTTTTCCGTAACGTTACGAAACTTCACGAATTTCGTAACGATACTTATTTTCCTTCCACAAGGTTACAAATCCTTACAGATTATGTATTTACTCTTTTTTAGCTTTCGAAGAAGTTACGGAAACTCACGGATTGTGCAAAAACACCTCTTTTTTATTTCTGCCACATTACGGAATTTCACGGATCGCGTAAGCCTTCTTCCTTTTGATTTCTGACACGTCTCGGGACTTCATTTATTGTGCAACAAAGGACGCCAAGTAATCTCAAAGCGGCTAACCAAAGGTTGCATGTCATCAAGTAATAATCCCCGGACGAAATTAGGGTATGACAGCAGAGATACACTATTTATATATCCTAAGCACATACTGTAAAGGAAATTGTGCATCAACATGCAAAATTTGACTTATCTTATGGACAAACCATCAATTTTGATTAATAAATATGTTTTACATTTTCAAAAAAAATGTAAATTTTGACTAACACCAGTACTGCTACATCAAACAAATTTCTGCTCCAAATACCTAACAAACCTCTCAGAAAATCCCATAAGCAATTAGTGGAGGGGAACTCACTCACTCCCAGAATCATGGACAAAATAAAACCCACAATTTGAATTCAGGATACCATAGATGAAATAGATAAGAGAGGGAAAGGGATACTTACAACCCTTAAATCATAGGTAAGGCAGAAGACACTATAACTCTCAGGCTTACTCTTGGGATCCTGGGTTTTCAAAGTTAAGACTGAAGACCTTGTTATCCTGCTACCCTGTTAGGTTGCTAGCATTGAAAGGTCTTTGCATCCACTCTGCATGAATAATCATTTTATTTTGTGGATGATGATCAATTAAATATTCCATATGTTATCATTTTATGAACTTTTTACACTTCAAATGAATTAATGCATGATTTACGACTGTAACATGGTGACATTGGTTTATCATAGAATGAAACCAAGTAGAATTTGGTATTTTGATAGTTTTTGAAAAAACCAAATTATTGTTGTTAAAGGCTAAAGTGTGAAAGGCCTACTCACCAAGCAAGAGAGTCAGAAATAAAGCAAACCCCCAAACCCACAAATATCACTCAAAACCTGCCTTTTTTTCCTATATCGTTACAAAGTCAGTCTAAGGAAAAACAAATTAATATTTTTTTGTCAAAGTGTTATGCACATTTCAGCAATGGAGAAAGAGAAAATGCATGTGGTGACCAGTGAGAGCACTGATAACCTCGTCGCTAGACACGAACATTCCGACGAAGGTTCCGAGAAACAAACCGTATCTCAGTGTTTCCTTCAGATCTGCCACAATCTCTTCGCCGTTCGAAATTCAAAACCATAATTCCCTCCCTAAACAAATGAAGCTGCACAACAAAAGGATCGTAGGATGATGAAAGTGCGCAGTGTAGTTCAAGTTCAGGTCACTACTTTTTTTTGTCAAAACGGGTCGAGTCAAACCAAACCGACTATAAAATGGGGCAGTTTTTTTTCAATCTAGTTTAAGTGTGCAACTGGTTTGGGTTAGGTCAGTTGTAGTCCGGTTTGGCCCGACCCAGTTTTTTTGCACACTCGTAATGAGATCCACTGTGGGAACCCGAAAAGTTGAATCACTTTGAGGCGCGATTAGTTAAAATGATTTTGAAAATAATTGAGTAGTTGTGTGTATTTCATAGTTTACAAGTAAATTTTGTGTTTATGCCATGTATATATTAATATTGTGTGATGTGTAAATGATTCGTGAGATGTGATAACATGTTACTTTGGGATTATAACATTGTGATTGAGATTGGGTGTATGTGATAAGTTGAGTATGTGTCAAATTGTAAGATACACACGTATTGAGATATTTTTTGCACTGAGTTGTGAGCTATAAATCGTACAATCACATGACAATAAGACCCTTTAAGGGTGACAAGTTAATACGCAACAAGTATTGTGATGGGATCCACTGTGGGAACCCGACAAGTTTAATCACTTAGAGGCACGACGAGTTAAAATTATTTTGAGAACAATTGAGGAGTCGTGTGTTTTGTACAGTTCATAGATAGAGTTTGTATGCTAAAATATTTTCTGGGCTGGACCTGGATCAGAAAGGAAAGGTCTTGATGGACTCTTCAAAGTCTAGGCCTTGGGGGTAAATACACCTGATTTGAGTGCTCCTTTAAACTTATGCCGATCTCACATGGTTGGAGCATTCTTGCAAAACAACGTGACCCTGACTGGTCTCCCTATGATTTTACCTAATGAGAGTGACCTAACTTACCAGTGTGTGGTCTGTCTTGTCATGTACTCCTTGGCGCCCGACGAGGTTTTTCACTAGCATGGTACAACATTGCATATAGGATCGAGTCTTAGTATATTTATTGCATAATACTTGTGTATTGATTGATATTGACTGGTTGAGTGATATTGTGTATGATGTGAAAAGGTGTGAGACGTGTAGTGTTGATATGTGATGTTATGCGATAAATGGTGGAATGACATGAGTTGTGTTTAAGTGAGTTGTATTTCATTTATATGATGTGCATATCTATATTGTCATGTTTCTCTCTATTAGTTAGGAATGTGATAACTCACTCCCTATGTGTTGTTTGTGTTTAAATCCTATAATGATCTTAAACTTTATGTTCGTGAGAGCAAATGGTTAGGTGGATGGCTAAGGAGAATCTCATGCTAGAGGATGCTGGAACACAATGCTCTGATAAGATGTGACATTGGGGCATGATTTTTTGTATTAATTGAATGAAGTTTTGGACATGCAGTTTTTATCATTTTGTTTCACATGCTGAGTCTTTAGTCATTCTTTGGAGTTTTGGATGGCCTTGTTTTAAGTCGGAGATGTTTTCATACCCTTAATTGATAAGTTTTTGGTTTGGTGATTAACCCGAATGTGAACCTTTTACCTACGTGAATTTGTTTACGTGATTTGAATAAAATTGGTTTAATTAAATTCCACAATTTTATATGTTTTTTTATTTATATGTATGTCGGGGTAGAGGGTGTCACACACGATTCTACAATAGTTATGCCTCACCCACTTGTGTTGCCTGATGATACAACAAACATGCCATATCCACCTGTAGCAGCACCTGTTGATGCTGAGATGCCCCAACATGCAGTGGTATACTATACTTACAATCCTATTAAGCAATTTTTTTCTTAAATATTCCAATATTTATTATTCGCGTTGTTGTCATTGTCTTAGGTTGTTTGCCAAAAGATAGCAAAAAGCTTGCAACGCATGTTAGATATGAGGATGGTGACTGCTGGAACTGATGCATACACTATAATAGACCAGTATATAACATTAGCCAGGGGTCACGAAAATGTTTATGTTCGGTCAAGAAGAAGGATTGATACACAGGGGAGAGATGGTGGTGGACGAGGATGATGATTTTGTATTATTTCATTGACTATGTATTTGACTATGATTAACATATGCATTTATTTTGTATCTGACTATTATAATTCGGAATCAAAAACTATCTTCATTATGCAAATATGATTACTAAAGTGTTACATACATTATCCATAACATTACAACTGTCTAAGATACAAACATATAAACAATAAAAAAATGTTCAATCTTCTCCTAGATCAACATGTTATGTGGTAACCTCATAAAATTAATATACTGGTGCATTCGACTAATATAAGGAGTAGGCCATTGTTTTGCTTCATAATGACAATGTGTTGACCATAACAAAGCAGTTGACGACATAGTGTGAATTTATGTATATAGGTTTTTGATGATGTCAAAGTATAAGCAAACAAGATTGTTTCAAGAAACATTCAAGGTTAAGCAACCAGAGATTGCTTCAAGATTAATTCAAGGTCAAGAAAACAAGATCAAGAAAAAGATAAGGCCTTAGTTTAAGGCATTGGTAATCAATTACCAGAGATAGATTGCAAATGGGCTTTTCAAAAAGGGTTTTGAAAATTTTAATTTTAAATCTTGTAATCGATTGTCAAATGTTTGTAATCGATTACCAGTAACAACACTTCAGAAAACACTTTGAAAAGTCATGACTTTTCTAAATATAATTGTGTAATCGATTACCAGAATCCTGTAATCGATTACCAGTGAGAAAATTTCAGAAAAACTTTTTGAAAAGACACATCTCTTCAAACTATTTTGAAAAGGCACAATGGGCCTATATATATGTGTGTCTGACTTTGAAAAGTAAAAGAGAGAGATTATTCAGAGAACTTAATTGTCAAATTCTCTCAAAAAAACTATTGGCGAAACGCTTGCAAATCTATTGAGAATTCTTCTAGGATCTTCAATTTGTATCATTTACTCTAAAGGAAAGAAATCTTTATGTTCATCTCATAAACTCAATTATAATCAAGAGATTGTTTGTCTCTTGGATTGTGAGAATAATGAACACAAGGGTGAGAGATCTCAAGGTGTGTTCAAAGACTGTAAAGTATTTATAGAGATAGTGGAAAATCTCAAGTGGATTTCTTGAGGACTAGACGTAGGCATTTTTCCCTCTTAGAAGTGACCGAACCAGTATAAATTGAGTTTGCATTTCTCTCTTCCCTTATCTCAGTTATTTTATTATAGATTACCTTGTCTTGTGCAGTTATGAGAACATTATTAAATTGATTGCTTCTTCTTCTTCTACATTTTGAGCCTATCATATATCATTTAAAAGGAGTTAAAATTTGATAGTGGGAAAATTTTGAAACTTAATTCACCCTCCCCACTTAAGTTATTGAGGCCACTTGTCCAACACATAGGACAACTATCTCTCAAAAAAACTTGTTACAATGACCAATACACATTCAAATTCTAATAACACGTGTTATAATCCAAAAATTAACGAAATGCTTCACTTCTATACCTGAACAAAATGATTGTCATAGACATGACCAATACATATAATGCGATGAACATAACTATCTCTCGATGGTTGACTTCTAAGAGGGAAAAATGTCATGCTTTGTAGGAGAGAAAGAGAAACAAAGATGACGTTATACATTGATGCAATGATATAACCCATATCGGTAATATTCATCCACTTATCCATGGTTATTTGCACTTAACAAATTTAATGAGTATTATAATAATAATATTTATCCATTAATGTGTAACAAAAAACTTATATACCATGGATAATTCATCAACAAGTAGAGATCGCTTTAAATGTGCATATCTATCTATGCCACCAAATAGGACTATTAACTATATAGTCATCACACCATTGTTGAAGTTCTTTGAGCAAATGATTACGAACCAAAGACCATGAATCTTCACCCAAACCTAAAAAGGAAACAATTACACGATATCAACAATTACCATCAGCTTTGACATCAACAATGTTTTCAATGAAATCCTGCATGCATGGATGAAATTGATCCAACATTGACATGTTCCTCTTTGGTTTTTTTTGTTCAGATGTTGATGCAGACCGTTTCAGTGTAGAACAGCTATTTTGCATTGAATGTAATGCATCCACATACTCAAAGTAAGACGGATCACGCTTTGTTGATCTTTGTTGTTTGGTCATCTATTTCTTTTGACCACCTTTTGTTTTCACCTTTTCAAGAGGAGCACACATCTAAGTTAGATCAGGGTATGCAAGTTCCCAAAGTTTACTCTTTAGAGTCACTTTGCCTCATATATCAAGATCTTCAAACTTCTTGGATGTGACTTCCATCTCTTCGATTATGTAGACTTCAGATTCAGATAAACCTTGGTCTGAAAAATGTAGCTTCAGTCAAAACATATGGATTGTATCAAGTGGTATGCTAACAACAACATATCTAGCTAGCTCACATGCACATGGGAGACCATGAGTAGTTCTCATAATGTATCCACAACGAGCACTGTCAATGTTAGCATAATTCACTCGTTCAAACTCAGCAACAATCTGGTTTAACGCATATTTTGATACCATGCCAATTAGTCTCTTGTATAAGGTAACTTTAAAAGCATGTCCGACCACATGTGTGCTTGTCTTAAAATATGCTTTTATTTCACTGTGTTGCAAAGTGGTCATGTTGTTCATGGCATCCCAAACACTACATAGATCTCCAAGGCTATTCTAGAGTAGTCTCTTTAAGGTCCAATGTGCAAACTCAACCTTGCATTTAAAAAGGCGAAGAATTATTTTCATCCATTAATGTGTTCTTAAAAAAACCAATAAAGATTAACAATTTTCATACCTATTAGTTGTAGTGTTTCCTAGATGCATCACTTTATTCGTCCATGTTGTTACAAATCTTTGTCTGTGGGGAATCAACCATGTTTGTTTGACATAGTCAACAAACATTGGTCATGATGAGCAAAAAATTTCAAACTTCGTAAGACAATCGTCATACTCTATCTCGGTAAGACAATCCACAAGACTCCCTCATGCTTTCATCATATAGTCCCATGTGATTTTTTGACCCACAAGGGTTTTACATTTTGCCTTAACATTCTTATCAATGTGAAACCGACACAACAAGTTAGTTGACTTTAGGAACATAATTTTCACTGCATTCATTAATGTTGAATCTTTGTCAGTAACAATGAATTGAGGGAGTGCATCACTTCTCATAAAAATACCTCTAAACTATTCAAGAACCTAGACAACATTGTTTATACGTTCGCCTTCCAAATAGGCAAATGCAGCTGAAAATTTTATCCTAGTAGGTGTCACACCAACAATGTCAAGTAAAGGGAGTCTATATCTGTTTGTTTTATATGTATTATCTTTGAGGAATACCAAATGACATACATTGCTTAATTTTACTGCATCCGAATGTGTCCAAAATATATCATGTACAACATCTTCATCCTTCAGTCTATGTCAATGAATATACATATCACGTTTAAGTAGCTTTATCAATTGTTGTATTTCAGTATTACTGCCTCTTATAGAAGAACAATATGAATATCTTGCATTGTAGACTTGCTTCATTGTTGTACAATTGTTGGCATTGTGGTCCTTTAAAGTGAGAATAATATTCTTTGGTTTGACCATTGACTTTGTCATATCACAAAGAATAATCTTTTCATCCTTAGTTAGTCGACCAACATATGAATATCCACTCAATGACTTAGCCAATGCATGATTATGAGTCCCACATATTAAGTTGACCATCCACCCTTCACATCCCAGGACTGGTTTCACTTGTAACTTAAAAGGACCACAACATTTTCTAGTGTTAGTCACCGTCCGTACTAAATCTTTCTTGTATGCTTTATACTTTCCACTTCTCTCACAACCAATTAAAACAAATGATGTCCTTTCTCTCTTTCCAGTTGATGTGTCAGACCTCATTATCACAGCCATAAAACCAATACCATACACAACAGTATGAGCCCATTGCAATACGTTCTCACGGGTAGGAACCACCTACAAAAAGGACAATACATGTTTGGTCTTGTTAGGACATTCATTTGATTACTTTAACCAAATAGAAAATCATATCAATACGTAAGAAGTATTGAAGGCATAAGAACAATCAACAAAACAATCAATATTTTCAACCACAACAGCTTCCTCTACCATGTCTTCATTCATATTAATTTCTTCAAACATAATGCTCTCATATATCCACTCATTTTTGTCCATCTTAACAAAACATTAAAAACAAAAAAAAAATAATGACAAACTAAGGAAAATTAATGAAATTCGATATGTATAGCCTATATGGATTGACATATAATAATTGATACTTGTGTATACATATAATAATATTTTATTTATTAATAAAATATATTCATTGTTATTACTTTTAATTAATTCTAATTATTTAAAAAAATCTATATTTTTAAAAATTTCAATGTAGAAATTTATTTTAAAATCTTCTACACTTGAGAAAAAGTATCAATGTAACAATGAAAGATACTACTGTAACATTTAACATTTATGTAGATATATAAATAAATATGTTTTTTTAAGATATAGTATAACACAATTTTATTATTTTTTTTGCTACATGAAATCTTTTTGTTTATACATACAATTGGTTTTTTTTACTAGTAAAAATCTATAAAAAAAAACTATTCAAATGTATACTAATATAGTAATATATTACATTGAAATTGATAAGCGCACACACACACATTAATGATTTATATCTAAATTTACATATTTGATTATTATTTTAAATATATTATAAATAACTACTTTAATACTTTTATATATTTAAAAATCAATATAAAAATTTATTTTCAAATTTTCTACACTTGAAAAAAACTATTTATATAAATATTTAATGTTATTAATGTAATAATATTTACACAAATATATTAATAAATAAAACTTTTCTTATACAATATGACCTATTTTTGTTATTTAACTAATTTTTTTAAAATTTTTTACAGATTGACAATCTGTGTGGCCCATACGGTCAATTTGTATGGACTATACGAATCGGTATTTCACAGATGTAAAAAACTTACCTCCGTCGTTGTCACCACAACACCCACCACGACGACAATGACGAAGTCAATGCAATAGGTAACTAACCATCACAACAATGCAGCTAACAAATCACCACTAGCCAACAGAAGGAGGAGTTCAACGAAATAAGAAGAAGAAAGTGAATGGTGTAAGAAGAAATGGAAAACGGAAGGAAGGAAGAAGAAGTACAAAAGGACAATGTTGGAACTAAAGAAAATTTGCTGGGTGTATTTGAGATTCGGCTGGTGCGGGAAGAAAATCCTTGAGATTTTTTAAGGTTGAGACTGGAGTAAACTATGGGTTAGTTGATTTTGTAAGGCTGGTAACAATTCATAACCATGGCTACTGAATTATTTAGTAAATTAGACAAACCTCCCCGGGAGGTTTAAAGAAATTACATGTCTCTCATTTTTTAAAACCTATACAAAACTTTCCTAAAATTTAAGAGAATTATACACATGCCTCTTCCATTTTTAAAATATATCTAGATTTAATGTTATTATTGCCGGTATGAAGTTGGTTCAAGTGATTTTATGTGTTGGATCAAGTGATTTTATGTGTTGGATCATTGATAATTTGATTGGGGTAATTTCATTTTATTTCTGAAACCTATAATTGATTTGGCTAATGGGTTTACAAAAATGGGATTAGTTCAATGATTTCATTGCTCATTGTTGTGTTCATTTACTGTTAAAATTTTCTATTTGCTCACGTTGAACAACAATTACTACTGAGAGTGGAATATGCATTAAACTTGCCTTAAAAGGTGAGATTGAGATGAAACAAACATCCTCTTAAGTGTGGTATCAACCTAAGTTACCCAACATAATTATCCAATAATGATAATGGGAATAGAAGTGAAATCTAGGAGTTCAAAACCCGAAATCGTTACAAGAAAGAAAATTTTACCTAATCTCTTTACCTGATCACTGTCGTGGACCCGAATGTTAGTCTCCGTTTTATACCTAGTCAAAGACCGAAAAAGTTTGTATCAGCGTTAGCCAAACTCCACGTGACCTTTTTATGTATTCATTTCAAATGAGTTGTGACCAGTATACAAAAGAATCCTAAAAGAACAGGAAGCATACAGTAGTTTTAACAGTTAAAGCATATGATACGTCAACATACTTACATGTTGGTATACTTGAGTTAACTATGATTTTTGAGTTTCTATACTTAAATTAGAATTTCAGCAATAATGTTGATGCCGACCAAAGGAACGAAACATTTAATTTTCCATTTCTAGGTTATGAATACGCCAGATTAAACAGCAATAGTCAAGAGCTTCAGCCGCTAAATAGCATGGCAAACAAAGCATGTTAAGTCAGAAAACTGATCAATTTTAGACAAGTTTCGAGTTTTCTTCTGTTATACAAAAACCCTCTGAAATGTTCAACGGATAATTTTCTAGAATGAACATGCCCTAGTCGCTGAAGCACTTTGCCATGCTGTTTTATTGAAATTAATTCCACTGAACAAGAAATTGAATTACATAACAAGACTACTATTAACAAATGTAAAAGAATAATCATTTGTAATTCAACAAGCTTTTCCCATGCCCGTTAATCTCTACATTTTCCCATTACAATAAATCCACTGGTTTCCAAATTCCAGGTGTACCTTCTTTTTCTTTCTCTTTTGTTCACTTCTTTTTCCCCATTTTTTTTCTTTTTCTCTTTTGTCCCCTAAATGCTTGATTGAAATGGCAACATATCTCATCAGATAAGCAAAAGAACAACAAACAAATGGAACTCCCTTTATACTGTATCTCACCCAACACCTCTGTACAAGTCCTCTCACCAACTTAATGGAGAATGTGCTAGTCAACAACACACAGCCCTAACCCCACCCCTTTACTTTTCTTCTGAGTTCATGTCTTCAACTCATTATCCCATGCTCATTGGCACAAATTTTCATCACCTCTTATATACCAAGTGGCAATCCAAAATTTTGGAAAATCTTAATTTCCCCTTGAAGGCCGGCAGTTACAATCACCATACCCCAGGCTGACATGTTTTGATTCACCCCTTTAGATAAATCCACACTTACCTGAGGGCTTCGGTCCCTTGTAGTTAGAAGTTTTTCCTCAGGCCATGTCGCAGAAATTCTATCAAGAAAATAACTATCTGTAGCACTTGCAATGGTTCCATGAAGTGGACTGCTATTGCAACCTGAAGCAAATTGGGAACCCTCAGAACATAGATTTTCCTCTACAGGAGTAGGAGGATGATTGGCCGAAAAGACCTCATCCCCATCATCATCAAGCTCAGGTTCTTCTGCAAAATATGGATCATGCATCTCCCATGTATCATCCATACCTGGCCAAGGAATGGCCACTGACACATCTTTACAGTGAAAATGTTCATATGTGCTTGTCACAGCCACACCTTTACTCCTGTTAGGTCTGCAATCAGCTTCATTTTTCCAGATGTATACATGAGAATCCTCACTTGCTGAGACAACATATTTACCATTTGCTGTGAGGCAGGCAGAAATTTGGCTATTTGCATTCCGAAACCCTGGAAAAAGCTTGCATCATTTTACTCTGATATGGAAACCAGGATGGAAAGAAATAATCGGGAGAACTTACTTTCCATGAAAGACTTAGTACTAAATGACCACATTTTTCCTTTCCTCGTATCATTCAAATAAATTTACAAAAGTGTGTTTGTATGTAGAGAATATCAGGTGAGAGTATGAGAAGAACAAATCTTGATGATTTAGTCTTACATGGATGGTTTTTAAGTAAAATCAGTCTTGACCATTTATGTGTATTGTGAAAATTAAATTCTCTTGGGCTCTCACTTAATACACACTCTACACAGACACACGTATATTGGTCACTTATTCTCATTTTTTTTTGTCAGAAGTCATCTTCATATGTTTCAGAGCATTTATCATCTCAATAATAGTTTTATACTTTTATCATTGACAGCAGTAAAAATTCTCATCAGGTACCCAACAATGTTTACATACATTCACTTATTATGATATCATTAATAAAATTCATTTGATATAGAACTAAATATACCTACCTTTAAACTTATGAACCAAATCAACACCATCAACAAGTCGAATTCGAGAATCAGAAGAAGTGATAAGTACTTCTGATGAACTTCCAGGAACAAACTGTTCATAAAAATCAGTAGGGAACCAAGCACAAGCATTATTACCAGTCAAAGAAAAATTAAATAGTTGTTAAGTCATCAATAATTTGCCTTTATTTTTTTTTTTTCATTTTATCCCTTCAGATGTGCGGAAATCTAACACAACCCAGCAGTTAAACCATTAACTACCTGGAAGCCAGTAATTTTCTTGTGGTTCGATCTCTTTTTCCTGTTCTGCAAATTTATCTGACTTTTCTGCTGCAACTTATTTTCTGAATGAAATGGGAAAAAAATAATGATAATAATAACAATAATCAGTGGCCCTGCAATCATAAGAATAGTGTATATATAGTTAAAGAGAGTCTCACTGATGATACCAGATGAATAATATAAATGGCAGCGACCCTTGTATGTACCAATTAGCACACCCTGCAGAGACCAGAAAATATTATTGAATTTCGACCTGAAAATCCAACTTTTTCATGAAGATAAAAGATGCATATAAATGTTGAACCAACCTGACCATCAGGCGTATAACAAGCAGCAGTGACCATCTCATGTAAATCAGTCCAATCTACAACTTGTCGATCAGGAATGCTCCATATACGAACCTTAGCATCCAAAGATCCACTAATGAAGTATCTATCATCAACAGGATTAAACTGGATGCAAGTTACTGTGGCAGACAGAGAACACATTAAAGCAAAGGTATAATTAGCAAGGGGGGAAAAAGGGTTTGGGTGGGGTGGGTGGAGTGCAGGAATGTTTTTTTATTGCA
This sequence comes from Glycine max, assembly GCF_000004515.6. Lineage (NCBI taxonomy): Eukaryota > Viridiplantae > Streptophyta > Magnoliopsida > Fabales > Fabaceae > Glycine > Glycine max. The sequence continues at coordinate 21,554,742 of NC_038248.2, read as the reverse complement.
AAATTTAAGTGACAACTGACATGTGAAAGATGTCAAAGAACTCTGGTATAATCTATATGTAGCAACAGAGAATTTTGATAAAAACCATGCCTCTGTCCATTAATATGGGTACCAATCCATGCACAAATGCTGACTAGGACTAGAATTAGATTGTATAAGGATAGTAGTCATACTGTGAATCCAATTCAAATTTGAGAAATGCCTAGCATCACACTCCCAAATACATTATTTCCAACACGATATTTACTATTAGCTGAAATTTATTGAAATTCACAAAATGATGATAAATTTCAACCAATAGTCATCTGTTGAAAAGTACAATAATAAGAGTGTATAGCTAACACAATTGCATGTACTCTGGCAATTATTTAATATTATTGTGCCAAAAGGAGTGGAGTGTAGTCTATAAACTCTATTCAGAATAGGGAAAAGCAAAGGAGCATTGCAAGATGTAATAGATGCATGTGCTCACCATAGTCACTGTGGGAAAAAATTTTCAGACAAGACTTGCTAGACAAATGCCACAGTCGCACTGTTTTGTCCATCGAAGATGAGAGCAAGCGCTGACCAAACAGAAAAACAAATACATTAAAGATAAACATATACATGGTTTAGTTTAAATTTTTAATGCACACAGCATGTCATTACAAATGTTTCAATTTTAGAGTCTCTAAATAACCAAATAAGCTCTTCAAAGACATCTTCGTAGCTTGCAATAATATGTCACTAAAATTTATTTTTTGCATTTAAATCACCCTGCACAGTACTCAGATCCAAATCCCAATACTACAACAGAGAACTTAGCAAATTAGAAACTGGTTAAAAAATGTTTAAATTCAAAATAGATTTAAAAATTAATATAAATTAGAACAAGTTTCTTTCTTTATTAATTTTTCTAATAATATATTTAGAATTTTTTATGAAACAATTCTACAGTGCAACTCTTCTTTATTCATAATTTAAAATCTTTAGAGAGGATTATTTCATTTTAATAAAATCTTGTTGGGATTTTTAAATTCCGGGGAATACTATGCAAGGATTTTATGAAAAATTAAAGGGAATTTTTTCAAATCTCTCAAATTTTTCTTCATACTTCAAAAGCCTGATCCATCAATTTTTTCTCTATTCATGCCCAATGGTAACTCCTCGAAGATGATAAAGGGTGTGAACTGTAAGCAGTGAGCTCAATGACAGTAATTCCCCAGTGAAGTTCCTGGTAATTCACTTCACTGCAGAAAAAAGTTGTCAGCTCTTGCCTTGGCACTGTTGATACAATGTACTAACCATGTTTAAGTTCTAAGAGTTTTAAATTGTTATTGTAACTTCTACAGCAGGGTGTAATAAAAATGTCCTATTTTAGCAAGCTTAAATATGTGGTCCCTGTAAGTTAGCGTTTTTTTTTTAGTCCTTGTAAGTTCATTTTTCTAATTTTAGCCCATGTAAGTTGGCACTTTTCCTATTTTGATTCCTGTCAGTTTTTTATTTATTTTTAGTCCTTGTAAGTTTTTGTTTTTTCAATTTATAGTCCCTTTAAGATTCCAATTTTTTCATTTATAGTCCCCATAAGTTTGTACTTACAAGGATCAAAAATGAAAAAACGCAAACTTACGGGGACTAAAAATGAGTAAAATATCTTACAAGAACCAAAACTGAAAAAACATAAACTTACAAAAACTAAAAATGAACAAAAAATTTTACAGGAACCAAAATTGAAAAATTACAAACTTAGAGGGACCACTAACATATTTAAGTCTATTTTAGCATGACCAAGTTCCCTCCCAACATAACAGCACCTTAAGCAAGTTACTGACCTGAATATATTATCTCAGCTTGTTAGGCAGCAAATCTAAATTCCCTTTACCTTATATTATAGCCATTATCTCTATACATCCCATTCGTTATAGTAATTTCAGGAAATTTGGATATATATTTATGGGGTATTCCACTATCAAAAAACATACCATTATAAAGAAATCATAACACATGTCATCCAGTTTTTTACAAGTTACCACTTTAAATTGTTTGTCAGCAAATTCCTTTCCAAGGAAGTCCTAGAATAACAATGCAACTTAGAAAATAAATAATTGTAGACCTATTATAATAAACTTAAAAAAAATTTGAAAACTTAACATCAATTTTCTAGGAATTAGGGGAAATAGATTCAGAAATCTTCTCACAGAGACAGAACTTCATCTAGTTCCTAAAATTCAAAATGTAATATTATGAGTTTATGTTTATGACTAAAGTAAGTAATCCCAACTACAGTTAACAAAATTAGCAGTGTTCTAGTAGATAATCAACTAATACTTTCCATGATATGATGATATAATAACCAAACGACTAAACAAAAATAGTATCAGTCCTTCTAATATCAAAATTTTTGTTCCATTAAATGCATATTCAACAAAACAGCAAGTTTATAACACTGAATATTATATTCTAATGCAATTTAGAATCCTTTATCAGTCAGTTGTCACACGAGCCCATTCTGCGAATTAAAAACTGTACTATATATAATATGATCCAAGTCTTATCCCATTAGGTAAGGTCAACTAAATAGATCAATAGACACTATTGAGCTCTATAAAAAAAATCAAATTTTCAGTATAATAATCATTTAGAGTAATATCTTTTTAATGGTTTCTATTGGTTTTTGTAGTAGGTGTTACTATACCCCTTTTACTCTAACAATGTTTGATTAGGATCCACTTTCTCACCAGAGCCTCTACTTAGCGCTTGTTTGATTAGAACTCATACTCAATTTCTCACACCGTGGCACACATTCAAAGCTCAATAATTTTACCAATAAGTTGAAACGTCCAGCTATTTCCTCTTAAATGATTTTATCTGTTAACAGGACAAAATAGAAAAACTGATAACAACTTCAATGCATTATAGTGTTGCGAACATCATACCAACTAATGTCAACATATTCACTCAAAATAAACTTTATAAGTACAATCAGACATAGAACACACAAGTGGAATTACAGAATAACACCTATCTTCAAAATAGCAGCTAACCTGAGACTTGGACCAAGAAAGGTCAAGCACATCATGGAGATGGCCCTTAAAGGAGCAAACAGGTTTTTCAGTGAGTGCAAACACAGTTTCCGGCACCACTAACTGGTCCAAGCTCAACGATTTTCTGCTAACTGACAACCTCCCCCTTCTCTTCTTCTCCGAATTATTGTCCATGCCAGGAGATGAAGGCTCTGGCGACCCATTCACAAGAAACATGATGTTCAAATTCCCATCTTCCGGTTTCTCCACCAACAGCTCGCCCTTCCTCTCTGACTCAAAAACCTGCCAAACATGGATCATGCAATCCTCACCCGCACTAGCAAGATACCTCCCATCCAAACTAAACTTAATGCACCAAATGGATCCCTCATGAGCCTGAATCTTCGGGCTACTATAAAGCCCTGTAACCTCCTTAAATGACTTCCCATACTGCCTAACCCTCACTCTCTCACCCCCATGAACCAAACCACCACCATCCTGGCTATCATCTGTGGCTGAACTCGACCTCCGGCCACCCGCCTTCTCTGACGACGACGTATCCCTCTCATCCCCACTCCGCCTCTCTTTCTGACCCACCACAACACTCTTCAAACTCATAAACTTAAACCAGCCCCCTTTCCTCTTCACCTTGCCACCATCCCCCTCATCACCACCACCACCACCAACACCACCACCACCACCATCACCATCCACACCCTCCCCATTACCACCTTCCTCCACATTCTGCCTCCTCATGAGCTCCTGAACAATCGGTGAATGCCCCACCGTCATCTCGAACTCCTCCACTGTCAGACGCCTCCCAGTGCCCACCTCCTTCACCTCATTCCACACCCCATCCTCCTTCACCACAAACTCCTTCCCATTATCCAAATCCCTAATCGTACACGCTTGCACAGTTTCATCAACCACATTACTGACATTGACATTACCCTCCCCAATTCCGCCACCACCATCATCATCCTCATACACACTCACACAAATCCTATTATTATTCACACAAACAGAACCACCACGACCACGATTATTACTATTATTATTATTATTATTATTATTATTATTATTATTATTATTATTATTATTATTATTATTATTATTATTATTATTATTTACTAGAAAACCGTCGTCATTGTCGTGGATTGGAACAACCGAGGACTTGCAATGCTTGGTGCCGCGATCCGCGGTGTTGTCGGATTTCGATCGGGGAATCGTGGCGGCGGCGGTGGTGGAGAAAGTGTCGGTGCAATGGTGAGAGGAGGCTGATCGGGGGATTGCGGCGGAGGATGGCGGCGGTGCGGGGAGGCCGAACTGGCGGAGGAGGCGGGAGCGGCGTTCGGAGAGGGAGGAGGGTTCGGAGATCCAGGCGTCGTACTTGCACATAGTTGGAAAAGGAAATTGTGGGAGGGCATTGAGGGAGGCAATGTTTTTGGTGGCGTTAGTGTCGTTGTGGGGAGTGAGGGTGTCGTTTTGGGGAGTGGGAGTGTCGTCGTCGGAGGTGGAGGTGGAGCAGGAAGAAGAGGAGAGTAAACGGTCGTTGGAGTCCTGGAAAAAGCAAGACTCGGTGTCGTCTTCTTCGTGGTCGTGGTCCACGGCTTCTTGGGTCATGGCTTACGGGGCATTCCCATTTGGATCAACCAACCCGAAGAAGGAGATGGGAATGGGTCGGATCGTTAAACGGATCTATGTCCGTGGAAGAGTGAGGAATGCGGTGAGAAAGAGTTTGTTTTGGTCTGAGTTAGATCCGATGAATGGTGCAGTGAGAATGTGAGAGATTGGGAAGAAAGGAAGGCCTGTGGGGTGAGTGGTGCTTGCTGGGTGGGTCCTGCTGTTGTGTTGTGGTGGGTTGGAGTAGGCAGTGCGTTTTTTGGGGGATGGGGGACTGGAGAGAGAAGATGCGTTTACGGAGAACTTTTTTCTTTATAAACCAAAATAAAAGACAAGCTATCAAGTAAATGCGAAGATAAATGTAATATTTTTTTTTTGTTACAAATCAAATCTCTTTGTTTTTTTACCATTTAAGGTATCACTAGTGTACATCACAAATTTAAACTTAAAGATCTATGATTAAGATAAAATAATCTCGTGCCAGTTGATCATCGCATTTAGTGGTAAAAATAAATATAATATACCTTTTCTTTATATTTTTAACAGTATGTAATTTAATTTTAATTAATAAAAATTGTCACTAATTATAAAAGGATTTTTGTAAATACTAATTGTTTATGTCCAAGGATGTTAGAGAGAGCCTAGTGTCTTTGAACATGAAGAGAGTCAAGCAACTCACCTTTATTTATAGTGATGTCCTCTAGTGGTCCTTTATATGTGTCATCTTGGCATTCGATCATGTAGGTCACATGTATGTGTACGTCCAATCTTGTCTATTTCATATTGGATGTAGGTGCATTATTGTGCATCCTTGATGTGTTAAAGATGTGGTTTGTAACACCCTAGACAAATCACATCAGAATAAGAAAGATTCAGAGGTTGTGCAAGTATAAAAGAAATTCACTAGTATTATCAATACCAACAAGATGCTTTTACTTTTCGGTAGTTTATCTCTTAAAGAACTTCACTATTAAGTGTGTTTAGCTTGGAATAGTTATGGGATGAATGACTTTTAAGGAAGTTTCTCAAAAAGCGTGTGAGTGAGGACAAAACACATTAAAAAATCTCATGTTGGTTTATGGGAACAGTCGTTGATTCTAAAAGCATCCGAAGCAAATTGTCAATGTCTCAAAAAGGATTATGGTTCTGACCAACAAGGAAGTTAAAGTGTCGTAGAGCGTGAGCCGCTGAGAAGTTGACTATCAGGAATATTATATAGTATGTTGTCGTCATGTCCCAAGAGTTATGAGGAGATACATACTTAATAGTGTAGAGACTATCCATGGAGAATCACTCGGCTATTGAAGTTGATTGATCATCGACAAAAGTTAATGATCAACACTCAAAGTAAAAAAGGCATTTAATGTGTCAGACTACTAGTTTATCCTTTTTGGAGTCAAGTTGGTCAGACAATCCACAATCCACCAAGCATTAAACATGTTATGTAAATACTTAAGTTGATATGTGTGAGTTAGTCTTTTGAGGAGTTGAGTTGGTCAGATGGTTCACTAACGATATTAAGTTAAAAAGAAATGTTAGGAACTACACTCTCTAACACACTCATTCAAATACACTCTCTCTTATTAGCTGAAATTTATTGAAATGAAAAAATTGAGTGGGTTGTTAGGAATTTTATAATTCCTAATTAATTAATATGAGTTGCATATTATATTATAACATTTATATTAGTTATTTACATTTAAATGGGTTCAATATAAAGTAATCTATTTAAGTGAGTCCATTAGACTGCCAGAAAAATTGATATGGACTTAATGAGCGAAAATTAGTTTGGCCTATTAGGAGATAATGGGAACCCTAATAGGTTTAAAACATAAGGCATGGTTATGGTCCCTTATACACTAAATCAATAAACAGTTTCTCCTCTCCCCATCTGAAGAGAAAACAAAGGTCCCATAAGGAAGAAAGTGATTTGGTTGAGGAATGTCATTAAACCAATTGTTCATGATCACTGTCAGATTCCGTTGCGTGTTAATGAAGCTCTCTATGGATCCAGTTATTCCTTACAACCTCTTGATAATCTGACATAATGTGTTTTGGTGCTTATTTGGTATTTTATAAGGTTTATTGAAAATTCTCAACATGGGTCTCATGTCATATTTAATGACCCTCTCTCCTAATTTTATAAATTTTAATAAATTTTAACCAATTAAAGAAAATATGTTTGAATGAGTGTGCTAATGACAATTTTTCAAGCACTCCTCTTAAGTTAATTTAATTTGGGCATAATGGCCAAATTGACTCAATTTTAAATATTATGGGACCTAGTTAAACTTTAAATTAATAGTGGGTTGAAATTGAACAAAATAAATAAATAGCAAGACAAAAAATAATTAACCCAAAATATTCAAATAAATGTTTTGTCTAGAAATCCTATTTTTACTAATTATCTTTTTATTAATTAAATCTTTTCTAAAATCATATTTTTATTTTTAGATATGAATTTAATTCGTTATCTTTTTCTAACTACACCGTGGTCCCTTTTCAAGTTCTTAATTTTAGTACATTAAGAAAAATTATGACCATCAAAACCAACGCAATTAATAGAAAAAGGACAACATTTAAATTACAAAAGAAATAAAAGAATTAAATTGATAGAAAAAAAAACTAAAACTTAAAAATAATACACACTTGAACCTATACGCTTATTTTGGGATTGTTTAAATAGGAAATTAAGTTAAAGTTTTAATGAAATCTGATAAAAATGACAAGTCAATATATTATTGAAACTAAGGTAGTGTTTGGTTTATTAATATTTGGGTGTATTTGAAATGAAAATTTTAAAAATTGGTGTGGGTCTCACACTTCTACACTCTACTTTAAGTCAAATATTTTTCCTCTTTTTATCTCAATTCACTTTCACACTTCTTTCATTCCTTTAAATCAAACTCATCCTAAATTACAATATTCAAATTATAGTGAAGATTATAATCACCATGTCTAGCTCAGTTTATTTAGTAATGTGCCTATAGGGGTGGGAATAGGTCAGGTCAGGCTTTAAAAGGCCTGAGCCTAGCCTACAATAAATTTTTGAGGCCTGAGTCTGGCCTATAGCCTATCAGAGGCTTTTATTTTGGCTCGGTCTGACCTTTTTAAAAGCTTGGTCTGGCCTGGCCTGATAGCCTTTTTAAAAGTCTTCTTTACACTAAATCTTTAATATTCCTATGCTCTGGAGTAGGAAACGTAATAGTAAAGTTAAAGGAAAGGAAAAGGAAACGTTAACAGGAATAGGAAAAAGCCAATCAAAATAATGAGGAATATGAAGGGGCACATGACTCACATCTAAATTGTAATTAAAGTCTTACTTGATTATAGGAATGAAAGTTATGGAACAGTAATGTGTAATCAAAGTCTGCTAGTTTAAAAAAAATAATTGTACCCAAAAAATAATATAAGTATAAATTGGTACAAAAAAAATATAAGTATATATATATATAGGTCGGTCTATCTGGCTTATAAGGCTTTTTAATAAACCTAAGCCTAGTCTATTTAATTTAATAGGCTTTTAAAAAAGTCTGAGCCTAACATTTTAATTAAATAGGTCAGTTCAGGTCAGGCTTTATGTAGGTCAGGTCGTAGGCCCCTGTAAGTCAGTCTGACCTATTCTCACCCCTATGTGCCTAAGTTGTTTTAAAATATTCTATGCAAGACTGCACATGTCATATCTTATAAATTATCCTTTTTTTTAACTAATTTTGATTGCATATTGATTATGATTATTTGAAGAAAAAATGATCTATTATCTATTTTTTTTATGGGTTCACCTCTTTATAATTTCTTTCTTCCCACCAAAATATAATAACTAATTATGCAAGAATTATATTATTCCGTATTCAAATATAAGAAGAAGAAGAAAAATTTAATTTTACGCTAATTAATTTTACACTAAGTGTCATCTCTGCTATATAATTACTATACATAAACCCACTTTCTTCTTCTTGGTATGTGAAACTTGTACTTTATTCTAAAGCTAAACAATTTTGGAGTTCCTTGGGATTTAAATCAATCTTTCTTCAAGAGTTAGGGGATACTCCAAAGGAATTTGGATTCTCTCTTGTAAGGATGACATGACCTTTGAGCTTGTTCACACTATGCAACAATCAATCATTAATCTTTGAAAGTTTCAAAAGGTTTTTTTTTTCATATCACTCACAAGCCTTGGTTAATGCCTTCTCTTGAAGCGGACTCGTAGATCTTAAATCTATTGGTGGTCATTTACATGGCAAAAAAACACTCAACGCGGAGTTTATGTGAGGGGGGAAAAACTTGATCATTATATGGCCAACACTGACAAACAAATTCTTTTTCAACACCCCTTTTGGGAGCCTTAACCCCTATAATTTCAATCTCAACCCCTCCTTTATAATGAATTTCTTTACATCCTCTAGTGCAATATCTCCATCCTTTCACGTTCAGGCGGCCTAAACAACCCACCCACAATATAGGGATCTTGTTTCTAGAACCTGTTGGGAAACAAAAGGTAATTTCATATATAAACATAAAGGACTATGATTCAACTAGAAGCAAGAATTAGAAGTGTCCATCATTAACTTTAAAACCATTTTTTTTTATCTAACATGATTCAACTTGAAAAATTACTCCCATGACAATATGATAAAGTGTTTACCTAAGAAGGTATGCTTTTGTTCCAAAAGTCGAGAGACAATTGGATTAAATTTAGGAATAAAAATACCAAAATTTTCCATACACATAATTATTAGGATACATAAGAATAAGATATCATATCTTTTTCGTTAATGACACTTAGTGTTCTAGTGCGGTCACTCAAAACATTGAAGCTCAATCTTTTTTATATGAAAAAACTCATCAAGTAATATCAAGTGTGGTCCCCTCAACTTAGCTTCAAGTAATTTTTAGGATTAAAGACAACCTTTATGATTTGCTCACCAAACTTGTTAATGTGAAGGAGATTAGAGGTGTAATGTTTTCTATGAATTAATCTATATAAAGCTTTAGGTCTAGATGAGTTCTAACTCATCTTATTCTAGAAATTTTGGCTGATTATTCATAATGAAATGAAGGATCTTGTAGCTAGTGCTTTCTCTATAGGATTTATTATCCCATAACTTGATGAAACTCTGTTGCTCCTATACCAAAGGTTGATATTCTTACTACTCTAATAGAGTGTAGGATTATTAGTTTTTTGCAATGTTCTCTTGAAGCTCATATCTAAAGTGTTGATTTAGTGTATTCGTCTACATCCAGATTCTATCATTTACCCCCTCCAAAGCAACTCTATCCTTAATCGTGGGACATGTGACAATGGAAAAGTGATACTTGTTCACCTTATTTTGGGGTGGATGGAAGAGAGAGATACAAAGAAAAAGAAAAAAAATAGATAGAGAAAATGATAAATACGATATATGATTTGATGGAAAAGGTAAAAAGAGATAGAGAAAAAAATGATGTGGAAATGAGTTGTAAGAGAGTAAGATGTATGAATATCAATACTCTTAGACAATGTCCTTATTGCTTAAGAGATTATTCACCACGCTTAAGAAAAAAAGGTAAATCTAGTTACATTTTATTAAAGATCAATTTTAAAAAAACTTATATACTTGAGTTGACTAGGAGTTCTTGTGTCCCACCTTGACTGAATTTAGCCTTCCCCCACAAATCAATGATCATATCATGAATTGTACCACTTATACTAATTTATCCTTGAAATGGAACAATGAAAGGCTTAATACTTATTGTGAAGGAAAAAATGCATGATGTCTTAGCCATTTGTATTGCTTAAAGTGCAAATATTTCTTTACTCGGTAAACATATTTGGACAATTTTGCATAAGCCACAAAAGCTTTGGGGTACAACTGTTATGCTCTAAATACTTTAGGAATAGTTTTTTCATGAATGCAACAGTAACTCTAGGAAGAGCTCTGGTGGGGAAGTAAATTTTCTGGTGTATAATGCACAAAAAAAAAACCTTTAGATTGATCTCATTCCATACTATTATGGTGCACCCTCCATATATATCTTACCACCACTTCTTTTCTCCCTAGCTACTCTGCCACTAACCACCGTTTGCTACCACCAAAGATGATTTTTGGCAAAGGTGCACCCTCCGCACAGAGAACAAAATCTTCATGGGTGTCAAATATGTCAAGGGAGGGGAACTCTTTGCCAAGGTTGTAAAGGGGAAGATGAAGGACGACATCTCCAGAAAGTGCTTTCAGCAACTCATTAGTGCCGTTGATTTCTGCCATGACCGTGATGTCACTCACCACGATTTGAAGTTAGAGAATTTTCTCCTCGAAGAGAATGAAGACCTTAAAGTCTCTGACTTTGGCCTGCCAGTGCTACCGAACTAGTGCAGATCTGAAGAGATACTCCTCACATTGTGCGACACGTCGGCCTATGTGGCACCAAAGGTTCTCAAGAAGAAGGGCTACGATGGGTCCAAGGCGTGCGACACGTCGGCCTATGTGGCACCAAAGGTTCTCAAGAAGAAGGGCTACGATGGGTCCAAGGCTAATATATGGTCTTCCGAGGTCATCTTCTTTGCTCTTCTTTCTAGGTATTTTCCCTTTCAAGGAGAGAATGTGATGAGAATTTATAGCAAGCCTTTTTCAAAGCTGATTTGAATTCCTCAAATGGATTTCCCCTAGGGCCAAAAGTTGATCTCTAATTTACTCACTATGGACCCACGAAAGAGGTATTCTATTCCTGACATCATGAAGGACCCTAGGTTTCAAATTGGGTTCATGAGGCCCATTGCTTTTTCCGTGAAGGAGTCAGTGGTGGAAGATAACATTGATTTCAATAGGGATGATGTTCCTAATGTGAATTGTAATAGCAATGGTGGTGGTAATAGCAACAACAACGATGATGAGGAAGTGATTATGGTGTACCATTGCTGGAAATTGTCTTAGGTGGTGGTGAATGGTGGCAGAGTAGTCGGATAGAAGAAGAGAGGTGGTGATATGGTGTGGAGAGGGCACCATAATACCACGAAATGAGATCAATCTAAAAGGTTGTTATTTTTTGTACACCATACACAAGGAAATTTACTTTCCCCCTATAGCCTATGTCTTCAAACTTTATTATGAGAAGGCTTGATATTATTTGTCTAGGTTTTCAAATAAGAGTAGAAAATGGCGATGTATTAGTTTGGAATGATAATTGGTCGAAAGAGGGTCATCTATGTTGGTTGGTGGATTATGTGCATTTCCATGATAGTTATCTCCAAATTAAGGACGTTCTTGTAAATGAGATTTGGTAGTGGAATAATATAGCTATGCAAAATCTAATGAACATGAAGTTGAAAATGATGACATTAATTTCGGATAACACCCTAATAGTGTGTTTGGATGGGAAGATGAAAATAATATTGAGGAGAAATTTTGTACTTTTTTAATGGAATCCAAACCTTTTACACTCTACTTTAATTCAAAAGTTTCTCTTTTATTTTCATCCTTTAAACCAAACACACCATAAATGATGCTACTACCATTTGGAGTTTTTGCCACTACGGCCTCTACACATCTAAATTTTCCTACCAATGACTTAATCATAAACCTATTACTCATCTTATCTACACTAAAACTTGGACTAGAGTCGGGAAACTTTTGCTTACCAGAAAACATCAAACACTTCTTGTGATTATTCTATCAAGAATGCCTCCTACTAAGTACTAACCTTTTCTCTTCTAATGACATGTTTCTTCTTATTGTTCTTATTGCAAGTGCAAAGTTGAGCAGGAGAATTTGCTACATATTTTGAGACATTATCCTAAAAGCAACACAAAATTGGACCATGCGACGGATAATTCTTATGACTTCTCTAATCCGGACTACAAAACTTGGTTACAAACACAAGTAACTCTTCATCATGGGTTGTTATATGCATGCGCATGTTGGTTCATATGGAGGGCTAAAAATGCAAAGATTTTCCAAGATCATACATAAACTTGTTGGTACACTATTAATGAGATCAAAGTCATACACAACATTATTATACTTGACATTCCAATCATATCCAAGGGGCATCTATTTCAAGCTCAATGTCAATAGAAGCTTTCCGAGAAATTCGAGGAATTCATACTATGACAATCTAATTCATGACTCAGGCAGCCAACGGCTGATAAGTTTCCTAGGATTTTGTGGTTTCACTACTAATTTCAATGTATAACTCATGGCTATTTACCAAGGACTTCTGCTAACTTAGAACAAAGGTTTTAGGTAGGTAGTATGTCAGTTTGATTCATTAACAACTTTGCTTTTGGTGCTTCAAGATTCCAATCCTCTACACTCGTTTGTAGTTATTATTAAAAAAATACAATCTCGTGAAGAACACATGGCAACTATATACATACAGAGTGGGAGACTCTTGTTCTAATTAGCTTGCTAAGAAAGGATCATCTTCTCAACAACCTTTGGTGTTATGTGACTATTGTTCATCTCAGTGTAGGCATTGTAAAAAAATGGAAAGAGGAGATGAAAATAATTTGGTTGTGTTTTCATTCAGAATCATAGAGACAATATATACACAAATACATATCTCTAATTAGATGATTCTGCTCTTATAACTCAACAATCTATTCCTACAATCAAGCCATTCTAATATGACTGACTGTGACCATATTTAAAGCAAGAATCATGGGATACAATTAACTCTCATAATAACAAGAATCATAGAATATTGACTTTCCTAACACTCCCACTCAAGTTGGAGACTGGATATCAAGAACTCCCAACTTGCGCTTCATTGTAAAAAAGGATTCCTTCCCTAGTGGTTTAGTGAACACATTGACAACTTGTTATGTTGAAGGAACATACTCAGTTGCAACTGAACCATCTTGAATTTTATCAAGAATAAAATTACAATCTATCTCTATTTGTCGAGTTCTTTCATGAAATATTGGATTAGACGCAATGTGAAGAGCTGCTTTGTTGTCACAACACAATACAACAGTGCTGCCCTTGAGTGCAATATCCCCAAATCCTTCAACAATGAACGTAGCTAAGACAACTGACAACATGCGTCTGTCATAGCTCTATATTCTGCTTCAGCTGATGATAGAGAAACTTTCTTTTGTCTTTTTGTTCGCCAAGAAATTAGAGAGGATTCCAAAAAAACACAATACCCTGTAGTTGATTTTCTAGATATTGGACAACCTCCCCAATCTGAATCACAAAAAGCACATAAAGATAAATCATTTTGGGAAGAGAAAAATAAACCTTGACCTGGATTGTTCTTTAGATACCGCAATATTCGCATGGCAGCTTCCATATGAGGTTTGCGAGGAGCATGGATGAATCTACTCAATATGTGCACTGAGTAGGTGATATCAGGACGAGTAACAGTCAAATAAATTAGGCGTCCTACAAGCCGTGTATATGGGGATGTATCTTTCAACAATTCTCCTTCACCTGACAATTTTACATTTTGCTCCATGGGAAAATTCAGAGGCTTAGCTCCCAAACATCCTCCATCTTTTAGAATTTCCAAAGCATATTTTCTTTGCAAAATGAATATACCTTTCTTTGACCGAGAAACCTCCATGCCCAAAAAATACTTCAAGTCACCCAAATCTTTAATCCGAAATTGATTATGCAAAAACTTTTTAAGAGCAATTATGGCATTGAGATCATTACAAGTTATGAGGATGTAATCAACATAGATCAATAAGGCAGTAAATGATTTGCCTTTCTTACATGTAAACAATGAATAATCTGCTTTTGATTGAATAAATCTAGCACCTTGAATAGCTATAGAGAACTTGGCAAACCATTGGCGAGAGGCTTGTTTTAATCCATATAAGGATTTGTTGAGGCGACACACAAGGTTCTCCCTCTGTCGCTGAAAACCAGGAGGAAGAGACATATCAATTTCTTCATAAAGATCTTTGTGAAGAAATGCATTGTGGACATCAAGTTGATGAAGTGACCAATTTTGAGCAGCTGCCAAAGCTAATAAACAACGTATTTGTAACCATTTTAGCAGTAGGTGAAAAGTGTCATGGTAATCAATCCCTTCAAGTTGTGTGTAACCTTTTGCTACTAACCGTGCTTTATAGCATTCAAGATCTGATTTGCACTTGATTTTGTAGACCCAACGACAACCAATAGCTTGCTTTCCAGGAGGGAGAGGTGTGAGAAACCAAGTATTATTGGCCTTTAAAGCAGCCAACTCAGATTGCATTGTTATTTGCCAATGAGATTGGGAAGCAGCTTGTTCATAACATGTAGGTTCTACATCATTAGTAATAGTAACAATAAAGGATCTATGTTGTGGTGAGTAACAATCATATGAGATAAAATTCCAGAGAGGATATCATGTACCTTTACTTGGAAAAGATGATGAGAATGACAATGATTCGGGAGAACTTACTTGATTACAAACATAATCACTCAAGGCTATGGGGGGACACGAGCTCTTTGAGAATGACACAAAGGGGTTGTTGGAGAAGCAGTAGTGGCAGGGTTAGATTCTACATGTGTTGGCTGGATGGGTGAGGAATCTAAGACATAAATGGGTAGGACATAATTTGTTTTAGTTGGGGAAGGAGAAATGTATTCGTAGGGAATAATATCCTCGTGGAAAATAACATCACGACTAGTGAAGACTTTATTGGTTTCAATATCATATAATTTGTAAGCTTTCTGACCAACTGGATAACCAATAAAAACACATTTGGTGGCACGAGGAGCAAACTTATAGGGTACATGAACATTTGAAGCATAAGCTAGACATCCAAAAACTCTAAGGTGGGAATATGAGGGACTTTTTTTATAAAGTTTTTCGAAAGGAGTTTGGTGAGAAAGTATAGGTGTGGGCAACTTATTAATTATATGAATAGCATCGGAGATACATTCTGCCCAAAAGTGTTAAGGGAGATGAGATTGAAAACGAAGAGCTCGGGTTGACTCAAGGATACGTCTATCTTGCGCTCAACCACCCCATTTTGTTGAGATGTGTAAATGCAAGAATGTTGATAACTATTGCCCTGTTGGGAAAAAATCTCGCATAGAGAAAAACTCTCTTCCATTGTCAACCCGAATATTTGCTACTATAGTATTGAATTGGGTTTTCACATATGAGAAAAAATTGGTTAGAAATTTTTTTGTCTCACTTTTATGATGCATTAGAAAAACCCAAGTAAAACGAGAAAAGTCATCCACAATAGTCAAAAAATATTTTGCACCAGAAAGGGAAGGAACTTTGAAAGGCCCCCAAATATCACAATGTATTAATTCAAAAGGTTTATCAGAGGAAATTGAACTTGTGGAAAAAGGAAGCCTACTTTGTTTTGCAAGAGCACAAAAAATACAATCATTATTTTGCTTGAATGGGAAATGGAGGAGGTTTTTGGCCATAAAGTCTAATCGAGAAGAGGATAAGTGTCCTAGACGTTTATGCAACAATATACTTGAGGTGTTTGAAGTGGAGGCAGCTTTGATGGTATATACTTTGTGTGTCTTATTCATTGAAACCAAGTAATAAATTCCATCTTGTTGTTCACCCAAACCAATCGTCATCCCCGTCATCAAATCCTGCAAAATACATAATTGAGGGAAAAAGGTTACTGAACAATTTAATTCTCTTGTGACTTGACTCACAGACATCAAATCCACCTTACAAGATGGTACCCCAAATACATTCTTCAAACAAATAATAGGACTCAAAAGTAAATTTCTAGTAGAAATAATTGGAGCTTGATCTCCATTTAGCATAACAACCGATGGTAAAGAAGTATTTTCTTTACTGTTGACAAGTAGAGATGGAGAAGAAGTTATGTGATTTGTTGCACCACCATCAGTTATCAACTTGGGTGCGGACAAACCTGAAGAAAAATTGACATTATTTGCCTTGGGAGCAGCTGATTGAGATGCTCCATTGCCCTGCATAATAGACAAAATTTGTTGTAATTGTAATTCAGTCAATCCATTCACAAGGGGCTGAACATGTGCTGATGAGACCATTCTAGGATGATCGAAATGGTGAACAGAGTAAGAGCTATTGGAATCAGATTTGTTTCCATCGTTAGCCATAATGGTTTAGAAAAAAATGTTTGAAAGGTAAAAAAATGGGAAAGAGAGAAAGCAGATCGTTACTGCTCTGATACCATGTAAAAAGTGGAAAGAAAAAATGAAAATAATTTGGTTGTGTTTTCATTCAGAATCATAGAGGTAATATATACACAAATACATATATCTAATTAGATGATTCTACTCCTATAACTCAACAATCTATTCGTATAATCAAGCCATTTTAATATGACTGACTGTTATCATATTTAAATCAAGAATCATGGGATACAATTAACTCTCATAATAACAAGAATCATAGAATATTGACTTTCCTAACAAGCATACTTTGTTAGTTTATGTTTTTTTTTGTATAACAAGGTTTTTGGTATGAAATATTCACTAATTTTGTTGATGACTAATTATCAATTAATGAAAAAAATTAAATGACCGTCTTTTGTGGAGTTTCTCCTCCAAATCATATTTTTTCATTTACAATATTCGAACCTGAAATCTTACTTAATGAATATGAGTCTAGATCAACTAAGACTAATGACTTGTTAATTTTAATTTATGCTTTTGGGTTTAGCATATATTAGGTCTTAGTTCTATTTATTTTTAACTTCCAGATTGATGAAAAAAAAACTGTTAGTTAACTTCATTGAATATTTTGAATCTCATTTAAAAAATTTAATTCCATTCCCCAAATTACTCTTCTGCTAATTGATGGATGACTTCAATTTTAGGGAAACTTGTTTCAAATGAAATATTTTAGTTCCATTTTGAAGGTCGTGTGGTTGATATTATGATAACCAAATAATCATTAAAAATAAAATTTAAATTAAATAAAAAATATTTTAGTCATAATTTTATTAAATAAGGTAAAAGGAGTTAATATTTGTTTATATGGATTTTTTCATATTCAACACTGGCGGAAGTATATATAATACTCCATCTCCATTTTATCTGTCATAAGTGTAATGAGGATTGTGATCAATTACTCATTAAAAAATATTTGGCAAATGAAAGTATAATAATTTTCTACTATGATATTAAAAAATAATTTTTCTTTTTTTGGAAAAAGAGAGATTATTGGGATGAGGTGAATCAATAAAACAAATAGGAAGATAATTATTTTTTCCGAAAGAATCGATAAACAATAATGTTTAATTAAGAATCTGAAAAGAACAAAAAATGTTTCTTCAAAAAATAAATTAAATCAAACATGCATACGTACACTTCCTCTACATGAAAAATTGAAAATGCGTGTTTATTTTGTATACCATGTGATGATATCTTTATAATTAATTAAACTCACTGGGGCATTGCTTCATTATTAGGATCATTGTTAAAGGAAACAGTGTAGTGGATCTCCAACCAACAACAGTTTTGATGTTTTACAGTTTGTCCCTAGTACCTAGTTATGTTTCTCATCGGGTGATGCAATTTAGTTAGGCATTTTCATTATGTCTCTCTGATTAGATTAGCACTTGGCAACACATTTGTCATCTCATGTCTCTCAAAGTTATCATCATAACACAGACGTTAAAGATAAGGATTTCATAGATACTTGATCGTGCTAATTGGAGACAAATCAGAAGGCAGTGAGCCCCATCCTGTCTATTCATTTTCTATTTACATTTCACACTTCTTTTGGAAAGTTCATCCCACTTTCTAGGTTCTCTTTTTTAAAATGAAAAATCTCATTATAGAATGACTCAACATATATAATTGTGCGACGTGGATATATTTACGTGTGAAAACAATTTTCATTTAGGGGTGCCTACTCAAAACCGATATTTATTGTATGATCATTAATATAAATTGATTGGAAGTTGAAAATCATTTCTTTTTATAATAAATTACACTAACATTAGAATCTATAATTTCATAATCAAAGATTACGACAGTTATACAAGATATTGTTACATTCATATGAGAAAAATGATCTATCTAATAAAAAAATATGTATTCAATTTTTATCATATAGAATTTTTTTTATTCAATGTGAATTATTCATCATGAATAAAATTAATCTCTAATCCAATAAATTGAAAGATATACATAAACACATAGTTGAGACAAAAACAAATCTACAACTTCATTCATATATACTATCCAAATCTTCTGGGTTGATTAAAAATAATTTCTAATTAAAATTTATTAAGTTTGTTTATTAAGGACAAATATGTCTTAAAAACAGGGCTTACTTTTATTTTTCTTTTACTTCCCTCATTTTTTTATATCGAAACATCTTAAAAATATATTCATTTTCTACTCATTATCTCTCTCCTAGCTAGCTCTTTTCATTTGTTTTTTTTTCTGCCATATTTTTCTCTTTATCCAAAGAAAGTAAGAATGTTAACCATTCTTTTTCAATTTTTGCATGTCAGTGCTAAAGGCTTCTCCTACTCAAATGTACGGAAAAATAATTAGTCTGTTTCAATTATAGAAGATTTTTTTTTATTAATTGTATTAAGAAAGACGTCCACGTACCCCAGCAATTTAGACGTGAAAGAAAAGTGGTAAAAGACAAGCATAAGAAAAAAAAAGTCTGGAAAAGAGTGTTATGCACCATCCTCCTGCCTTAAGGTGTGAGCCCTCTATCCAAACAAACTGTCATTTACATGCTTGCTTATCCTTTTGGTCATTATTATATAACGAAAAATTATTACAACACAATATTATTTTGATATATTTTTACGCTATCAAATTAAAAAAAAAGTACGCTGTAATTTATGAGTTTTTGTTTTTTTATTTGAAAAATAGTATGAAAATAGTGTAATACAAATAAAATATAAAATCTTACTGTGTAAAAGTGAATTTAATTTGTAACAAAAAAGTAATGGAATTGAATCAATTTTATATGCATTGTCCGGCTAGAAAAGACAAGTGTTGACACGAGAAGAAAAATATTGCAACATGCTTGAGACTGAAGTTTTGCCAACCTTTGCAACATTATTTTATGTTCCTTGTGGTGAAGAGGAAGAAGCAAGGAAAGAACAAGGGTAGTGAGAGTAGCTGGAAGTGGCCGAAAACTAGAAGGGAATTGGAGGAAGCCAAAAGTATGTAATTTGTAGCGTACTTCACGAAACAAAGTAACATTTAATTAATTGGTTGATCTTATAAAATTTATTTAAGAATAAATAGTTATTTTTATCTGTGTAGAGCGTTGACAAATTCATCCCTAAAAAATAAAAATTCAAATTTTAGTCCCCAAAAATAAAAAAATAAAAAAAACAAACATAAATTAGAACAAACATAATAATTAATATAACTACTTTTAAACTAAAATTTGAATTTTTATCTTTCGAGGATCCTTAACACTCTACACATTCACGGACGAAAATGGTTATTTATCCTTTATTTAAAGTAATTTAGCAAGTAAATTCATTTTTTTTATTTCATTGGCTTAGCCATTTATGTAATTAACCATCATTTGGTTTGTAGCATATGGGTACACGATAGGATATGAATCAAACTAGAAATTTTAGACAAGTGTGTAACTGTTCGTGGGTGCCAATACAACCTAACGAAGGAAGAGATAGTCATTACCCTTACAAAGGTAGTTGAAGAATTATTAGTAGAGAATAGGTGATGTTAAAAAGACAAATTGAAAGCAGTCTTTATATCTAGTACTGTTTTGTTTTCTTCTATACATATCTATTGTTTTAAATTATAATACGCGTAAAATTAAAATCTTTTCGATTATATGTTAAAATTATTTATAATTTTAACTGCATTTTTTTAGAGTTTCTATGGTGCCTGCAATAATTTAGGGGTTTTGATACTATTAATTTTTAAACCAATCAAATTATATATTATTTTCTTATTAATTATTTTTTATTTCTCAAATCAGTCTTTGATTATTACTTTTTAAAATATTAAAATTGTAACTTTTTTAAATTAGAAAGTATGATTAAAGATAAATTTAGAACTCTGAAACTTAAAATATTTTTAGTTACTTTCAACACTTTTTATAAAACTATGCTTAAGAAACAATAATAAGAAAATTTTAAATCCTAAACCCAAAAGACATTTTCATAAAAAGTGTTCAAAGTAACTAAAAATATTTTAGAGTTTTGACTTCTAAAGTTATCTTTAATCATATTTTCTAATTTAAAAAAGTTACAATTTTAAAATTTTAAAAAATAATAATCAAGGACTAATTTGAAAAAATAAAAAAATAATTGATGAAAATATATATGACATGTAATTTGATTGGTTAAAAAATTAATAGTATCACAATCCCTAAAATTATTGGAGGCACCATAAAAACTCTCATATTTTTCTTTTATCTTTTTGTTTATTATTTTTATATTTCATATACTATTATTTCTCTATTTTTTGTAAGGGTATAATTAAAAAGTAATAATGAATGATTTAACATTTTTAAATAATAAATAAGATAAAATAAAATATTTATAAGTGATAGATAAAAGAATTTGCTTTTCTTTTTCTTTTTTTGGTAACCATATAATAACATAAAGAAAATAAGGGAAGAGAGAATAAATTGAATTTGAATTGAAGAGAAAATAAATAAATAAAAAAAGTAAAATAAGGATAGATTCAGATTGAGTGTTTTCTGTTTTCAATTTAAAAGAAGAAAACTAAAAATATGTTAATGGGTTGATATTTAGAAACACTTTCTTAAGAAAATGTCTATAAATTAAATAAAAATTAAAAAATGTTATTTTTGTTTCGTTTGAAAACATGATTGCATGATTATAATTATTGTTTTCATTTTTTTTTCTCATCTTTGCTTGTTTCCTTCTCAAAAAAAAATAAAAAATCTTTGCTTGTTTGTTTCTCAAAAAAAAAAAAACTTTGCTTGTTCCACTTTTTCATCGGCCACCAAACCAGAGATTAGGCAAATTTTTATTTCTAAAAATCAACATTTTTCCATTTTTCTTTATATTTTGTCTTCAAGAATAAAAACATATCAGTATTCATCTTTTTTTCTTCTCTCTATTTTCATTAGAAACACAAGTCTATCTTTTTGGAAGTTGTCATTTCAACACCAATGGACATGCACATTGAGCTGAAATAAATTCAGCGTTTAGTAAATTTTAAATAAGTTCAAATAGTTAACTTACACTTTTTAATTAATCAGCGACAAAAGTTTTTTTTTACAAATAACTTAAAATTGACAGATAACTTATTAGCATTTTTATCCCTAAATTAATATATGATTTGGTTAATTAATTGACGGCACATGCACTCTTTCTTTATCATGTTTTTTGCTTTGATAGTTTAAATTCTCATTAAATTTTTGAATGACTAAATATTTATATTATATAGATATTTTTAAGACTAAATTACATTTTTTCATGAGATTCTTAAATGATATTAGTTTTCTCTTATTTTATAAATTACACTTTCCTTTGATTTATTTTATAATGATGACAACAAAGATAAAACTTAAAATTTTGTGAAAGTTATTCACCATCATGTGGACCAAGTGAGTTTTATGGAAATGAACCTCTTAAAGATTAATCTTTTTTTTTTTATATATATAACTAGTCTTAAAATTATAGAGTTTGTTGTCTCCAAGAGTATGGTTTTTTATTTTTCTGTCACAAGGTAGATGATACTTCTGAATAATAATTAAAATTGTTTTGTAAAAATCTTTTGATAAAATATCAGAGTAAGTCTTTTGTAAACAAGGTTTTCCAAAACTTAAAGACAAGCATGCAACAACAAAGAATAAATGATAAACAATAAAGAAGGATACAATGCACAAATGAATTATATTGAATCATTACAACCTTGGCTATGTCTAGTACCTACATTTGTAGGCTTTCTCCACTAAGATCAAACACACAACCCTGGTATTCTTTCTTTTAAAGCCTTCACGAGCCCTCACACCAAGTATTCTAATCCTCTATAGGTTTTACTCAGTATTCTAATTCACTTGGTAATCGATTAAAGTAGAGACTCCTGACTAAATCAGTCATTGTCTCAACCACCAATGTAATCGATTACGAGATATCAGTAATTGATTAAATCGATACGGGACTTAACTCTACAAGCTTCAAATAGCTTGTTGTAATCGATTACAGAGAGTTTTTTCCTTTGAAGAAATTTTTCTAACTTAGAAACTTTTCTTCACACACTATGATGATGCACAATGCAAAACAAATTTCAAATGTACTAAGATGCAACAACTAAGATAAAAATCAATACAAATGTCACTCAAGGGAGTTGGGCATGTAAAAGCCAAAAACTTATTCAAGCTTTTCCTTGAGCTTCAAGCTTTAGCCTTAGCTTGTTCACCATGTTGCTCATGTTGCTCCCCTATCTCTAACAACAACAAATTTGACAATGTGGCTATGAAACACAAACCTTTTGCACCATGAAGACCATCGTCCAAGTAGTGAGCTTCTGATTTGGAGTAACGATGCAAGATGGAGTTATAGTTGTTGAACTTGAAATAACCCAACCACATTAAATCGAACCCACCTCAAGCTAAACTTGGCCAAATCCAAAAGGCAATAAGATGGAAAGGGCCATATATTATGTCTTGTCGATTTTCAACGAATTAAGCATTTGGAACCCGAACTTGACCATGTCCAACCAATACCCACCCATGTTGTGTTAACTCTAAATTCAAAAGGAGTAATCCTTTGATTACTCTCATGAGCTTTTCCGTCTAACCTAAGAGGATGTACACTACACATTTTGAGATACCTTCTATTAAGGCTCCTTAAATGAAGGCATTTACAGATACTCCTACGAATTTGGCTCTATTCGGCTCCACCTATAGTGTTTTGGCTAAGGAACATTCTTTTTATAGGGGTATTTTGGATAAACTTTTTCCTTACCTTACCTTTTCTTTTTGGCATCCTTTCCTTGCAAGTTACTCCTTCGAATTTCACCAATATATAGAACACTGGAGTTAATTGTTTGTGGTCATTGGAGGTTGAATTCCCACTTCAATTTTTATATGGGTTGTCCATGTACATGTATATACAACTAGTTGTTTTGCACACTGTTCATCCTCCAAGTCTTCTGCAACTCTTCTTGAGTTGGTTTCTTCATCTATGCTTTTTCTCAATTGTTATTGACAACTTGCACATTTCAATTTGAAATGTATCCATTGTGTGCTTAATTTTATGGTCTTAGTGGATCCTCATGATTTTTGAATTTGAATAATGGGAAGTCTTTTTAAGATTTGTATGCAGGATGTCTTCTTGATATGTTGTGGTAATTGTAGTGAAATGCACCTTCAATCTTCAATCTTCTAGTTTCTCATTTCTGATAAGGACTTGTTGTCTTCTTTGAGTTTCATTTTGAAAATCTTCAAGTATAATAGAAATTCATAGCTTCAAAATTAGTGCTTCTAAACACTGCTGCATGTCTTCTAACTTGTAAGAACTAGTGTGTGCTTTTCAATAGTGTAGACACATGATAGAAGCTTGCTTGAGAAGCTCCTATGGAGGCTGGATCTTTAAGCTTCAATAAGGTCCTTCAATGGTGATTTTCAGCCATGGAGTTGCAACAGAAGATAAAGGAGAAGAGGAGAGAGGAGGCGCCATCAACTAGGGAATAAGCCATGGAAGAAGAAGTTTCACCACCAAGAGAGTGTCTTGGCTAAGAAGCTTAGAGATGAAGCTTCAATGGAGGAAAAGAATGAGAGAGAGAGAGAAAAGTGGCATGGGAATGAAAGAAAGAGAGGGATAGAAGTTGAACTTTAAAGTGTGTTTCACAAGACTCTTATTCATCAAAGTTACCACAAGTGTTACACATGCTTCTATTGATAGTCTAGGTAGCTTCCTTAAGAAGCGAGTGTTACACCCCTCTAATAGTTAAGCTCACCCCCATGCCAAAATACATGAAGGAAGAAAGCTTCCTTGGGAAGCAAGTGTTACACCCCTCCAATAACTAAGCTTACCCCCCCCCCCCAAATACATGAAAATACAAAAAAAAAAAAAACCGTACTACAAAGACTACTCAAAATGCCCTGAAATACAATGCTAAAACCCTAGACTACTAGGGTACCCTTAACTTGTAGGGTAGGGTGTCCTTAATTTGTAGGGTACCTTACAAACCTAAAATGATGAAAATACAAGGCCTAAAAGAAGGAAAACCTATTCTAATATTTACAAAAAAAAGTGAGCTCATACTTAGCCCATGGGCCCAAAATCTACCTTATGGCTCATGAGAACCCTAGTGTCTTCTCCTGCATCTCTTGCCCAATCTTCTTAGAGTCTTCTATCCAATACCTTGGGGGTGGGGGGGGGGGTAGGATTGCATCATCACTTCCCCTTGAAAAGGATTTGTCCTCGAATTCAGAGGTTCTTGAAACTTTGTGCTTCTTCCCTCAACACTTGTAAAAAGAATAAAAACATATATATTAGTGTTGTTGGGTATGTTAGAGTAGGGTAAGGCCTGAAAACCCCTTTCCTAGGCATTTTCCCATGAGAGAACATGGTTCCTCACTAACTCAATGAGTGGTGCTACAAGTATAGAAGAATATGGGACAAACCTTTTGTAAAAGTTGGTTAAGTCATGGGAGTCCCAAATTTCCCTTATACTTGGTGGAGTGGGCCACTCAGGAATGACCTTTATTCTCT
This sequence comes from Glycine max, assembly GCF_000004515.6. Classification (NCBI taxonomy): domain Eukaryota; kingdom Viridiplantae; phylum Streptophyta; class Magnoliopsida; order Fabales; family Fabaceae; genus Glycine; species Glycine max. The sequence goes on along the minus strand of NC_038248.2, from coordinate 21,529,533 downwards.
TAGGGTCCGTGAGAAGCCCTTGATCACTATTTAAAAAATTAAGGAAAGTAATGCAATAAGACATACATTTTTCTATATTTTCATGTTAATTACTCCTACCAAAAAGTATGACAAACCTAAGATGTTCCATATGAGCACCTAGGTTTGTATTGAAACCAAAAATAAGAACAAACCTACCTAATGAGTCCCTATGTATGTGAATCATGAAGATGTTGGATGCATGGGTGATTTTACAAAAAAGGGTTGCACCACTCAACACATTCATTATACCACTTATCACAGGGATTTGGTGCCTCATAATTCCTATTTTGGGCACTGACAAAGCATAAGGATTTAAGCACTTACGAACCAAACCCTTATCCAACAAATCCTTTACTTGAGGAATAACCTCAAGCTCAAGAGGTATGGCAGTGCTAAGGGAGGTTTCCCTTGATAGGAGAAGGTAGAAGGATTTTTTTAAGAAGAAGTGCTCTTTTGATTTTACCTTTTATTGCAAAATGATTTTCCTTCTTAACAATCTTCCTGGAGGAATCCTTTTCCTCTTTTCCCTTCCCCTTGGCCTTTGAAGACAAGGCCTTACTATCCTTCTTTTTCTTTTGTTTTTCTAGTTTTTCTTCCTCATCCCTCTTAACATCTTTGGGCTTAGAAGGTGCAGCCCCTAAGATGCCTTGACCTTGGTCTTTCTTTGGATAAGAGTGAGAGCCATAAGATTTTGAAGTAGGCTTCCTTTAATTTGTTGCTCTACCCTTATGCAAAGTTGGACTAGGTCTTCTAAGTCCTTATATGGAAGAAGCTCAACCTTGTACCTCACTTCCAAATTAAGTCCAGTAAGGAATCTAGCAATACTTGTTCTTTCCTCCTCCCTAAGCCCAGCTCTCAAAAGGAGTAGTTCCATTTGTTGCCTATACTCTTCATCACTCATACTCCCTTATCTAAGCCTTTGGAGCTTGTCCATAAGCTCTCTTTTATAGTAGGAGGGCATGTGCCTCTTCCTAAGGGAACTTTTCAAGTCATTCCAATACTCTACTGGAGGATCCCCATGAATCCTTCTTTCCTTAACTAGGGAAGTCCACCAATAGATAGCATACCCTTGGAAGCTAAGGGTAGCCAAAGGAACCTTCCTTTCCTCACTTGTATGATGGCAAGCAAAGACTTGCTCAACCTTCATTTCTCAATCTAAATAAGCCTCTACATTGTCCTTCCCATGGAAGTATGAAAGGTTAATGTTAGCCTCTTGAGGCTTTTTTTCCTTTTCTTTCTTATGGGAGTGAGGTCTATGATGTGACCTATGCCTTCCTCTATAATAGTCACTAAGTTGTTCACTTAGGCTCTTACAAGAGTCATGACTACTATAGGAGGTATGTTTTTCTTTTCTCAACTCTTTTAGTATTTTCCTTCTTTCTTCTTCTCTTATTTGTTCCCTCTCATCTTGACTTATTTCTACCCTCTCTTTTCCTTTTTCTTATATTTCTTGTTTTTCTTTCCATAACTTGAGGGAACTCAACTCATCTAATATTCTAGATAGAGTGTCCTTATGACTAGTACCCTCACCATTAACACTAGATGAATGATGACTCATGTTGGTTCCTAAGTTGTGGTTTTTCTTGTTGGAGGTTTGCAAAAGGTTAAAGCTAGGGTTCAAAAGAACTCAAGATAAGCGTGATAAGCAAGAAAAAAGTATTATGCAATAACAAGATAGACTAGTCGTGACTAGTGAAGAAAATAAGCTATGAAAGTAAGCAAGAAATTAAAGTGCATGAAATGTAAACTAGGCGGATCCTAAGAGTGTTTGGATGACCTAATTTAAGGTTCCCAACAAAACACTCACTATCCTAAGGGAAAATTGCCTAGAATTATTACACACAAATGGAAGTAGGGTGACCTATTGGAGGCTCCCAACTTACTTCCAATGAAAGACCTTTTTGTTACAAAATTTGAAAGCAATGAAGGTAAACGTACAAGTGTCCAATTACAAGTAAATTTCCAATTACTAAATTACAAAAAAAAGTTCTCAATTTTGGTGTCTGTTCTCTCTTTCGTGTTTCAATCAATTTGGAGCGCTTCTTAGTCCAATAGCTCTTAAGGTGATTGTCCCCTTACTTCTTGACTCAATTCTTCAATGTATGGCACCAATCCTCCTTTCCAATTCCCTATATGGAAACTCACAAACAAGGAAACAAAGAGACAAGCAATAACCAAAGACCAAAAAAAATTAAATGAAAGGTAAACCAATAGAGTTTTAACAAGATAAATTTTCAAGGATTTTCAACAATTAAAGCAATGAAAAGCACATAAAAGCAAGCTAGGATTCAAAGAGAAACCTAGAATGTCTTTAGAGTAGAGTAAAAAAAAAAACTAAAAAAAAGACTCAAGAAACTGTAGAAGCAAGCTTCATGATGATGAATCAAGTTGATTCAAGTAGTTTTGATGATAACAAAGATGATGAGAAAAAGCCCAAGAGAAGGATTTCAAGATTGAGCCAACAAGTTTCAAGAATCAAGAGAAGTTTGATTTCAAGATTCAAGAGAAGATGAATTCAAGATTCAAGAGAAGAAATCAAGAAAACTTCACAAGGGAAGTATTGAAAAGATTTTTTCAAAAAACAAGCATAGCACAATTTTGTTTTTCAAAAGAGTTTTTCTCAAAATTTCTAAGTTACCAGAGTTTTTACTCTCTAGTAATCGATTACCAGTTTCCTGTAATCGATTACCATTGAAAAAGTTTGATTTCAAAAGCTTTCAACTGAATTTGCAACGTTCCAATTGATTTCAAAATGGTGTAATCGATTACAAGATATTGGTAATCGATTACTAGTGTATCTGAACATTGAAATTCAAAATCAATTGTGAAGAGTCATATCCTTCCATAAAAAGCTTTGTGTAATCGATACATGGTTTTGGTAATCGATTACCAGTGACAAGTTTTGAATAAAAATCAAGAGATATAACTCGTCCAATGGTTTTCAGGTTTTTCTAAAGGTTATAACTCTTCTAATGGTTTTCTTGACCAGACATAAAGAGTCTATAAAAGCAAGACCTTGACTTGCATTTCAATAACAATTATTACAACTTTTACACACATCTTTTTGATAACCTTTTGATATCTTCTTCTTCTTCTTCCTTTGCCAAAAGCTTTCTAAGTTTTCTGGTTTCCAAACTTTCTTCTTTCACAGAAAACAAAAGTGTGTTATTCATCTTTTTCATTCTCTTCTCCCTTTGCCAAAAAGAATTCGCCACGGAGTAACTGCCTGAATTCTTTTTGTGTCTCTCTTCTCCCTTTTCCAAAAGAACGAAGGACTAACCGCCTGAATTCTTTTGTGTCTCCCTTATCCCTTTTCAAAGAATTCAAAATGACACAGTCTGAGAATTCTTTTGATTCTTCCCTTTCCCTTAAACAAAAGATTTCAAAGGACTAACCACCTGAGAACTTTGTCTTAACACATTGGAGGGTACATTCTTTGTGGTACAAGTAGAGGATACATCTACTTGGGTTGTTGTAACTAAGAACAAGAGATGGTACATCTCTTGTGGATCAGTTCAAGTGGAGGGTACATCCACTTGGTTGTTCAAAGAGAACAAGGGAGGGTACATCCCTTGTGAATCTTTGCTTGTAAAGGTTTTTACAAGGTTGAAAAGAAATCTCAAGGACCGCAGGTCGCTTGGGGACTGGATGTAGGCACGGGTTGTTGTCGAACCAGTATAAAACTCTTGTGTTTGTCTTCTTCTTCCCTACACTCTTTAATTTCCGCTGTGCACTTTAATTATCGCTTTTACTTTTGGTTAAGTTTCTTTTTCTGTTCTTTACTTTCTTAACATTATAGTAAAAGCCTAATTGAATTTAGTAACATTAAGAAGGATATATTTTTAATTAGTAAAGGTTCTTTAATAATTAATTCAATCTCCCCTTAATTATTCTGAGGCCACTTGATCCAACATAAACCTCTAGTTTTGACACTTATTTTCACACTTCTTTTCAATTGAAATTTCAGAACTAAGATTGGTCTAAAATAAGCACTAATTATAGAACCAATTTCGAGCCAAAACAACAAGCACACTTCCCTTTCACCTTTTTTTATTCTTCCTAGACACTGATTTTTATGCCAACTTGTATGATTTTTCTTAATTTTTCCTTTTATCCAAATCAATTGGTTCTTTTTTCTATTTTTTTTCCTGATTTCTAGAAAATTCAGTAAAATTGTCAGCTCAAAATTCATTGTGACCAATTCCAAGTAATTTTTACAAGTTTGTATGTTCAAGCTTCCAGCACCAACAATTTTAGACTTCAAATTTTTTAATCATGGTATATTGATTGCCTTAGGCTTACTTTCAACTTTGCTATGTATGTTAAACTCACTAGGCTTGTTTACCACAGTTTTAGGAGTTCAACATTCACTTAGGATCACAATTTCAGCCAGCAATTCAATCACCAAAACTCAAATTCACAATAGACAAAATCATAAGGAAACCTAAAAGTTCAAGAAAAGGTTCACAATCAAAGACTCTCTAAGAAATTATTCATGAACATTTTAAGGACTAATTAACATGCAAGATTTGACTCAACTCAAATAATAGGCTAAAAAAATTTCATACACTCATGAACAAATGAGATAGACAAAGAAACAAGAAAATAAAATTTAGCACAACATAAGGAATCTTATGTGACAAGTTTCATGACTAGACATGACTTCTATTAGAAAAATACAATGAGTGAACATGTCACTCTAGATTTTGGAGGTTTTCTTATACTTTAATGTTTTTGTAAGAATTTTATGGTTTAGGTTTCAGCCAAAAAAATGGCAAGACAAAACTCAAAGGATCCTAAACTCAACACAATTCATGGTTCAAGAACAAGAACAAGAAATTCAAACCATAGAAAATCAAATATAGCTTCTATAGCAAGTTTAATTGGTGGAAATTCTAGAGAGTCATGTTAACAACATTCAACACAAGACATGTGAGGAAATACATGGAGAAAAAAAATGAAGAAACAATAATTGAGGAGAAGGTAAAGCTGAAAATTAATGGAGGTTTAAGGAGCACCTACTTGAAGCTCTTGTGCTCTGATACCACTTGATAGAAGCTTTCTTGAGAAGCTTCTACGAAGGCTGGATCTTTGAGATTCAATAAGGTCCTTCAATGGTGATTTTCAACCATGGAGTTGCAGCGAAAGATAAAGGAGAAAAGGAGAGAGGAGGCACCATCCACTAGGGAATAAGCCATGGAAGAAGAAGCTTCACCATCGAGAGAGTGTCTTGGATAAGAAGCTTAGAGAGGAAGCTTCAATGGAAGAATAGAATGAGAGAAAAAAAAAGTGGCATGGGAATGAAGGAAAGAGAGGGAGAGAAGTTGAAATTTGAAGTGTGCCTCACAAGACTCTCATTCATCAAAGTTACCACAAGTGTTACGCATGCTTCTATTTATAGTCTAGGTAGCTTCCTTGAGAAGCTAGTGTTACACCCCTCCAATAGCTAAGCTCACCTCATGCCAAAATACATGAAGGAAGAAAGCTTCCTTGAGAAGCTTCCATGGGAAGCAAGTGTTACACCCCTCCAATAGCTAAGCTCACCCCTCCCCCCCAAAATACATGAAAGTACAAAAAAAAAAACACTATTACAAAGACTACTCAAAATGCCCTGAAATACAAGGCTAAAACCCTATAATACTAGGGTATCCTTAACTTGTAGGGTAGGGTGCCTTTAATTTGTAGGGTACCTTACAAACCTAAAATGACGAAAATACAAGGCCCAAAAGAAGGACAACCTATTCTAATATTTACAAAGAAAAATGGGCTCATACTTAGCCCATGGGCCCAAAATCTACCCTAAGGCTCATGAGAACCCTATAGCCTTCTCCTACATCTCTGGCCCAATCTTCTTGGAGTCTTCTATCCAATACCCGTGGGGGGTAGGATTGCATCAGCACATTTGTCTCCACTAAACACTTTGACAATGCAACTTCTAATAATCCTTTAGTGATGTATATGTTCTGATATCTAACCATTGACTAAAGTTACCCCCAATATAATGCCTCTGATCATACATAGCTTCTAATATCTATATTTTTATTTGGAAAACATGAGTTCCTTTATAGCTTCTACAAACTTAGGTACTCATATGGGACACCTTAGGTTTGTCATACATTTTGGTAGGAATAATCAACATGAAAATACAGAAAAAGGTATGTTTTATTGCATAATTTTTGTTAATTTTTTAAATAGTGATCAAGGGGTTCTCATGAACCCTAAGAGAATAAAGGTCATTCCTGAGTGGTCCACTCCACCAAGTATAAGGAAAATTTGGGGCTTCCATGACTTAACAAATTTTTACAAAAGGTTTGTCCCATATTTTTCTATACTTGTAGCACCACTCATTGAGTTGGTGAGGAACCATGTTCCTTCATGGGAAGATGCCCAGGAAATGGGTTTTCAGACCTTGCCTTACTTCAAACTAAACACCACTAATATATATGTTTTTGTTCTTTTTACAGGTGTTGAGGAAAAAAGCCCAGAGTTTCAAGAACCTTGGGATTTGAGGTCAAATCCTTTTTAAGGGGGATGAATGATGCAATCCTACCCCACAAGGGCATTGGATAGAAGACTCCAAGTAGATTGGGCCAGAGATGCAAGAGAAGGCCCTAGGGTTTTCATGAGCCTTAGGGTAGGTTTCGGACCCATGGGCTAAGTATGAGCCCACTTATCTTTGTACATATTAGATTAAGGTTTCATTATTTTTGGGTCTTGTATTTAGGGCTCCATAATTTAGCTAGGATACCCTAGAAATGTAAGATTTTTTAGCCCTTGTATTTTAGGGCACCTAGACTAGTTTTTGTATTAGGGGTAGTTTTGTAATTTCACATGCATTAAGTGAATATTTGATGTGTATGTTGGAAAATAAATTTAATTGAATTGGGAGAAGCCCAATCCAATTAAATTTTAGAGGGGAGGGGGTGACCATTTGCTTGCTACACCCCATTGCCACATCATATAGTCACACTTTGTGCATGTCCTTCATGCTTTACATGCCTCATGACACCTAAGCACACTTAGTGGAGAATCTTGGACTTGATCTTGGATTAGTGGGCTGAACCATAACTAAAATTCACTAATCTTAATTAGTGAAATTTTGGCTCCAAAATTTAGCTCCACAAATTTAATTTCAAATCCAAGTGTCCAATTTTGCGTGACACTTAGGCTATAAATTGAGGTCATGTGTGTGAATTTTTTTCAACTTTGATCATTTGAGAATTAAACTTCAAAGTTCAGACCTCTTTTGAGGCACAAAATTTTGTGCTCCTTCTCTCCCTCTCCCTCCATTCATCTTCTCATACCTTCAAGCTCTTATCCATAGCTTCCTATGGTGGTGAGCTTCTTCTAGACTCATCTTCTTCTTGAAGTGGCGTCTCCAATCATATTTCTCCTTCTCCATTCCACTGCCATCAAACTTCATGAAGCAAAAGACTCCATTGATGAAGAAGATCCAAGGCCTACAAGCTTCAATGGAGCTAAATCAATGCCTACATTATTAGCTCACACGATATACTATACCTTCATAAGATGTACAATGTCTACTAAGTAAAAATGTGTATTTGGTTATGGTATAGGAGAATTGCTCTCATTCTCATGGATCACTGAGATAAACTTGTTTATAAATATTTAATAAATGGTTTGCCAAAACCTAAATTTCAAAAGGATGAATTGTGTGATGTTTTCCAAAAAGGAAAACAAGTAAATATCTCTGTCAAAGCTAAAATGTTTTTCTACTTCTATACCATTACAATTTTTGCATATAGATTTATTTTGTCCTTTTAGAGCTGGGTTTTGGTAGCAATTACTATGTCGTTATGATTATGCATGATTTTTCTATATATACTTAGACTTTATTGATCTCTTATAAAAGTGATGCATTTTGTAAGCTTGCTAAATGATTTTAAATGAAAAAAGATTTGAAATTTGTATCCTTTCGAAATGGTTATGGAGGTGAACTTGACAACCATTTTTTTAAAAAATAAACTTTTGTGAAACACATTTCATTGAACCTACATTTTTAATTCCTAAAACTCTTCAACAAAATGGATTAGAGGAAAGTGAAAATAAATCTCTAGAGGAGCTTGGGAGAATCATACTTTTAAAAACATCTCTTCCTAAATATTTTTAGGCTAATGCAGTTAATACTACATGTTACATTTCTAATAGAGTTTTAAAAATGAAAATTATAAAGAAAACACCTTATGAGCTTTACAAAAGAATAAAAGAAAATATTTTTTATTTTCATGTGTAAATGTTTTATTTTGAATGACAGGAAGGATAACTTAGGCAAGTTTGATGCAAAAGTTGATGAAGGTATATTCTTAGGATATTCAAACTCTAGCAAAGCCTTTAGGATTTGCAAATAAGAGGACTTGAATAAGTTCTAATTTTTATCCATTGATTGTTGCCAAAATCTTGATGATTATCTAATAAAGATTTTGAGTCTATAACTTATGTTTGGAACAAGCGATTCATAGATATCTTTGTTAGTATAAAATCTCTTAACACTGATATCTAATAAAATTTAAATAATTTGCCATGTCATTATTTTAATTAAAGTATAATTTAACTTTAAGAAACACAAAATAATAGAGAGTTACTCCATGCTTCTTCCTTTATTTGTAGCCTCTATTCATATTTCTTCTTGTTTGTTCACCTATTGTCTACATTTATTATAACCTCTATTAATCTCCTTGGAGGAGTGGGGTGAACGAGGGTCCCAAAAAAAATTGAAGGTTGGGTTTTTTTTTTTTTTTTTTACTTTTTGGTGTACAATTGTGAAATTAAAGATCATACCTACAATCTCATGTATCTATTCCTAACCCTAGCACTAGGTTGACCCTAATGGGTGTATGAGGATTGGGGTTTAGAGATGAGGAAGTGGATAGAGGAGAATGGTCGAAAAAAATGGAGGCAAGGCTTTGGAGATTGTGGAATAGTGTGAAGGAGGTTGACCTAAAAATGTAGGTTAGGATTTTAATGTGGGGAAGTTGGATGGGAGAGAGCAACCAAAAAAAATGGAAGGTTGGTTAATTTTTTTTAAAGAATTTCATTTAAAATAAATTTAAGCTTATGAGGCTAAATGGTTAAATTTTATTGGATGTCACATCATTGTAAAAATATTTTATAGTACCAAAGCATACACTATGTTCTCTTGAAACAATATGGTATGATTTGCTATTGGATTTTCAAAATTTTGGACTAGTTACTTGGATTGATTAATGTTCTATGTTATTTGAATTTTTTTCATTATTTGATATCATGATCATTGAAAATATTGTGATCCCTTCCCCTAACTCTTCTAATTTGATTTAGGGGCTCAATATTTGACCTTTGGATTAATAACCAAAGTTGTGTTTCATGTTTTCTAATTTGATACAAGGACTTGAATATTTGACCTTTGGATTAATAACCTAACTTGTGTTTTATGTTGGAAAATTTCATAGATTTTTTTTTTTACTTGAATGCAATATCTCTATCAATCATGCAAGAATTTTATGGTTTAAGTTATAAATTTTTCAAAATGTGAATTAGGTGAAGGAAAAATGGGTTGAGTGAGTCAAGGTTTTACAATAAATCACTTATTTCTTAAATCTAAGACTTGACTATAATATATCTTCTTAATATAGGTTTTGTCTTAAGGTTTAACTTGATCATTTTAAAAGTTTGTCCAAACTTAGAAGTTTGATTTTTTTTTTTTTTAGGAAAAAGTTTGATTTAAAAGTTAATTACTTTCTAGTGAAAACTTTTTAAATCCACCTATAAGTTTTTCTCTATATAGTCTTATAGGTACAAACTTATATTAAAGCCATTGGATTTAAATTGGCTAACAAATATATAATATCAAAATATTATAATAAAAAATAATATAATAATAAATATTGATATTATATTATCTTTATTTATTTATTTAAATAAAAATGTTTGTTATACATGTTTAAGAAGCTCTTTAAATGACATAAAACATAGGTTAATTAAATAAGTTATTATTTTAAAAACTAATTTGCATTCATTTACATAGCAAATAAGTTCTTAGTTTAGACTTGATGTAGGTAAACCATAAATTCTTATACCTAGAAGGTGTAACACAAGTGACAAGTTGTTTGAGCCTTTAAGTATATGTTAGGACTTTGATTCTTGGCTAAGTGAATAGAGCAAAACATGTGGGGATAAAAGTTTCCCCTTAACTAGTATTCTAGTTCTTTGAGGGATTAATCTCATGACTTTCGACTATGGGAATATCTTGTTGTCAACAAAAAAATTACAAATTCTTATCCATTTATACCCGCACAATAATATTGATTTGTTTTTTGTTACATGTTATATTTATTTCGGTTACATAATAGCATTTATTTTAAAAATAAAAATATAAACAACACATTGTTTATATTTATCACACTTTTATTTAATATTCTTTGTAATAAATTCATGTAACATTTATTAAATGATATGAGTTCTCTCTCTTATTTACGGTTTTTATTTAGTTTTTGATAAAAATAACATAATAAAAGTGTTTTAAAGAGAACATGATAACAAAGTGCTTTTAGAACTCCTAAAAAAACTTTTGAGATAACATGCTCGGACTGACGGTCGACTTTGAACTAATATGTTTAGGTGACATTCACAAGGCAAAAAAGGAAACAACAAAAAGACATTATAAATTTTTGGTTGGCTTAAAATATTTGACCGTGTCCACCCCATGTGCTAAAATATCCGATCGCGTCCACCCCATGAACCTCTAGTTACCAGCATATGCCGCGGATTTTTGTAAACCCGTGAATACCCATGCATATCCATGAATATTAAAATAAAATAAAATAATGGACAAATTTATTTTTTAGAAAATGAAAGAAAAATATATAACGCTCAACAACTCTACGAGAATTAGACTCTTTAAAACATTTTCATTGTAAGTTCTATTTCCTTTAACACTTTTTGGAGTAGCATTTTGTCCACCTTCAATTTAGTTGAGCCAAAAAAAAAACAAGTTCTTTCAAATATCTAACTAATATGAATATCTAATTAAAAGTGTTAACATAATTACCTTCCATGTTGGTCCAAAGCCAATCTTGGAGACTCATCAATGCCTCGAAAGTATTTGGATGTAATCTACTATGACGCAAAGTAAGAATATGACCAAATGTACTAAATGGAGACTCAGAAGGAACAATTGAGATAAGAATTGCTAAAAAGTCCCTTGCAATCATTTGCAAGGTTGAGTATTTTAATCCATTAGCCTTGCACCAAGCTCATATGTCAAATTGTTGATATGAATATGACAATATTGCCTCCTCCAAATAGAAATCAAGTTATGTCTTACCATTTGATGGATTAGTTTCTTTTACACTCTAATGTTTTGAGAAATCTTATTTCCAAGCATCTTTGTTTTTCCACCAACATCCCCATGTGCTACATTTAGGTTTGAACATTGAGCTAGAAAAGCCGACTCCTTACCCTTCAATTTCATGTGATACTATCTTACCAATTCTTAATAAAGAGTTTTTGCCCTTTTAATTTCATAATCAACTTTGTCTCCATAAATTTGGGGGACATATAATCTAACAAGTCAACTTTATATCGAGGGTCTAACACAATACCTACCACCATCACCCCAATTATCACACCCCAATATTTCTCAAATTTGGCAATCATAGATTCAGTCATTTCATGAATAACATGCATAGGAGATTTAATCCACTCAATCATAGCCAATCATACCCAATCATATCTTTGAACCAAAAACATTTGAAGTTGGATATGAAAAACTAGAAGAGTGTCACATTATAAAATATTTTCAACCTTTCACAATTTTCCTTTGCCATTAGTCAATCATACTCACTAGGCAAAGCTTTGTATGGACTATCCTTTTGTGCCAATCGATCAAAAACATCTTGGTATGGTATGACCACTTAAAGCTTTAAAAATGTAGAATTCTACCTTGTTTTGCAATCAAGAATTAACTTTCTACCAATTGACATATTCATTTGACTACATGTCTCTATAAATTTCTCCTTTCTTTTGAGTGTTGTTGTCCAACAACTAACGATTTCTCTAACCTTTTCAATGGCATAAGAGATTATGGACAAACCATCTTTGACAATTAAATTCAGTATAAAAGCACAACAATGCATGAGAAATAGTTGCCCACCCAAAAATAAGAGACATAGGTAGAATTTTTTGTATAATGCATTCAATCATAGTATCATTTGTACTACGTACAATTATCAACAGTCAAAGTATAAAACTTCTTGTCAAGATTCCAATCCATTAAACATTGAACCAAAACTTTAGCAAGAGCTATGCTAGTATGAAGATGAGGCACACAAATGAACTTAAATTTAAAATAAAATTTTCAATCATATAATCATCAACAACAAAATACAATATAATAGAATCATAAATAAAGTGAGCTTTGGCAGTTTAGTGTTATTACCTCAGAAGTCAACTTTGTGATGCCTAAAATAGTGATTGCACAATGGCAAGTGTATCCTATGCAATAGTATCAAGGACTAAAGTCCACATATAGAACCCAAAGGACTAATTGTGTTCCCAAAATAATATATTTTGTAACTAAGTAATTGAAGAAAGATTTTGAAATTAAGATTTGATTGATGAGTAATTATCTAATGAAAAATTGAATCTAAATAAGCAAGATAATGTGAAAGATAAGATGAGATGAATATCCAAGGATTATGATTTCACACTAACCAATTCCCCTAATGCTAATTCTTACAACATTCTTACGATTGTTTATTGTTGATTTCCCAAATTCATTTATTAGTCATTAACGGTGGTCTAATAATGCTCTTTGCCATAAACAATATTCAATTGATGGTTGACGTATTAATTTAATTCAAAGGATTAAGATTAATTACTAGGGTGATTAATTAGTTTCCTAATTAACCTATCAGAGATTATCCAACCAGTTTGGCCATGCAGTTTGGTATAAAAACACCTTCTTCTTGATTCTACCAATTACATACAAATGATCATTGCTATGCAATCGATTATGTTTAGAAATGTCATTTCCAAATATAAATTAAAAGCAAGGGAGATAATCAATTAGCTGAACAACATCAAGAATCTCATTAAAATCCAGAAAGGGATTCAAGGTAGGTTACATCATAATGCTCTTTCTTTCTCAACTAGGGAGACTAGCCACTCATGATTATGAACGTGTTAGAAATCATAAAAAAAGTACAAGCATACCAAAAGGGTTGAAATTTAGACGAGGAACCTTCCCAATCATGATCTTCGTGCTTCACTAGGCTAAGGACTCTTACACAATGCTCTTTCTTTCTCAAAACTCACAAATTCGTAAAAGAAAATAAAAACTAAAAAAACTAAAGTCTAAAGAAGTCAATTTATAGGCTTAGGATAAGTGACTACCAACACATTTTGATCACGACCTTGATGAATTGATTAGGTAGTGATGATTTTTCGGATGCATATTTACCCTGATGAATGATCACGACCTTGATGAAAGTATCAGGGCCTTAAGAATTTTTGACGTTGAGCCCTGATGAAATTAACACATCCTTGATAATGCTGAAGTTGATCACGACCCTTATGGTTGATCAAGGCAGTGAAGAATGGTCAGAGTCCAACTTTATCAGATTTTGGCTAGTTTTGAGTCCTTATTCTTCAAATACTCTTGGATCATCTGTCTAACAAAACTAAGCATAAACTGTGAGTTTTGTTAGAAATATTGTATCATAAATGAACTCAATAGGCATACACATAAAAAGGTAATCAAAATTTGGTTTATCAACCTCCCCACACTTGAGGTTTGTTTGCCCTCAAACAATTGTTCTGATTCTCATATCAAAATAAACAAAATTTCTCAAGTCAAATCTTATGCAACAAAACTCCCTAGACTACCTCATACAACCATTCACATACATCAAGTCACATAGAATAACTCAAGGAATTCATTAGGCTTAATTGTTGTTACAAAATAATCTGAATGAGGAGACATGTTCACTCTTCTCATCGTCTCTTAGTGGTAAAGTTGTATATCGAGAAATACTCAAATCACAATTCAACAAATATGTTCATAATTTTGTTAATAAATCAACTCAACTTTGATAAACACTAAAAAAATTCCAAATAAGTGTGACAGTTCAAGTTGTAATAGGGCCAGGATTGTAATGTAAGGTGGATGCTGAAAGGAATAGTCAATAAAAGGCTCCAATCAAGATAGACAACAATTACTCAAATTTCAGGGGAATCTTTACCTTCTTTTTCACTAACCTTATTCACTTTGATTTTCACTCCTTTTCCTCCTTTATTTTTTTTTATTTCATTTGGGTCAATTTCTACTTTTTTTATTTAATTGACTTTTGACCCCTTTTATTTGATTCATCAGAGAAGGAGGTTGGAATTCAATTTTCCTTTAAATGACCTAACCTGCATTGTTGGTATCAGTTCCCCTATCTTTTTTCACATAATCATAGATTAACTTAATAGAAACAAGTACAAAAAATAAAATTTTCAATTAGGCTCAACTTGGGCATGTGGCGTCCCTAAATAATGACTGGTTTAATAGTAATAAATTGAATAGCAGAAACCATGGGATTTTTTTTACTTTTTCTCTCTTTTTTTTTGTACTATTACTCATTTCACGATAATTAAATTCAGAAGGAAACTCATCACTATAGAGTCCTGAATGGTCAGTTCACAACTCTATTCAGATTCATTTCTTTCTGATCACTCATAACCTCTAAACTATTTTGCTCTTTCAAAAATATACCAACCATCATTTAGGTCGTCACGTGAAAAATAATAAGATGCGGTCGGTAAACTCTTTTCAAATAAGTTTGTCAACATTTCCTTTTCAAGTAACAAGATCAAACATAATTATATTTATCATCTAAAACTATCCAAACTGTGGGAGTTTGCAAAATAACATAGTGACATCCAGAGCAAAGGTAACAACTGTGGTGACTTCAGCCACAATATATACAATCATCAAAATTTCAATACAACAGGTCTACCCACCCAAAAATCAAAAGAGTAAACCTAGCAGTCTGAACTAGATACACCCACCCACAAAAAGTATGTACGCCTAGTCTAAGGAGTCGTCTGCTATGATGAAGAGTCGTCACTATTCGATGTCCCTCTAGGGCCGCTCTCCTCTGTAGAGTCTGCCTCAGATACTGACATAACATCCTCTGGAGAATCAACATCAAGGAGTGGGTCCTCATCATCCTCTGGAAAGTCAAGGGCATCCTATGGGTTACTATTCGTTAGTTAGTCTAACCCGCATATCTTTCCCCCAATGTATATAGTTCTACCAAGAATATATATATATATATATATATATATATATATATATATATATATATATAAAATTATTTAGATGTAACACTTACAAAATTCCGGGTAGAAATTCTAGGATGTCACAGGGCAACTAAGGGGAATTGTCTCAAAAGTATGGGTTCCCAAGAATGCCTATGTATCCCTCGTCTTTTCAGAAAAGTTAAAGTATCATTCAAGGATATGCATTTCAAAATAGAATATAGAAGGGATGCTACTAAAAGGATTAATCACACACACCAAGAGAATTACAACTCAAAACTCACATATGTGAGGGAAGCTCATAGGGAAAATCTACAAACTTTAATGCTAATGTTCCTCCACTTGAGAATATTCATGTTACCTCAATACAACTCAACCAAGGAATCTCTGAAAACACAATAACTCAACAACAAAAAATTTTCAAAAATTATGCATCTTCAGAATCAAAACAAATGCAAAGAGTCATATCATATCTCAAGTTGGGGAAGCAACAGTGGTACCCCTCCACACACTTATATAATGCAATGCCCTCAATGCATTCAAAATAAATACAAAATAGAAGCAAATTCTCAAATGGAAATAACAAAAGTACTAAAATAAGAGACTAAAAAGGAAACATTGCATACTAAAAACAAAAGAAAAACAAGACAAAACCTCCTTAAGTCAGAGATGGGCCCTGAAAGAAGTGATCCTATATCTGTCTCAGAAACTCCATCTATGTGGCGTGGTGCTCAAATATCCGAGCATCCCGAGCAGTAAAGCACTCATCAAAGTGAGCCTGCATGCCATCCAACCACCCAAAAGTGTCTGCATGTCAAATGTAGATGGTGGTGGTTGTTGTTGTCTTAGAGCTCTATGTTATGGGGTTCTTTGCTCCTCTTGTGGTTTTTACTATTCTTCCTCAAGTTGCTCCTCATTAGCTTGTCCCTCCTCAGCCGACTCCACTATAACATACTAGTTACATTAACGCAGCAAGCGAGTCCCATAGATACTACCATCTTCATCACAATAGGGCTAGACTCTATCTAATGGTCTGCATATACCTCATCAAAGCCAAAGTGGACCTCCAGGCATGTAATACGGGAGCTCACACATATATAACTCTTTCCCTTATTGGGCTTCCTGAGTCCTATTTGTTGATAGTTGCAGATGGACAAAAGACCTGAATTAGCCTTAAGGAGTTGATGCATGCACCATAGAAGAAGATCTTTGGACTTGGCTACCCCCATGCTCTCCTTCTAGCCAAAGATGGAGTTAGAAATCCACCTTAGTAAAATACAAAGTGCAAGGTCCTTAAAGGTGTTGCCCTTGGAGTGGTTGGAATAGAACATGTAGCTGCCATCGATGGTGTGCCAGGCCTTAGACTCTTAGTATCCCTCAGGTTCTCCAGATAATGCCTCTTTGTACTCCATTGAAGCCATAAAACCCATGATGATATTGAAATCATATAGGTTCAAAGTCCATCTCTCTCCCATCATACAAAATGCCATCATGTGCGAAAGGCACTCAACTGGTGGTGGAATTTGAACAATGTTAGTGATGGAAGCTTGCTTGAGAAGCTTCTATAGAGACTGGATCTTTGAGCTTCAATGAGGTCCTTCAATGGTGATTTTCAACCATGGAGTTGCAGCAGAAGATAAAAGAGAAGAGGTGAGAAGAGGCGCCATCCACTAGGGAATAAGCCATGGAAGGAGGAGCTTCACCATCAAGAGAGTGCCTTCGATAAGAAGCTTAGAGAGGAAGTTTCAATGGAGGAAAATAATGAGAAAGGGGGGGGGGGGAGCATGAAATTGAAGGAGAAAAAGGGGGAAAGGAGTTGAACTTTGAAGTGTTTCTCACAAGTTTCTCATTCATCAAAGTTGTGACAAGTGCTACACTTGTTTCTATTTATAGCCTAGGTCACTAATTAAATGAAATTCACTTTGTAAATTTTATTTTCATTTCATGTGAATCTAAGAGGAATATTCCAAGGATATGCCAAAGGAATCTTAGCATATTCCCTTTAGATGTCATAAGAATGGAAGGTGTGACTTAGCACATGGGAAAGGAATATGCCACAAGAATATTCTAAGAATATGTCAAAGGCATCTTAGCATATTCCTTGAGAAACTAGGGGGGAACTACACACACCCCTCCAATAGCTAAACTCACCCCACGCCAAAATACAAAAAAGTCCCTACTACAAAGACCACTCAAAATGATCTGAAATACAAGGCTAAAACCCTATACTACTAAGGTACCCTTAACTCGTAGGGTAGGGTGTTCTTAATTTGTAGGGTACCCTACAAACCTAAAATGGCCAAAATACAAGGCTCAAAAGAAGGAAAACTTATTCTAATATTTACAAAGAAAAGTGGGTTCATACTTAGCCTATGGGCCCAAAATCTACCCTAAGGCTCATGAGAACCCTAGGGTCTTCTTCTGCATCTCTGGCCCATCCCTGACCCAATCTTCTTAGAGTCTTCTATCCAATGCCCTTGGGGGGTAGGAATCCCCTCCCCCTTGAAAAGGATTTGACCTCAAATCTAGAGGTTCTTGAAACTCTGGGCTTCTTCCCTCAATACTTGTAAAAAGAATAAAAACATATATATTAGTAGGGTTGAGTATTTAGAGTGGGGTGAGGTCTAAAAACCCCTTTCCTGGGCACCTTCCCATGAGGGAACATGGTTCCTCACTAACTAAATGAGTGGTGCTATAAGTATAGAAAAATATAGGACAAACCTTTTGTAAGAGTTTTTTAAATCATGGAAGCCCTAAATTTCCCTTATACTTGGTGGAGTGGGTCACTTAGGAATGACATTTATTCTCTTAGGGTCTGTGGAAACCCCTTGATCACTATTTAAAAAATTAAGGAAAGTAATGCAATAAAACATACCTTTCTTTATATTTTCATGTTGATTACTCCTACCAAAAAGTATGACAAACCTAAGGTGTCCCATATGAGCACCTAGGTTTGTATTGAAACCAAAAATAAGAACAAACCTATCTAATGAGTCCCTATGTATGTGAATCATGAAGATGTTGGATGCATGGGTGATTTTACAAAAGAGGGTTGTACCACTCAACACATTCATCATACCACTTATCATAGGGATTTAGTGCCTCATAATACATTTTCTGTGCACCAACAAAGCACAAGGATTTAAGCTCTTACGACCCAAACCCTTATCCAACAACTCCTTTACTTGAGGAATAAGCTCAAGCTCAATAGGTATGGCAGTGCTAAGGGAGTTTTCCCTTGATAGGAGAAGACAGAAGGATTGTTTAAGAAGGAGTGCTATTTTGATATCACCTTTTGTTGCAAAATGATTTTCCTTCTTAACAATCTTCTTGGAGGAATCTTTTTCTTCTTTTTCCTTCCCCTTGGCCTTTGAAGACAAGGTCTTACTATTCTTCTTTTTCATTAGTTTTTCTACTTTTTCTTCCTTATCCCTCTTAACATCTTTAGGCTTAGAAGGTGCAGCCCCTAAGATGCCTTGACCTTGGTCTTTCTTTGGATAAGAGTGAGAGCCATAAGATTTTGAAGTAAGGTTTCTTTTCAGTTGTTGCTCTACCCTTATGAAAAGTTGGACTAGGTCATCTAGGTCCTTATATGGAAGGAGCACAACCTTGTCCCTCACTTCCATATTAAGTCCACTAAGGAGCCTAGCAATACTTTTTCTTTCCTCCTCCTTAAGCCCAGGTCTCAAAAGGAGTAGTTCCATTTGTTGCCTATTTAACCCACATACTCCCTTGTCTAAGCCTTTGGAGCTTGTCCATAAGCTCACTTTTATAGTAGGAGGGGATGTGACTCTTTCTAAGGGCACTTTTCAAGTCATTCCAATACTCTACTGGAGGATCCCCATGAATCCTTCTTTCCCAACCTAGGGAAGTCCACCAATAGAGGGCATACCCTTGGAAGCTAAGGGTAGCCAAAGGAACCTTCCTTTCCTCACTTGTATGATGGCAAGCATGCTCAACCTTCATTTCCCAGTCTAAATAAGCCTCTACATTGTCCTTCCCATAGAAGTATGAGAGGTTAATGTTAGCCTCTTGAGGCTTTCTTTCCTTTTCTTTCCTATGGGAGTGAGGTCTAGGATGTGACCTATGCCTTCCTCTATAATAGTCACTAAGTTGTTCACTTAGGCTCTTGCAAGAGTCATGACTACTATAGGAGGCATGTTTTTCTTTTCTCAACTCTTTTAGTATTTTCCTTCTTTCTTCTTCCCTTATTTGTTCCCTCTCATCTTGACTTATTTCTACCCTCTATTTTCCTTTTTTTTTATCTTTCTAGTTTTTCTTTCCATAACTTGAGATAACTCAACTCATCTAATATTCTAGATAGAAATTTTTTTTCAAAACTTGTATAGTTCCCCAATTTATGGTTATTTTATAGTGATTTTTGTAAATAAATCTAGTTTTATGGTTTAAGCTATCTCTAGAATATGTCCGTTGGATTTAATGATGAAATATGCCCAATTTCAGGTGAAAATAAGGCTAAGTCATGAAGTGCTAAAAGTGATAGTTGAGCTTAGCTCATCAGTGCGCTAAGCGCGCATCCACCGCCAAGTGCGGCTTTAGCGCGCTTAGCGCAAAGGGGAATCTGGCAAAGCATCCGCATCAAGGTCGCGCGCAATGCGCGAGATCAGTGCGCTGAGCGCAACAATTGTCTTCAGCTAGGCTCAGCGCATGACTGGCGCTAAGCTCAAATCCACTTACTCGCGTTGAGTCCGAGGGTGGGGCTAAGCGCAACGTTGCGAATTCAGAGCCTATTTAAAGCCTGTCTGGTGCAGAATTAGGGTACAACTTGAAGAAGGGCCAAGGCACAGAATTCCACAGCACACCACTGTGCCTATTTTGGGAAAAGAGCTCTAGAGGCAGCAAGAGGAGCAGCTTTTGCAGAGATACCTAGGTTTTGTAAGCTTATTATTGTTAGGGTTTCTTTTATAATGGCTGGCTAAACACCCTAGTTGGGGATTTCTAATGAATAGCTGATGTAAAAACTTAATATCTAATTGATTATGTTTTCTGTGTTCAATGCTTCCTTCAATGCTTAATGTTTGTATGCTTTTGGTCTAATTATCCATTTGTGTGCATAGTTAGGTGACTTTAGCATTGGGAAATGTACTGTTGCCTTAGAACTTGATTGAAGCAGGATCAAAGCTTAGTCTTACAAGAGGGATTTGCGGATTAAGTTTTGGTTTTAATTATGTTGTTACAATAATGTTGTTTAGTCTAGGCCTAGTCTTACAAGAAGGATCTGTGGACGAAGCTTAGGCTAAATTAGGCTAAAATTTCGTAAGCTGCTTGAGCTGAGTCTAGTCTTACAAGAGAGATCTGTGGACAAAACTTAGTTTAAGTTAGTCTAAACCTAAGAGGGCTGTCTAAATTGGGCCTAGTCCAACAAGAGGGATCTGAGGACGAAGCTTGGATTAATTCGGTCTGACGAGGGATCGAGGTTTAGTAATTTAGGCTACAACATAGAACACAAGAGCATGATTGATTAGAGAAATATATTTATATGCATAAGCTTGTTTGTTAGAAAGACCCAACATTTTTACCTACTGCTGTCACTTTTACTTACCTTGCATTTTATAGTTTTAGCATAAAGGTTTAGTTTAAATTCTGTTTGAAATTATCAATCATACATATTCTTTCAATAATGCTTTATTTCTGAACTTAACTTAGGCTAACATTAGTTCCCTGTGTTCGATACTCAGATTCATTCGTTTTAATTTTTAAACACTTGACAATCCGGTGCGCTTTCCGGTAAACCGGATTTCCCTTGAATATATTTGTACGAAGAAAAAGTGGATAAGCAAGAAGAATGATGACTCATGTTGGTTTCTAAGTTGTGGTTTTTTCTTGTTGGGGGTTTGCAAAAGGTAAAAGCTAGGGTTCAAAAGAACTCAAGATAAGCGTGATAAGCAAGAAGAAAGTATTATCCAATAACAAGATAAACTAGGTGTGACTAGTAAAGAAAATAAGCTATGAAGGTAAGTAAGAAATTAAAGTGCAAGAAATGTAAACTAGGCAGATCCTAAGAGTGTTTGGTTGACCTCATTTAAGGTTCCCAATGAAACACTGACTATCCTAAGGGAAAATTGCCTAAAATTATTACACACAAATGGAAGTAGGGTGACCTATTGGAGGCTCCCAACTTACTTCCAATGAAAGGCCTTTTAATTACAAAATTTGAAAGCAAAGCAAATCGCCAATTACAAAATTAAAAAAAAAGTCCTCAATTTTGGTGGTTATTCTCTCTTTGGTGTTTCACTCAATTTGGAGTGCTTCTTAGTCCAATATCTATTAAGGTGGTTGTACCCTTGCTTCTTGACGCAAACTCTCCAATTGATGGCACCAATCCTCCTTTCTAATTCCCTATATGGCAACTCACAAAAGAGGAAACAAAGAGACAAGCAATAACCAAAGACCACAAATGAAACGAAAGCTATACCATTAGAGTTTTAACAAGAAAAATTTTCAAGGATTATGCAACAATTAAAGCAATGAAAAGCTCATAAAAGCAAGCTAGGACTCAAAGAGAAACCTAGAATAGCTTTAGAGTAGAGTAAAAAAACTAAAAAAAGGACTCAAGAAACCTCTAGTTTTGGCACTTGTTTTCACACTAATTTTCAATTGAAATTTCATAACTAATATTAGTATAAAATAGGCACTAATTATAGAACAAATTTTGAGCCAAAACAACAAAGACATTCCCTTTCACTTTTTTTTATTCTTCTTGGACATTGATTTTTCTGCCAACTTGTATGATTTTTCTTATTTTTTCCTTTTATCCAAATAACTTGGTTCTTTTTTTCTAATTTTTTTTCCTGATTTTTAGAAAATGCAGTAAAATTTTCAGCTCATAATTAGCTTTGACCAATTCCAAGTAATTTTTACAAGTTCGTATCTTCAAGCTCCCAGCACCAGCGATTTCAGACTTCAAATATTTTAGGCATGGTATATTTATTTCCTTAGGCTTACCTTCAACTTTCCTATGCAGAAGCAAAGCTTCATGATGACTAGCTAATAGGACCTTCTCTTGCATCTCTAGCCCAATCTTCTTAGAATCTTCTATCCAATGCCCTTAGGGGGTAGGATTGCATCAGTTAGGGTTGGGATCCCACTCCTAAAATGTAGTAATAAAATCAATGATAAGCTCTCGATAGCCCTACTCTTAAATGTTTGCTAGATATAACTAGCCAATAGTGTTGAGGTAGTCTGCAATAGGTATCTGGAGGCCAACTGGATAGAGAGCCTCTATGGGGAGTGTCATGGTCAGGTAGAACTCAAGGGCCTTCAGCTCATTGTACTATTGCATGCATGCTTATGGCACTGGAGTTTCATATAGCATATGTGCCTGGGGATGGACCCGAGCAGGTGGAGAAGGAGGTGGTGGTGGTGATGATTGATGATGGTGAAAGGAGGACGAAGAATCAGACACATGTTGGTGTCTGACAGTGGTCTTCATGTGAGCATGTGGACTTTGCTGTACATGACTCTCCTCTTGGGTAGTTGTAGTAATCTTTTGATGGTTCCCATGCCCCTTGGATATTCCATTGCCATTTGCACTTAGAAAGAGAACTGGAACAAGAAAGAATATGGTTAGTGGAGAAAATAATAAGAAATATAAATTTAACATGGTCCCAAATCATCACAACTATGATGGAATTGATTCAAGTCATGTTGAAAAAGACCACGACAGTGATCAAATTCAACACGGCTTAGATCAATTTCATTAGGGTCATGATGAAATTGAGCACAACTTTGATGAATGTCATTAGGGTCGTGATGAGGCTTTCATTATCCTTTTTTGTGTTTTTCTTGAGAATCTTCAATTTACAAAAGATAAATAATTGAAATAAAATTCAATGCATGAAATAATCTATCCTAAATGCAATGTAGGGGAGAAACAAGTCAAAATGAAACCTAAAAAGCAAAGGAAATGAAGGAATAGAAGTTAAAACAAAGATAGAGAGAGAGAGAGAGAGAGAGAGAGAGAGAGAGAAAAGGGAGTTTGGACTGGTAAAACCATTACTTGGATCAAACGGTCCCCCCTCTATCGATATTTATATAGTGATGATGATGATGACCTTGATGGTTTCATCAGGATCGTGATGACTCATTTTTTTTAACTAACTATAGGGCTAAAGGCCATGGTGATTGATCCCAACCTCATGTTGACTTTTATGAAATTTTTGGTTTGAATGATCAAAACCTTGGTCATTCCACAATAGTTGCATGTCGGTTTTCAATGTAGGACTTCATCACGGCCTTGATGAATTGATCAAGGCCATGATCAAACATACATGGATTTTTTTTATAAAAGTGAGTAAAAACAACCTATAATGCAAAACCAAGTTAAAATAACCAATATTTAAAGGATACAAGTTGCATGTTGCCTCCTGGAAAGCGCTTGTTTAACATCCTGAGCCTGACATGTGACCATAAGATTGAAGGTCAGATAAATGCAAAATAGCATGCACTTGTTTCATTCCTTCATGTTATGCCTTGACCTGATGAGCATTTATTTTGAAGATGTGACCATCTGACCTTTTTTTAGCTTAAGTACTCCATAAGGGAATACCTTATTCACCTCAAATGGTCCACCCCATCTTGATCAAAGCTTCCCAGGAAATAGATGAAGGCAAGAGTTGTACACAAGCACCTTCTCCTTCACTTGGAATTGTCTTTGCTTAATCCTTGTATTATGCCATCTCTTCCTCCTCTCCTTATACAATGTTTCATTCTCATAGACTATCAGTGTAAGCTCATCTAGCTCGTTCAATTGCCTCAACCTATTCTTCCCTGAAAGCTTAGAATTAAAGTTAAGGAACTTAAGAGCCCCAAAGGCTTTGTGTTCCAATTCAATAGGTAAATGAAATTTTTTATCAAACACAATTCTATAAGGAGACATTTCAATGGGAGTTTTAAAAGCAGTCTTGTAAGATCAAAGTGTGTCATCTAATTTTATTGCCAAATCTTTTCTAGATGCACTTACAGTTTTCTCTAAAATTCTCTTTAACTTCATATTGGAAAGTTAAATTTGACCACTAGTTTGTGGGTGATAGGGAGTAGCAACTTTATGAGTGACTCCATATTTGGCCAAAAAAACCTTCAAAACGTTTGTTGCAAAAATGAGTACCACCATCACTAATGACTGCTCTGGGTGTGCCAAACCTTATAAAAATATGTTTTTTTAAAAACTTGAGAACCACTTTAGAATCATTAGTGGGAAATGCCACATGCTACCACCCACTTAGACATATAGTCTACAATCACCAAAATATATTCATTACCAAAGGACTTGGAGAAAGGACCCATTATGTCTATTCCCCAAAGATCAAACAATTCAATCACGAGCATGTTATTTTAGGGCATTTCCATCTTCCTAGACAAAGCCCCTGTGTGTTGGAATCTATCACAAGCTGCCACTAATGTGTGAGTATCCGCATGGATGGTAGGCTAGTAGAACCCATATTGGAGTACATTATGAGCAATCCTCAAAGGATCCAAATGACTTCCAACCTCAAAAGAATGATGGTGAGTAAGGATAAAATGTACCTTATCATGTGTTAGATACCGTCTTACTAGGTTATCACCACATACCCTGAAAATGTATGGATTATCCCAAAAATATTTCCTGTCTTCAGACATATGCCTCTTCTTCCCTTGGTAGTTAGTATCCATTGGGAACACCTTGCATGCCAAATAGTCGACAATGTCAGCATACCAAGGTGCTCTTGAAATAGCAACAACAATTAAGAGACTTTCATCAAGAAAAGTCTCTTTGATTATCCCATCTTCTGCAGGCTGTGAGATTAAGGGTTCCAGTCTAGACAAGTGGTCGAGTACTAAATTTTTGGACACCTTTTTGTCTTTAATTTCCAAGTCAAACTCTTGTAGCAACAAGTCCATCTGATAAAATTTGGTTTAGGATCCTGCTTAGACATAAGAAACTTTATAGCAAAGTGGTCAGTAAAAGCAACAATAGACAATACCAAATAATGCCTAAACTTGTCAAATGCAAAAACAACTACTAATAACTCATTTTTGGTTGTGGTGTAGTTCTTTTGGGCATCAAGTGTTCTACTAGCATAGTAGATTGTATGGAACACCTTATTTTTCCTTTGCCCTAAAATTGTCCCTACAGCTAAATCGCTAGCATCACACATGAGCTTGAAAGGTAGTGACCAATCAGGGGCAATAACAACAAAAGCATTTACTAACTTCTCCTTAAGCAAATTGAATGCCCTTCTAATTAGAAAAGCGAAAAGTTACCTCCTTGGCCAACAAATCATTTAGGGGATTTTAGAGAAATCCTTTACAAGTTTCCTATAGATTCCGGCATGCCCCAAAAAACTCTTAACAACTCTCACAAAAAACTCTTAAAAACAGACATCATGCATTTTTGGAAAGTGGCAGGAGTATTACAAAGTCTAAATGACATTTGCCTATATGCAAAAGTTCCATAGGGACATGTAAAAATGGTTTTTCTCTTGATCCCTTTTAGGAACTAGAATTTGTAAATTGCGCAAATAACTATCTAGACAACAATAAAAAGCTTTTCTTGCCAAATTTTCAAGCATTTGGTCAATAAAAGGAAGGGGAAGTGGTGTTTCTGGGTGGCCTCATTAAGTTTTCTATAATCAACACACATATGCCACTAGGTGGTTTCCTAACAATAATCAATTCATTTTTCTCATTCTCCATAATAGTAGTGCCCTCCTTTTTAGGGACACATTGAATAGGACTTACCCAAGGGCTACCAAAAATAGGGTAGATAATACTGAAATCCAATAACTTAATTACCTTTCCCTTCACTACTTCCATCATGTTGGGGTTGAGCCTTTTTTGGACTAGTCTGATAGTTGTGAATCCCTATTTAGTGTTTATCTTTTTGGTGCATATGGTAGGGTCAAGACCTTTTATGCCATGAATGGTCCACCCAAAGACATCTTTATTGTCTTTGAGAACCCTAAAACATTTCTACTTTTCATTTTCATGTAAACTTACAAAAAGCACAACTAGAAGAGAAGAAAGTGTTGGAACAAGTGGCCTCAGAATAATTAAGAAGGGGAGGGGGTTAAATTAATCATGAACGTGTCTTGACTAATTAAAATTTTATCCTTCTTAATGTTACTAGATTCAATTAGGCTTTACTACTAAGTTATGAGAAAGTAAAGAACAGAAACAATAACTTAGACAAAAGTAAAGCGGAAATAAAAAGTGCACAACGTAAAAGTAAAGAGCGTAGCGAAGAAGAAAGCAAACACAAGTTTTATACTGGTTCGGCAACAACCCGTGCCTACATCCAGTCCTCAAGCAACCTCTTGAGATTTCCTTTCCTTGTAAAAATCCTTTACAAGCAAAGAGCCACAAAGGATGTACCATCCCTTGTTCTCTTTGAATGACCAAGTAGATGTACCCTCTACTTGAAGCAAACCACAAAGGATGTACCCTCCCTCGTGTTCACTATTACAACCAAGAAGCTACCCGCTTCTTAAACAAAATTCTTAGACGGTTAGTTCTTTGAATTCTTTGTTTGGGGAATCAAAAGAATTCTCAGACGATTAGTTCTTTGAATTCTTTTGGCAAAAGGGAGAAGGAATGAAGGAGAAGAGAAAAATAGAAGGATAGCATAGTTTTTGTTTTTGCAGAATTTTCCTTTCTTCAAGGAAAGATTGAACAAAAACTTAGAATGAATTTGGCAAAGGTTTTGCAAGAGAAAAGCAGTGGAAAGTTCTGTGTAATCAGATGTGTTTTTTTGTGTTATTTTATATTTTAAAATGCGTGCCAAGGTCTTATATTTATAGAACCTTGATACCTTTTGAGAAAACCATGTTAAGAGTTATAACTCTTAACATTTTCTTCAAAAACATTCACTGGTAATTGATTACCATAATTTTGTAATCGATTACACAATGTATTTTATGAAAAGTTGTGACTCTTAACAATTGGATTTGAATTCCAACGTTTAGATTCACTTGTAATCGATTACTAATATAGTGTAATCGATTACACTATTTGAAAATCATTTTGGAACGTTGCAAAGCACTGAAACCAGTTTGAAAACCATCCTGGTCACTGGTAATCGATTACTACCAAATGGTAATCGATTACCAGAGAGTAAAAACTCTAGTAACTTAGAAGATTTCAAAAAATCCTTTTTAAAACAAAAAGTGTGCTATTTAATGTTTTTTTTAAAAAATACTTTTTACTACCTACTTTGACTTGGCTTGATGCTTATTGATTTCTTCATTTGATTCTTGAATCTTTGAGTGGAATCTTGAATGCTTGATTCTTTAATCTTGAAACAACTCTTTGAGCTTTGGCATCATCAAAACATCTTGGTGAATCATCATGGTAGCTTTGCTTCCACAATCTCCCCCTTTTTTATGATGACAAACCTGAAATCAAGAGATGCATACAAGCTATTTTCTAGTTGTTCACTCACTTTATTCTCCCCCTTTCTTTTTGAGTTTAAGCTTCATTTTAAGTTAAGTTAATAATTGTATGAATTCATTATTTAAATAACCCAAAATTTTTCTCCCCCTTTGGCATCAACAAAAAGGCCAAAGTACGTTGTAACATAAAATCATACACAAATGGATAAACATACAAGAAATTTATTCATACATACAAAAAAAAAAAACTTATAAAAATCAAACAAGATAATAAATCATCCATAAATCATAATAAAAGAATATGTATCAAATAATTCATAAGACATCATAACATAAAACAAATCATTTGGCTAAGTCACTAGCATCTAGAAGTCCTAATTCTCTTCTAATGGTGTAGAAAGAATCTTTGGGTAATGGTTTTGTGAAGATGTCTACGAGTTAGTTTTTGGTATCTACAAATTCTAGAACACAGTCACCTTTTAGGACATGATCTCTAATAAAATGATGCCTAATTTCTATGTGCTTGGTTCTAGAGTGGAGGATTGGGTTCTTAGATAGATTTATGGCGCTTGTGTTGTCACATTTTATGGGAATATGGTCTAATACAATCCCATAATCAGATAATTATTGTTTCATACACAAGATCTATGCACAACAACTACCAGCAGAGATGTACTCTGCTTCGGCTGTGGATAATGCTACACTATTTTGCTTCTTGTTGTGCCAAGAGACAAGAGCAGATCCTATGAACTGACATGTGCCACTAGTGCTCTTCCTATCTGTTTTAGATCTGGTAAAATCTGAATTTGAGTCTCCTATTAAATTGCATAAAGAATTTTTAGGGTACCATAATCCTAAGTTAACTGTTCCTAAGAGATATCTTATGATTCTTTTTACCGCAGTTAGATGTGAAAACTTTGGATTTGATTGGAATCTTGCACACATGCACACACTAAACATAATATATAGCCTCTATATTGCTTTTCATCAACGGGTTGACCAGACTCATCTTTGTCAAGGTAGCAACCAGTGCTCATAAGAGTAGCCATGTGTTTTGAGTTTTCCATTCCGAATCTTTTGATGAGTTCCTAGCAATATTTTGCTTGGTTGACAAAGATCCCATAATTTGTTTGTTTGATTTGTAGTCCAAGAAAGTAATTTAACTCACCCATCATGGATATCTCAAACTCACTTTGCATGTCAATAGAAAACTCCTTGCACATAGATTCATTAGTAGATCCAAAGATTATATCATCAACATAAATTTGTACCAATAAGATATCATTATCCTTCTTCTTTATGAATAAGGTGGTATCTACCTTCCCTCGAGTGAAATTTTTTACTAATAGGAATTTACTTAATCTTTCATACCAAGCCCTAGGTGCTTGTTTTAGCCCATATAGTGCTTTCTTTAATCTATAGACATGGTCTAATTTTTGTGAGTCTTCAAACCCAGGAGGTTGTTCTACATATACCTCTTCTTGGATTAGACCATTTTAGAATGCACTCTTGACATCCATTTGATATAGTTTAAGGTTCATAATAGATGCATAAGCTAAAAGCATTCTAATGGCTTCTAATCTAGCTACGAGTGCAAAGGTTTCTTCATAGTCTATACCTTCTTCTTGGTTGTACCCTTTTGCAACTAGTCTAGCTTTATTTCTAATTACTATACCATTTTCATCTAGTTTATTTCTAAATACCCTCTTAGTTCCTATGATTGGATAGTTTGAAGGTTTCTCTACTAATTCATATACATCATTTCTTTTGAATTGGTTTAGTTCCTTTTGCATGGCTACTATCCAATGATTGTCTATAATGGCTTCCTTAAGGTTTTTGGGTTCTATTAAAGAAACAAAAGTCATATTATTGCATAAGTCTTTAAGAGAAAGTCTAGTGGTTACCCCTTTTGAGATATCTCCGATGATATTGTCAAGAGGATGATTTCTTGAGGTTTTCCATTCTTTGGGAAGATCATCATTTTCTTGGGCTATGTCATCTTGAACATACTTTTCATCATTTCTCTTCCTTTTTAGATTCCTTTATTGATTGTGCATATCTTCCAAAGAATCTGCAATATCATCAAGAAACTCCTTTCTCAGAGAGGTAATATTAGTTTCATCAAAAGAAACATGTATTGATTCCTCAATTGTCATGGTTCTTTTGTTGTATATCCTAAAGGCTTTGCTATGTAGGGAATAACCAAGGAAGATGCCCTTATCTTCCTTAGCATCAAATTTACCTAGGCTTTCTTTACCATTGTTTAGGACAAAACATTTACATCCAAAAACATGTAAATGAGCAATGTTTGGTTTTTTATTGTTAAACAGTTCATATGGGGCTTTCTTAAGAATGGGTCTTATTAAGGCTCTATTCATAATATAACATGCAGTGTTGACAGCTTCAGCCCAAAAATATTTTGGGAGTAGAGTGTCATTTAAGAGAGTTCTAGCGATTTCTTCTAAAGATTTATTTTTCCTTTCTACTACACCGTTTTGTTGGGGTGTCCTAGGTGTAGAAAAGTTATGTTCTATGTCATGTTCATTGCAAAACATTTCAAAATCCTTGTTTTCAAATTCACCTCCATGATCACTTCTAATGGAGATGATTTTGAGACTTTTCTTGTTTTGGATGACTTTGGCAAGTCTCCTAAATGCATGAAATGCATCCTTTTTGTGAGTAAGAAATAAAGTCCAAGTATACCTAGAATAGTCATCAACAATTACTAATGCATAGTAACTACCACCAAAACTCATGACCCTAGAGGGTCCAAACAAATCCATGTGCAGTAGTAATGGTTGAGTGGTAGAGACAATATTTTTAGATTTAAAAGATGCTCTTGTTTGTTTATCTTTTTGGCATGCATCACATAATTTATCTTTTTCAAACTTTAATTTTGGTAAACCAACAACTAGGTCTTTTGAGATTAATCTATTTAGATGATCCATGTTAATGTGAGCAATTCTCTTATGCCATAACCAAGGATCACTATCTTTACTTAGAAAACATTTATCATTTTCAGATTTTTGTTTCAAATCAATCATGTAAACATTATTTTCTCTGAAACCTATATGCTCAATATCTTTGTCATGCTCATGCTTGATAACACATTTTTCATAATCAAAAGATATTTTATATCCTCTATCACATAATTGACTAACACTTAATAGCCAATGCTTTAAACCTTCTACAAGTAACACATTTTCAATGGAAGTAGAGGAACTCGTACCTATTTTGCCGACTCCAATGATTTTGCCTTTGTTGTTGTCACCGTATGTAACATGTCCACTTTTCTTGGGAGAAATGGTTGTAAATTTGGATACATCTCCCGTCATATGCTTGGAACATCCACTGTCGATGTACCACTTCTTCCTTACAGATTCTTCCTCATTGTTCTCATGAGATTTTGTCATGAGACATAAGTTGGCTTGGTCTTCATCATGATCTTGAAATGATTTCAGATTTGATCTATACCTGAAATTACTTTCGGAAAACAGAGAATTTAAAGAGGCCATTTATCTTGAAGTTGTGAAACTTTTCTCAAGAAACCTGCTCTGATACCACTTGTTGGAACAAGTGGCCTCGGAATAATTAAGAAGGGGAGGGGGGTTGAATTAATTATGAACGTGTCTTGACTAATTAAAAATTTATCCTTCTTAATGTTACTATATTCAATTAGGCTTTACTACTAAGTTATGAGAAAGTAAGGAACATAAACAATAACTAAGACAAAAGTAAAGCGGAAATAAAAGTGCACAGTGGAAAAGTAAAGAGCGCAGGGAAGAAGAAAGCAAACACAAGTTTTATACTGGTTCGGCAACGACCTGTGCCTACATCCAGTCCTCAAGCAACCTCTTGAGATTTCCTTTCCTTGTAAAAATCCTTTACAAGCAAAGAGCCACAAAGGATGTACCCTCCCTTGTTCTCTTTGAATGACCAAGTAGATGTACCCTCTACTTGAAGCGAACCACAAAGGATGTACCCTCCCTTGTGTTCACTATTACAACCAAGAAGCTACCCGCTTTTTACACAGAATTCTCAAACGGTTAGTTCTTTGAATTCAGTGTTTGGGCAAAGAATTATCAGACGATTAGTTCTTTGAATTCTTTGTTTGGGGAATCAAAAGAATTCTCTGACGGTTTGTTCTTTGAATTCTTTTGGCAAGAGGGAGATGAAATGAAAGAGAAGAGAAAAATAGAAGGATAGCACATTTTTTGTTTTTGTAGAATTTTCCTTTCTTCAAGGAAAGATTGAACAAAAACTTAGAATGAATTTGGCAAAGGTTTTGCAAGAGAAAAGCAGTGGAAAGTTTTGTGTAATTAGATGTGTTTTTCTGTGTTATTGTATATTTTAAAATGCATGCCAAGGTCTTATATTTGTAGAACCTTGATACCTTTTTGAGAAAACCATGTTAAGAGTTATAACTCTTAACATTTTCTTCAAAAACATTCACTGGTAATCGATTACCATAATGGTGTAATTGATTATACAATGTATTTTATGAAAAGTTTAGACTCTTCACAATTGGATTTGAATTCCAACGTTCAGATTCACTTGTAATCGATTACTAATATAGTGTAATCGATTACACTATTTGAAAATCATTTTTGGAACGTTGCAAAGCACTGAAACCAGTTTGAAAACCATCCTAGTCACTGGTAATCGATTACTACCAAATGGTAATCGATTACCAGAGAGTAAAAACTCCGGTAACTTAGAAGATTTCAGAAAATCTTTTTTAAAACAAAAAGTGTGCTATTTGATGTTTTTTTGAAAAATACTTTTTACTACCTACTTTGACTTGACTTGATGCTTCTTGATTTCTTCATTTGATTCTTGAATCTTTGAATGGAATCTTGAATGCTTGATTCTTTAATCTTGAAACAACTCTTTGAGCTTTGGCATCATTAAAACATCTTGGTGAATCATCATGGTAGTTTTGCTTCCACAGAAGGTGGGTCAAGAAAAACATATTTGAGATTGGATGGGAAAGGCTTCAACTCCAAGTTAGGAGGATCCTCAATGGAAGGCTTTGGATTTGGGCCATTGCCCTACTCTAACCTCTTAAACATATGTGGATTGGACACTAGTTGAGATTGAAAAAGCATCAATACTTCCTCTTCATTAGGGCTCATTGCCCATTGAGTCCTTATGGGTAAGAACTCTCTCAAGAGGATCAATCATCCCCATACTTAGGAATGTTGCCTCTACCAAATCATCAAGGGTGACCGTAGATTGAATAAAATTTCAAGTAGCAAAAGAAACTTTTTCGCAGAATCAGACAAATTAAACACTACTTTTTCATCACCCATTCAGAGGGTAAGCCTACCAAGCCTAACTTCAACAATTAGATCACAAGTATTCAGAAAAAGGTGTCCCAATATGATAGGGACATTTTGATCTTCCTTCATGTCTAATACCATGAAATCAACAGGGAAAATGAATTTATCTACCTTCACCAACACATCCTCTATCACCCCTCTAGGATAGACCATAAAACGGCCTGCAAGGTGAAGGGAGATATTAGTGGGTTCAAGTTCCCTTAAGCCTATTTTCTAAAAAACAAAGTAAGGCATTAAATTTATGCTAGCCCCCAAGTCACACAAGCATTTTTCAAAATAAGACTCTCCTATCATGCATGGAATTGTAAAGCTCCCAGGGTCTTTTAACTTTGGGGTTATCTTCCTCAAGATAATAGCATACCATTCTTCATTAAGGTCCACAAATGCAAAATCTACCAACTTTTCCTTATTAGGAAATATATATTTTAACTACTGAGCATATTTTTGCATTTGTGAAATAACCTCAATGAAAGGAATGTCGATGTACAATCTCTTCATTATTTCAATAAAAATTTTAAATTGCTTATCTTGTTGCTCATTTTTTAGCCTTTGAGGGAAAGGAATGCTTACCTAGGGAGATGCCAATACCTCTCTTTCCTCCACCTCTTTGTCTGGCTCCAAGTTCTCTTCAGTGAGAACCTCCTTTGTGGCATCTTAAGTGGACACCCCATTCCGCTTCATACCCTCTTCAACTTTGTTGCTTCTTGTCATGATAGCCTTGGCATCTTACATCTTTGGATTAGTTTGAGTTTGAGAAGAAAGTGTTCCAAGAGCCCTTTGTGACAAAAAAAGTGTATGGAAGAAAGTTGGATTTCCATAAGCTTCATGTGCTGATCATTTTGGGAGATGTATTGCATCAACACTTCTTGCACAGTGGGTCTTCTCTCTTCTTGTCTAGGCCTTTGATTTTGCATGCAGGGAGGCTTATACAAGTTTTGATTTTGTCCTTGTCTATAGATCTATCCTTGATGGAAGTTGTTATTGTTGGAGAATTACTAGGTCATCCATGGCTTGAGCCAACTCACCTTCCACTATGCATTGTCCTGGATCATGGACACATCCACACTTATCACAAGTATAGTATGAAGGTGTGGAGTTAGGAACCTAAGACTGGGATTAAGCCTTCATTAGAGTCTCAATTTGCTTGGATAAAGCTTGAATCTGTTGTCTAAGTCTAGAAGTAGTTGCTTCATTCTCCATCTGGTTTATTGCCCTCTTCATGATTCTCTTATCCCTAGAATTGTTGTAGGGATTAAAGCGCATGTCCTCTATGATCTTGATGAAATCAGTTGGCCTCATCGTTAAGTTACCTTGACATGCAACATCAAGGCTTGTCCTGTTGTGAGAAGACAATTCACCATAAAATATATGCATTATGCTTTGTTGATTGAACCCATGATGTGCGCAACTCCTGATCAACTCCTAGAATCTTTTGTGGAAGCAATGACTTCCAAGATTATTTTGATGATGCCAAAGAATCAAGAGTTAAGCAAGTTTCAAAGAATCAAGAGTCAAAAAGCTTCAAGAATCAAATTTCAAAGAATCAAGATTCAAGAATAATCAAGTTTCAAGATTCAATCAAGTTTCAAGAACAATCAAGATCAAGAATCAAGTGAAGACTCAATCAAGATAAGTACTAAAAAAGTTTTTCAAAACATTGAGTAACACAAGAATTTTTCACAAAATCTTTTACCAAAGAGTTTTACTCTCTGGTAATCGATTACCAGAAGGTAGTAATCGATTACCAGTAGCCAGCATTGTTTTCAAAATTGATTTACAAAGTTGTAATCGATTACCATGAGCATGTAATCGTTTACCAATGTTTTAAAATGTTAGATTTCAAATTTCAAGAGTCACAACTAGTGATAAAACATTTTCAAATCATTTTTAACTTGTGTAATCGATTACACAATACTTGTAATTGATTACCAGTGTTTCTAGACGTTTTGATTTTCAAATTTAAACATGAAGAGTCACATCTGTTGATGTGTAATCGATTACACCTTGATGGTAATTGATTACCAGTGACTGATTTCGAAAAATAAATTACCAAAAGTCACAATTCTTAAAGTGACTTGTTTCTGAAGAGTTTTTCAAAAGTCACAACCTTTAAGTGACTAGTTTTCAAAAGAGTCACAACTTTTAAAGTGACTAGTTTTCAAAAGAGTCACAATTTTTAAAAGGTGACTAGTTTTAAAGAAATTGCCAAGAGTCACAAACTTTAACTTGAGTCATCAAATGATTATAAATATGTGACCATGACACGAATTTCAAATAACTAAGATTGATTTCTTTCATAGAGTTTTTGTTCAATACTTTCTCTTCCAAGAAAAGTTCATTGTTCAAAAACTTGTGCTACTCTTCTTCTTCATTCACTTCTTTCTCTTGCCAAAAGATTCAAAGGACTAACCGCTTGAGAATTCTTTTGTTTCTTCCCTTCTCCTTCTTGACAAAAGATTTCAAAGGACTAACTGGCTGAGATA
The DNA here is from genome assembly GCF_000004515.6 of Glycine max. Lineage (NCBI taxonomy): Eukaryota > Viridiplantae > Streptophyta > Magnoliopsida > Fabales > Fabaceae > Glycine > Glycine max. The sequence goes on along the minus strand of NC_038248.2, from coordinate 21,493,995 downwards.
TCTTCTGTTTCTTACAAAAGATTTCAAAGGACTAACCTCCTAAGATATCTTTTTTCCTTTCCCTTTATACAAAAGATTTCAAAAAACTGACCGCCTGAGATATCTTTTGTATCCCCCTCACAGAGAATTCAAGGAACTAACCGCCTAAAAATTCTTTGTCCTAACACATTAGAGGGTACATCCTTTGTGGTACAAGTAGAAGGTACATCTACTTCGGTTGTTATACTGAGAACAAGAGAGGGTACATCTCTTGTGGATTAGTTCAAGTAGAGGGTACATCCACTTGGTTGTTCAAAGAGAACAAGGGAGGGTACATCCCTTGTGGATCTTTGGCTTGTAAAGGATTTTACAAGGTAGAAAGAAATCTCAAGAACCGTTGGTTGCTTGGGGACTGGATGTAGGCACGGGTTGTTGCCTAACCAGTATAAATCTTGTGTTTGTCTTCTTCTTCCCTACACTCTTTAATTTCCGTTGTGTACTTTTAATTGCCGCTTTTACTTTTGATTAAGTTATTGTTTTTTTCTTTACTTTCTTAACTTAGTAGTAAAAGGCTAGTTGAATCTAGTAACATTAAGAAGGATAATTTCTTAATTAGTCAAGACACATTAATAATTAATTCAACACCCCCCCCCCCTTCTTAATTATTTCGAGGCCACTTGATCCAACATCTTTCCCAGGCTTCTAGCAAGTTTTCTTATTCAGTTTGAGTGAAGTTGCCAATGTCCCTCTGAAGCCTATCGGTCTTTATCATAAAGAAGCATTTTTTATGTTGGTGTTAGAGCATTTAGTCCAATTCGTGATGTTTTCTGAAAGTGCTCCAAGCCTCTCCCATGCTTTCTCATTTAGTAAAAAGGAACAAGTAGCCAAGCATATGTACTCCTTGTTGATGTTGGGTTGGTTGACCATGTCACACAACCTCAAGAACCTCCTCAAATGCATCATGGGGTTCTTATGGGAAGCTCCGTTAAACATGCTGCTTTCAATCTTCTGAGAAACCCATGCTTGAATTCAAAAGTAAACCCCTGAGGCAGGCTGGCAACTGAATGTTGTTGGTTTCCCTCAAGTGAAGGGTGAGGTATTCCATAAGGTTTTGTGTAACATCTTTTTCCTTAGCCATTATGTTTTCTTAGTCTACAAGCAAGCCTTTCTATTTTAGGTTCTTCTAACAACTCAGGCTTTTGGGAACTGGTTTGCACGCACTGTCAAGACAAGCAGAAGGGATCAAGTGTAACGAGCAATAGAAAGAATTAAATAATCACTATAAACAAAATTACTATGTTAACAAAATTAATTACCTAGGAACTCCACAATTAGTCTCTTGGCAACGATGCCAGAAACTTAATACACAAAATAGTGATTGCACAAGGGCAAGTGTACCCTAGATATCAAACCGAAAGGACTAATTGTGTTCCCAAAATTAAGTAGTTGAAGAAAGATTTTGAAACTAAGATGTGATTGATGAGGAATTATCTAATCCAAAATTGAATCTAAACAAGCAAGATAATGTGAAAGATAAGATGAAATGAATATCCAAGGATTATGATTTCACACTAACCAATTCCCCCAATCCTAATTCTAACAAGATTCTTACGATTGTCAATTGCTGATTTTTCAAATTCAATTACTATCCATTGAAAGTGGTTCAATAATGTTGTTTGCCTTAAACAATACTAAATTGACGGTTGACATATTAATTTAATTCAAAGGGTTAAGATTGATGACTAGGGTGATTAATCAATTTCCTTATTAGCCTATCGAAGATTATCCAACCAGTTTGGCCATGCAGTTTGGTATAAAACACCTTCTTCCTAATTCTATCAATTACATGCAAATGATCACTACTATGCAATTGATTATGTGTTAGAAATGTCGTTTCCAAATAGAAATTAAAAGCAAGGAAGAGAATAAATTAAATGAATAACATCAAGAATCTCATTAAAATCAAGAAATGGGTTCAAGGTAGGTTACATCATAATATCAAACTAGGGAAACTAGTGCATGATTGTTAATATGCTAGAATTCCTAAAAGGAAGTACAAGCATACCTCCACACTTCACTGGGCTAAAGACTCTTACACAATGCACTTTCTTTCTCACAACTCAAAAATGCGCAAAAGAAAATAAAAACTAGAAAAATTAAAGTCTAAAAGAGTCTATTTATAGCCTCAGAATAACTGACTGCCAACTCATTTTGATCACGGGCCTGATGAATTGATTAGGGTTTGTGACGATTTTTTGGATGCAGATCTAGGTTGAGTCGTGATCAATGCATCAAGGCCTTAATGAATGATCATGAACTTGATGAATTTCCAACACTGACCCTAATGAAATTAACACAACCTTGATAGTGCTGAAGTTGATCACATCCCTGATGGTTGATCAAGCCCGTGATGAATGGCGAGAGTCAAACTTTATCAGATTTTGGCTAGTTTTGGGTCCTTTCTATTCACATACTCCTTGAGCATCTGTCTAACAAAATTAAGCATAAATCATGAGTTCTGGAAACAAATTGTATCATAAATTTACACTATAGGCCTATAACTGCACTTGAAAAGGCAATCAAAATCCAATTTGGTGTTGTGAGGGAAAGCGTTGGTGATGATGAGGGTGTTGTGCTGCCATGTCGGTACGATGCGGGGCTACCAATGTTGAGTGAGGGTGAGCGAGGGAGAGCATCATTGAGTCAAAGTGTGGGGTGTAGTGTAGAGTGAGGGAGAGCTGCTAGCTGTGTGAGTATGAAAAAAAGTATCAAATAGGGATTTTTTGCCATCCCTGGGAATGAAGAAGTGTAAAGAATTATATTAGAGATTTTTGTTTGTATGAATATAACATATCATTAGATATTTTAAAAATGAAAATGCATGATAACATTATATACATTTTTTTTGTATGAGTTTACATATATTCTTTATGGGTGTGTTTGGTTGTGAAGAGAGAAAAGGAGGGAATGGAAGAGAATAAATGAGAAGAGAAATAGAGTGAAAATTAAAGTTATTTGATTGAGGTGAAATGGAGTGGAACAAAAGATAAATATTTAAATTAAAGTGAGTTGGTAAGTAAAAAAATAAAGGGTAAATAACCAAATTCGTCCTTAAAAGTGTGAGACACTGACAAATTGATTCCTGAAAGAAGAAAAATGTAAATTTAGTCTCTAAATGTACAAAAAGTGCAACAAATGGATCCTAAAGACAATTTAATGACAAATTGGTTCCTAAGTTTTACAACTTAATGTCAATTTCGTCCTTAAAAATATAACTTATTATAAAATTGGTTTAAACACTACAACTTAATGACAAAATGGTCTCATAAATTTAGCTCGAAGACAATTTTGTTACACTTTTTATACATTATGAGAGTAAATTTGTATTTTTCATCTTTTAAGGAACAATTTGTTACCAAATCATATTTTTAAGGACGGTTTTGACTATTTATCCAAAAATAAAAGTAAAGAAATTAGTAATTTATTAAAATAATATTTTATTCTTGCATTTGAAACAACACCCAAGACCAGAAGTACACCTAGGGCTAAAGTGGAAAGAAGATGAATCGTGCTTATCTCTTAGCAAATCTGATCACTTTAGAGAATAAATTTTATGCGGTGGAATCCATGTTTCTTTTAAAAAAATCCTTCCTCTTCCTTCGTACCAAACCAATGCTCAGCCTTACCTTTTCCTCTCTTTTCTTCTTCTCTCATTTCCGGGAAGTAATTTCATCAAAAGTCTGAGCGAGATCACTGCGAATAACAATATTTTCATTCGTATTAAATGTAATATTGTATATTCAGAATCTAAACTAAACTCGAGATTATTAGTTAACTGAAATATTTTTTTGTCAATTAATTGACGTACTAAGTAGTTGTACACAATTTATTCTTTCTGTATGTAAATATTTATATACATAGTTCAGCAAAAAAAAAATGTATGCAATGGCTTTTTTTTTTTTTACAGGATGCATGCAATGACATAATTCCATGGTTAAATATCATTGGGCTGAATTAAATTTTTTATTCCTACAACTTAAATTCTTTTTCAATTAATATTTACACCTACATATATTTTTATTATCAATTTTTTATATGAAAATTTTAATTTAGTATACACGAACCTTTTTTTTTCAAAAACAATCCATAAGTGCATTTATTTAGGATTTGTATGGTTTAACTTTAAATTTCAATAGAATTAATTTTGAAAAAATATATTAAGAAGAAATGGATCTAAAATAATTAATTTTAAAACATTAAATGTAATTAGGAACAAATATTTTAAAAATAAATTTAAATAACTAATTTTACTTAGATAAAATAATACATTTTTCAATATTATTATAAATTTATTCTTAAAATTTTTATAATTGTCATAAATTTAATTTCTCTTTAAAAATTATGAAAAAATACGCACACAACACATATTGATGTCCTAGACTCTACGCAATATTCATTTTTTTGAAACGTCGTCGGATATCCAAACGAGCACTTATAAAATGGAGCACATTATCAAATAAAAAAAAGTTTCTACTGAATATTTAATAATATTTTACACAAAAAGAGAAGATAAAACAAGAGATTAATAGTCATAACAAACCATTTTACACTATCAACTAATTAAAATTATTGTTGACATGACCTTTTAAAAAAATATTGTAAAAATTAACAAATTTATCATAGATTATAATTTTCATTAAATATTAGTATAAAACTATTTTATATTGTGATAACCAATTTTATCATAAAGAAATACTTATTAATCAAAATATCAGATACATTAGGTTTTTTTTATGAATATCACACCAAAAAAATTAGGTTTGTAGGTCAGATAAAAAATGGTGTTAAATATATTTTGAATAAATTTCTAAATATTTATTTTTAAAAAGAAAAATAAAAACAACTAAATTTTTTTAGTAATTAAATTTAACTTATATGTATCAATTTCAAAAAATTTCTGAATAATTTGTTCACAATTACTTATAAATTTAATAAAAGTATAAATTAAAAATCAAAATTTTATCTTAATTAAAACAAACTCTCATATCGTATCCACACACAAGAAACACTTAGAAATTGAGTTATAACGCCCCCCCACAATTAAAGAAAAATAAAAATTGAGTGATAACTTATAATTATTGTTATAACATAATTTTATGTGGCTAAATTTCTGATTTCAGATTAGTCCTATAAGTCTAAAAATATTGAAGTTTGACTGTTTGAGAAAATATCTCAAAGTTTTATAGAAACGAAAAATGTTAAGTGTCTAATAAATTATATAATAATTTGTACATTTAACGGAGAAAATGAGAGAAAAATGTTTTAATTACGATGATTATAGAAAAACAGAATAATTACGAGGTTATTTATTTTTATTTTAGAATTATTTGTTACTATGAAAATTAAATTGAAAATAAAAATTAGTAAAATTCACCATAAAGAATAAAATTTATTCATAAAAAATAAGAGTAAATGTTAATTTAAGAATGTCATTTCATTTCCCTTTAAGATGAAGATGAGGAATGATTGTGACAGACTAGTCAATTTTTCGGTTCCACCTTAATTTCAGTCTCAAGTAGCTCTTGCTTTCGGGGCCATCTTCTATCATCTTCAGAGATATCCCTTTCAAAACGTATATGAACAAGACAAGAGAGCATAAAAGTAGCAAAAACAAGATTCACAGTCACAGATGGACCCCAGGGCAATCAACAACTTCTTTCCTTCTGTTTTAACTTTCAAATTAATTTTTCAATGAGAATTAAAAAGAAAAACAATAGATTCTAACATATGTTTAAACTTTAAACGGGTGGAGTTGAATTGTAATGTGTGAAAATTAAGACTATGTTATGTTCAAGTTAATAGCAATAACTTTGTATTAGGAACAAAATTCAACACAATGTAGATGATTGGATTCTTTATCTATATTTTTATGGATTCGATTTCTGATGTGAATGAATTTTTTTACTGAAATAACTATAATTTATTTTCATAATCTCAACATTTAAGAAAAAAGATTTAAATATCTTTTTCATACAAGGGCTTGTAATATAGTTTATTTTGATATTACTACTTAAATTTTATTTTTTTATTTATTTTACTACCTAAAATATTTTCAGGTTTAAATATATTTTTGGTCTCTGTAAGTTTATTTTTCTAATTTTAGTCCAATAAATTTGCATTTTTCTAATTTTGGTTCCTATAAGTTTTTTTTATTCATTTTTAGTTCTTATAAGTTTATGTTTTTTTAATTTTAGTCCCGATTATAATTTTTCATTTATAATCCCCATAAGTTTTCCCTTATATGAACCAAAATTGGATAAACACAAATTTATAGGAACTAAAAATGAGCAAAATATCTTAAAGGGACCAAAATTGAAAAAACACAAACTTATAGGATAAAAATTAAAAAAACAAATGAACTCACAAAGACCAACAATGGAAAAACACTAATTTACATGGATAAATAATGTATTTAACCCATATTTTTATGTTTTATTCTAATACCTGCTGTCAGCCAAGATCTATTAAGGGATGATGTGACAGGTTAATAGAGTGCCACACAATTGGTTAATTCATGATGTGGCAGGCTAATGGATTATCATGTCATCACTTAATGGATCTTGATTGATGGTAGGTATTAAAATTAAACATAAAAATATTTCTGGTAATAAAGTAAAAAAAAGAAGAAGTGAAGTTTAGGTAGTAAAATTAAAATAAGTAATATTACTGTAACACTGTGATTTCTATGATATTTGATTTAGTGTTTTAATTAGATTGCAAGAGTAATTAAATTAAATTTAAGTATCTATAATTAATTAATTAATTATGAGATGATAGTTTGTTGTGCTTATGCCAATGTTTGACAGACAAGAAAGACTTCGATTTTTAAGAGACAAAATTTGTCATTAAGGTTACAAATCCATCTGTAAATATACATTTCTAATGGATTTTCGATGGACTAAAATTTGTCGGAAAAGTTGGCATCAGAAAAAACTTTTGTTGGAGTTTCATCGGTAATTTCTGACGGACTATCCACCAAAGTTATCCGTTGGACATTTTCAACGAATTATCCATCGATAATGATGTATGTTGTTTCCAATGGATAATCCGTTGGTGATGGTGCTTTTTGTTTTCGATGGATTGTTCGAAGATAATGATGCAATGGTGTAACTATGTTTTCCAATGGAATATTCATCGATACTATTACCAACATATTATCCATCGGAAACAAACAACAAATGCCTTGATTATTTTACACATTATTAGCAACCAAATTATCTACTAATTATCATAATCTAGAAGTGTGGTTGTTGTAGGTTTTTTTCAAAGATATTTTGTGCGTCAAGTGGTAAGAATTGCATGACAATTGATTAAAATTGCTGAAATTGTTGCAATTGTTGTTGAAATTGACGACTCAACCGCTCATTTTCCTCCCTCGTTCGACGAATCTCCTCCCCATGTTGTGAAAGTCGTTGTCTTAGCTGGATAATCTCTTTTGAATTAGGTGAACAATTACTTGATGCCTTCCTTTTTTATGTGAGGCTACTATCTCCACCTTGATAATCACGAGCAAGGTCTCTAGCCCCATAGAGTCATCCCTTGGTTTTTCCACTAACAGCTTCAGCCCAACACCAAGACCTAATACTTACCTCCAAAGTAGAGTCAAGAGGGCTAATCTCTGATTTGCTAACAGATGATGCAACCTCAAACCTAGCTAGAGAATATATTCTTTGAAATTCTTCTTGTTATTCAAGCAAAGACAACTTTCATCAAGTAATGTGAATAAATGAAGAAAAAAAACTGACATTTGTTCCCATTGATCTTTCATCAACAAATTCACCAGTATCCTTTCTTATATGGGTCTGTTGAAAGACCTCATCAATATGTATAGAACGACCAAATTTTGTTGCCTGCAAAAAGAACGAATTTATGGTAAATAAATAAACATGTAATCTTAAAATTATTAAGTTATAAAGAAATATCAAGCAAGTTTAATGTATTCACCATGCACATGGCATGATCATGCATGCTAATGGAGCCACCTGTATGAAGGGTTCCACCCTTTTCAGAAGCTTGATTTATTATGGCTTGTGCAGATTTTGTGTGGTAAGCTTATGTATTCCAATGTGCTAACAGATGGTTCCACACGCCATCTCCAAGCCATCTTGGCTTCTAACAAGTCTTTTGAGCATCGCCAAAACTTATCAGACAATCCATGAGAGACTTTAGTGTGAAAATTTCTACTAATTCTATCCTCAAGCTTAGGTTTCCACATCACCATCCTCTATATGAAGAGAAAAAAAATGTTGGTATAGGAAACATTGAATATATTTCAAGTCAGAGATGAGATGGAACAATTGACATTTCTCATGATGCTATTGTTATCTATATTATGCTCACTACCTATTGTCAGTCTTAGAAAATATGAACCAAAAAACAATAAACAACAACTATGCAACATAAGTCTTTTATCAAACAAAGGCATACACATTTAGAAACTTACTTATCCCATTATGGGACCAAAAGCTCCTTTGTGGTTTCAAAATAAACTACACAATGTTAACCTCTTCATACCATCAATTCAAATTTATATAACTTATTACACCATATTTACCATCAATACTTTGCCATGCAATAAAATATTTTATCAAGATTTCCTCCTATTAATTGAAAAAATGTCTGGAGCATTTTTCACTTGTCATGCACACCTCATCAAGGAACATGCCACTGGACTTAATATTTGGTTTCATTGAACTCCCAATCAACATCTCCAATTTTCATCATCTAAAGCCTTACAATTTACCCATAATCGAATGCTATAGTTTTAAAGATGGTATATATAGAAATTATGAATATACCCCACAGATAAGTCATTGTCCCTTGATAGCAAAGTCAAACCTCATTCAAAAATATGCATTCAAATATCTATACCTTTTAGGGCTATGATTATTTACTACCCCTAGCCAAGCCTTACTATTAGTGTTATATATTATATTATATTTAAGTTGTATGTTGTTTGCTAATATAACCTGTAGTTTGTGTTATTGACAAATCACCAATCCTAGCAACTGTTAACACACCACTGACAAAATAAATAGTATAGGTAATAATAACCATGATCAAAACCATAAACCCAGACACTAGCAAGCACATCACCACCTAGTGGAAACGTCAACTAAACCAATAATTCTTTTGAGAATAGTAATTGCATACATCAGACACTTTCACAACAAAGAAAAAAAACAGTATAGTAATTGCATGCATTGGACACTATGCAATATAAAGCTTGTACACTACTGCAAAAAAGACATTCTACATCGATTATTAACGACATTCTACATCGCTTCTACATCATCTTCGAAGCCATCGTCGTTGAAAGCAAAGATTTTCTACGACGATCGTAAAACATCCGTCTTTGTTTGTTGATCATTGTACATCGGTTTTGTGGTAAACACCATCGTAATACGGTACCATTCAATGACGATGTTTCTCATAAAACCGACTTTGATTGGTATCATTTCTACGACGGTTTTTTGATGAACACCGTCTTTGTTCGTTGACCATTCTAAGTCGGTTTTAAGATAAACACCATCTTTATATAGTACCATTCAATGATGGTTTTTGTCTTAAAACCCGACTTTAAATGGTATAATTTCTACGAAGGTGTTTAGGTAAAAACCATCTTTGAATGAGACCATTCTAAGATGGTTTTTAAGTATACACCGTTGTAAAAATTATATCATTCAACGACGGTTATTCGCTAATAATCGTCTTTGAATGCGTTCCTTATAATAAGACAATATGTTATACAAAAATGCATATCAATTAAGTAATTAAGACACATGTATTCCCCTGTCATAGTAAAAATGTATTAACCATGGAACTAAGAATTTATTCTACCATCCATTGCATATCAATTAAGTCATCACATAAAAAAAGCTACAGGGAAATATACCTAAGGATTACAATTGCAATATACCTAAAGCTGAGTGAATCCATTTCAAGACGGTAAATTTGAATTACAAAAGTAATCATTTCATGAACACAAAATACACTAGCAGGTGAAGCCACACAAAACCTGACTAAATCCATTTCATTAAGCCACACTTACCTAAGGGGGTGCACCCTCATTTCTAAAAAGTTACATATAAAAACCTAATTAATTCAAAATAGCCCACTAAATGAATGTAATCCCTTCTACTTGCTCGCTCTTACTAGTTACATGTTTGTAACCCAACAATTCAAAATAATTGTCAGGGCAATGTAACCCAACAAACAACTCAAGCAGCGAATTATTATGAGATGTAGTCAAATAGACTACTTAATTTTGTTGGATGAAAGTAAGTACAAGACAAATCTTAAGGAACAAGATTTCCAATAAAAGTAATGGTTAGTTTTCCTGGAGAGGGTGATGTTAGCAACACCAGTACAACATCTACTAGCAGGCCCAAAAGGTGCATATGGAAACCAACCCATCTTAGTGACTACATTTAGTCACGTGGGTAAGACAAGCAACAAGCAAAGTGCATAACCATGAACACCATTAATAACATAATTTGTTATAACAGAAATGTATACCACTCAGTTTGTTATTCAGTTTTTCCATCATGCAGTAGCTCTATATGTTCAAGCTTTCAGTATAAATATTGTACTAAAGTATGAATGAGGATATGAGAAAATTCCTTACCTATTTTCCTTGCCCTTTACTATTTCTGCACTTCCTTTAATTCTGTAATTTAGTAGTGTAACAAGTCTTGAAATTCTTTACGAAAATCCTCCCTTAAAAATGAAAAATAACTTCCTGTAAATAATAAATTAGAAGATAAGACTTTCCATATAAGAAATAAGCTATTGGTTGTTAAATATAGCCACTATGCAAGGTTCAGTGGCAGTACTGCATATAAAGTAAATAGGAAGTATATTGAAGTTGAACATAGAACAATGAAACAAGCTATAAGCAAGGAAAGGAAACTATCACAAGAAAATCATGTTCAAATGTCACAATAATCATGCTCTTTAAAAATTAATGATGTTGTTTAGTCTTCAACATGATGTGGCGATGCATTCGAAGAATTCTTACATTCAAAAAATACTTGTCTAAAGCTAAAAGCAATAAGAATTAATTGCATACATAAGATAGTGCAACTAGAAAACTACCTGTAGTGAATGTTTTTAGTCTCATCAAGGGACACCCAATTATATCCCTCACCATTTCGTCTCAGGCCAAGGATTAATGTAGGTTTTGATATAATATGAACTTCGCTAGCAACATGGTAAGCTGTCAAAGCTTGGTCATCGATAATCATCACCTATATTAAGTGAAAGATGCTAATCAGTTACTTCTTGCTAATTTAAGGATCCCAAAACACTACATCCCACCCCCCCCCCCCCCACATCCACCCCAAAGGAGGAGGGTAAGCAGGTTCATTAACAATTTACATGAATCAAAAGAATACAAAAAGCTTACAAATTGCATACCAAGCCTTCAGTCTCAAAAGCAAGTACACTAACCCAAAGATATCCCAAATAAATTGAATTGATGAGTACAAAAATCATTGTGAAGCCAAATATTCTCAAATAAAATTAATGAACTCTAATGATAAAACTTGATAATGACAACTAGAAGATCAAATTACTACTGCTCCCCAATGGATCAAATTGAAAAAACCTGAATAGGGTTAAATTGATCCAGGGTACTTGAACAAGTGCAACACTAATGAAGACTCAATGTCACTAAAAGGTAGGATACAATTCATGAACCCCCATGTATGCTAAATCCTTATGAAGAGCCTTTCACCATGCCTTTATTGGTCTCCCTCTACCCCACATTAAGGACACATCATCTTCAATTCCACATGTTACTAAGGATAAAGCCAATATGTATGAACGAGTCAGATATTACTAAATCATGCTTGAACGACAAAAGCAAAACTAACCAAGACTTCTTCCCACTTAAGAATGGGAAATCTCATGTGCCAAATCCTTATTAATACCATATCATTATTCCTTCTCACCCTTAGTAAAGGAGCATCATCTATAATTTCAAATCATACAGAGACCTGTGTTGAAACAGACTTGCATTTCGAATTGTCTATAAATTGGTTTTCATTATTTTTCCTTTCTAGGAGCTACTCCAATCCAACCAAGGTAGTCAGCATTGAGATCCTAACCAAGATCGAGAGGGGGAATTAAAAACATTAGAAGCAGCAAGCACAAATTACAGAAGCATATGATCCCATGGTCTAACACAATTGTGATCATCTTGACCCCAACCTTCCCACTAATGATCTTAAATGCCTAATCGTATTATTCTCATCCATCCTAAATGCCCATGTATTATGGTATACTCATTTTGATGACATTTATGTTTCATTCTTGCTTACCAAGCCTTATTCCCACTAAGAAAGCTGACACATGGATTCTACAATTCCATTATGCTCAGCTCCAAAGTGCTTGAACATAAATATTTGATATTAATTAAAACATGGTGAAAAAAAGAAGCAAATTTTCTACCAATACACACACACACAAAAACACTATAGGACATTTAGCTCCTAAAGTAGAATAGAAGAAGCTATACAATGTTCATTTCCTCATAAATCACAAAGGTTGATGTTTTCATTAGATCTAACAAAAAAAAATTACAATAAGGAAGTCATTAGAATTTCCTTATGGGACAATTAAATACCTGAAAATAGCATCATACCAACATTTAGCATCAATGAAGATAAAGAATTCTAGAATTAACTCAAAGATTATACGAGGAAGTCAATTGATTACCACAAAACCCGCAAAAGTAAGTCCATTCTCCACTATATCCCTATCCAAGCTTATAGCTTCACTAACCTTTAAGCAAAACAAATAATAAGCAATAATGCAAACAAACAAATGTTGAAAGTAATTAATGAAGCAAAAATGATGAAGGAAACCAAGCATTCTTGTCAGTCTCTCAATTACACTTAAAAATTAGGATCCAAATTTGTCATAAAAATAGAAAAGGGAAAATTAACTTGAAACTATACAAAAATAGGTGTCATTAGAATTAAAGCCAAAATAGACACACATTCAACATGATTTCCAATCAACCAAGTTTACCCACTTCAAATATGTAAAATGACAAGGCAAGAAACTTAAAACAATTATTCTTGTTATCCTGTGCATAACTGAATATACAGTGGAGAAGGGTTCATGAAACAATGTAAAACCCATAATATTGTTACTGTCATGTCATCGAGAGACTTGTAAGTCAGAGCAACAACACGAGACCCTTGACGTGTGTATTTTTTATAGGTCTCAACATATGATGGCGGTATATCAATGAGCCTATCTTGTATAACTTCAGGGGCACCCTAAAATAAAAGGTCATACATAATTCTTAAGAGGGGAACAATAGAGGAAAATAACACAATAACTTACTAGTTACTACTGTTCAAAAGTTCCTTTCAAACATGAAAGGCCTTAAAGTAGTACCAAAACCAGTCCACTCAAATTATTTTATCTCAACGTAATGTCCATAAAAGTTGTTGGAAAATAAAAAGTGCACAGGTCAGCCAGAGCCAACATTATAGAACCAACTGCCAAATCCCAGTACCAAAAAAATATGATCAAATCTAATCAACACTTGATGTAGCCTTTACATGCTTTTCTTATGAGTGCAAAAAATGGAATTTTTTTATTAACAAATTAGGGTAAGCACTTAAAATTTTAAATATATAAATACTGCCAATACATTTATTAGAATAGATTGGACCTAACTCACTCCAAAAAGCTAGCTTAAGGGATTGTTGTAGCCATAATCCTAGCCATTGAGGGACATCTCAAAAGTGACAGCAACCATGGTAACATGCATATGACATTGCAGTCTAGCAGACAATATTATTAACTACTAGTCAACTTTATGGATAAAAGAAGGTACAAAATTATAAGGACTCATAACACCACTCACCATTTTTTTTAATTTTGTAACCCATGGTGATAACAAGCAGAAACCAACAACAAGTACCAATGTCAAGTTCATTTGTCCGCAGCATAGAAAGCAACAAAAATTTAATTAATGACCTACTAAAAGTGGAAGGAAAATGGTAGCAAGTTATAAATGTTTTAGAGATCCACCTTGATGCCGAAGTGTTGCTTAGAACAAATATAAATGTGACTGCAAAAAAGTAAGTAATTGACACAAATTTCAGATATCCACATGGCACTTTGTTCCAATAGCAAACAGATCAAATAATATGCAGCAACATCTCTGACAAAGGAAAGTAATAAAGCAGATCAACCAATATTAAACAATACCTATGATTAGAACCCTCCCCATATGACAAGGACGAATTGCCTTTTAAGACTCTTTTGTTGAAAATCCTGCTAGAAATGTTTGTCCAAAATCATAAAACAAACCAAGTAGGAGAAGGTAACAAAGTGAAGTAGAAACTAATGAACGTACACATAACAACACTTGCCTGTGGATAAATTTCTCACTTTTCCAACTTGTACATCTACTAAGGTTGCCAATCATTCCTAGAAGAAATCCATAGGCTACTCCAACAACAATAATACTTACACGAAGCTAGATATGACATACATAGCAAACACCACTACTGATACACATAGGCCAATAACAAGCTTAACAATAGGATCAAATTAATCTGCTTCAGCCAGTTACAGAAATGACTGGTCACAAAGTAATCACTATTTCATAATTGATGGATACCAATGTAACCATAAATTTTAAACATTCACAGTGAATGAAAGCACCTCACAACAATGTAATATATTTATTGTCACATAATCATCAACAATGCTACAAATGCTGATAACAATTTTACGAATTCTATCGAATACACCAAAATTGTTATTCCTAACTGATGATTAAGCCTTTTTACACCGCATCTCTTTATGCTTTAAAAAATAAGTTGTCCATTTCTTGCGAATTGTTGTCATGGTGTCCTTGTCCAATGGCATGCCATCACCAAACCACTACAAGTTATAATATATAAAAGTTAGTGATGCAGATAAAAAAATTGAGTACAACTGATAGTCAACAAATAACGAATTTAACTATATATATACCATGGTCCAATCATTCTTCAACTCTCCACTTACTATGTTCCACATCCAATGCATCACGTAATATCCATATTCGTAACCTCCGGTTTGAAGGTGACTCTACATATGAAAAATTATTCAATATGCTATAAATTACAAAGGAAAGGAAACATCAGCAGTACAGAATAACTCATGCATGATATCACTAACCTTAACTTCAATCCACTTAGGTCTAGCTTGCTTAGTATCACCATGCAAAGTCATCTTTAATTGTTCATTGCACTGGTTACAAAAAATAACATCAACGTATATAGAAGGACAACATAGTTATGCATGAACATTTAATAAGACCTCAGTTTAAGTTATATGTTATCACTTAACCTGATAATTGTGGCTTTGATATGAATATCAAGTTTCTTATGCAACGAACAGAACCAAATGACAAGATCTTGCATAGGACATAAAACAACCAATTGTCATTTGGCCCTGCATTTCATGCACATTACATACATATAACACAAACATTGTTTACAATATTATTCTTAAACATCTCTTACTAATGCAAGTAAGCTCCGAGGTACACCTCTCATTGGGATTCCTTAAGCCATGTTTCAATGTATTGTCGGCATTCACCACGTTTATCCTTTGCATTGTGCAAGGACTGTGGCTCAAGGAATGCATACACGGAACCATGACTCAAGCTTGAACTCCATTCATCCATAAACCTATTAATGACATTTGAAATTAAAAAAAGATAATCATGTATATCATAATGAATATTCGTTAATAGTGAAGAAATAAGGAATTTACTTACATCATCCATAATTGTAGTACAAATATGTTCAAACTTTTGTCACCTAATATTATTTCACTAACATTAGAATATGTTAGGAAGATAGATGTAGCTCCATCTACAATCCCAAATTTACATTAAACACATTCTACAGGCTTGTCGTAAATATCACAAAGGGTCCTTATCAGCCCACACAAGGGATCATCTGCCTCCACATCAAACAACGTTGGACATGTGCAGCCACTTTGTTTGGAGTCATTTGGGCATCCTGCATGGTTAGTGAATGTGGGTCACTAATTCATGTCTAATATACGATTGTGTTAATTCATGTACAACAAAATAAACGTGTTACCTCATGTGATACGACTTTCACAAGTTGTGTGGGCCATGCAATGAATGTGTCAAGGGCTTGCCTAACATACTATATTTCTGAAATGGGGTACGGGACTTCAGTGTCAGGATCGATTACTTTTTTAACACTGACCCTTACCACATCATTTGCATAAGCCACACTGTGTATGGTAGAACACCCCTCATTTGGGGGTGAGTACTGCAAAAGGCTTTGTGAGAACTCTATTTTTAAGGCCTCTTTCATTTTTTCCGAGCTCCTTCTGTTTTCTTCTTCAATCTAACTCCTCATTTCTTCCTTAAGGTTTCCGATAATCTTATTTCTCCACTGTTCCTTAAGGCTTCCAATTATCTCAGCCAACTGTTGTTGGCTGATGGATGTGGAGGAGTTGCTGGAGGCACGTGATGCCCTTCCATAGTACTGACTAATCGTTACACCAGACCTTGCTGCACGCACACGACACCCATGGTCAGGTCTCCAATGGCAGTGTTAAGTATGTCGTCACGACCATGGGGAACAAATCTACCCTACGTAGTCTGCTCTTCTAAGGAGTCCTACACAAAGCACATCACATACAAACAACAATGTGCGGTCATTCTTATTATTAAATTAAAAAAACATTCAAAATCAACAATATTAGTTAACTCACTATTTTATCGGATATTTCTTGTGTTGACTGAGATGTCATATGGCTATAACGCTTCGTGCGGGTCATCTTCCACTTAACATGTCTTTTAATTGGAGATGGGGGTCATAAATAATTGTTGTATTTTCAGTCAGCATTGCCTCTTCTTGTAGTCTTTTCCTTTTCTCATCTAACAGCTTTTTCTCAAGCAAATCATAACCCCCACGTGATAGTACGTGAGGGCAGTCGTTGTGTTTTTGAATTTCTTGTGCCCATTTCCTAATACCCTATAATGTCACATATATAATTTCCATCAATTTTATTGAAATGAAAGTGATGAAATTCAACAAGTAATATATGAAGTTATACACATGCACAACTAACCTCCCAGTTAGGTGTCTGGCAGGTTGCAGAAAATTCTTTCCATGTTTCGGAATCTAGACCATATTTTGTGACAACATCCTGCGTCTATTGCCCATCAGTGTTAGCAAACACAAATTTGCTAGTCAGGGTGGACTTAAATTGCCTCCATCTTGTGGCCACCGTTGACATGACCTTTTGCTTCGCATTTGGTGCTTCTGGGATATCAAATTTAGCCTGCATATATATAGATGTTATGTTACTTTTAGTCAATGTAAACATCTAGTTTTAAAATATAACTTAAAAATAAACACAACATGTATTAGTGGACTTGCCAAAATGTCATCCCACACTAGGTCCTTTAGTGATTCAGGTACATCTTTCCGGTTGCTATGTACAATAGGAATCTTTTCTCGAGCAACTACCCTTAGATAGTTGTGGAACTTTTCCTTGTGAGGGCCTGATCCTCTCCCAGTATCAGGATCGACATTAACCATTGGTCTCGGCTGATCCATGGTTCTTAAAGTCAAGCTTCTAAGCCATGTCGATTGTCTACTCCTCTTGGAAGTGACCTTTGACTGACCATCGGAATACGGAGGAGACCTCAGAGATGTGCCCATGATCCTGTCATAATAAAATTAATAATTATTAATGTCCAACGATTACGCAAATACTGAATACGAAGTGGCCTTTGATTGACCATCGGAATACGGAGGAGACCTCAGAGATGTGCCCATGATCCTGTCATAATAAAATTAATAATTATTAATGTCCAACGATTACACAAATACTGAATACAAAACAATTTATAAATTGACAAAAAAAACAATACATTACTTTGAAACAATGCAAGTTTGTTATGTAGGAATGTTCTCCCATAAACCTTCATCATGATCTATGCGATTTGCATGTCCATCATCGACGTCATGAGCTTCATTCATAGAAGGCATTCTTTGGGAAAAACCAAACGTCTCACAAATGTCAAGGGTTGAATTATCATTATGGTAATTGATTCCAGTTGGTCTTCCTTGTAGAACCATCGAAAATCTTTAATCACATGAATCTTCGACGTAAAAAATTTGTCTGGCTTGTTCTACCATAATGAATGGTTCATCCATGTAAGCCACCTTGCTAAGGTATACTAAAGTAAATCCCAATGGATCTTCATGCACACTGGTATTCCCATTAACCCACTTACACTTAAAAATAAGCACTCTAAATTTACTATAATCAACCTCCCATATTTCTTTAATGACGCCAAAGTAAGCCATGGATGCTCGAATCGGGTTGTGTCAGATGCACTGCAAAAGTGATCCGAATCAGCATCAACACTAACCCCACTGTTTTGCATGGAACTTTTATCATCCTATGACTTTGTGTAGAAGGAATAATTGTTGATGTCATATCCCTTCCAAGTAGGGACATTTAGATTTGGCCCAATAGCTAACAATCTTAGTCTTCTAGAAGCATTGTCATCAACAAGTATTGTTTGTCTAAACCAATTGATGAAAGTTCTATTGTGCTCTTGCAACACCCTTATCATGTTCATTTTTGGGTGAGTAACTATGACATGTTTTTTGTGAGCCTCTATGTACGGTAACACCTCTGTTGTGTTGTTTAATATATACAAATGTGCTTGTGACACCTCATGTCGAGTCATTGTGACAACATTGTATCCATGTGTACCCTTACCTGCTCGTGACTGGTCATGCCGAGTTTCAGGAAGACCCACAGATTTAAATGGTGCAATGTACTGCGAGCAAAACTCAATACATTCTTTAGCAATGTACCTTTCCACAATTGAGGCTTCTGGCCGGTGTTGGTTCTTGGTAAAACCCTTTAACACTTGCATGTACCGCTCAACTGGATACATCCACTGTAAAACACAGGACCACACAATCGTATTTCCCTGACGAGATGAACAAATAAGTGTACCATTATGTCAAAAAAAGATTGAGGAAAATACATCTCCATTTGACAAAGGACAACGACAACCTCATTTTCCAATTCATCCAATTTTTGAGGGTCAATGAATTTCCTACATATAGCATTAAAAAGGAAGCACAAATGACTTATTGCAACCCGGACCTTGTCAGGCAAGCTACTGCGAATTGCCACAGGCAATAGTTGTTGCATTAACACATGACAATCATGGGATTTCAAGCCAACCAATTTGAGATCATTGAGGGACACAAAGCTCTTGATATTTGAAGAGTATCCTTGTGGGACTTTAAGACTACGTAGACATTGACAAAAACTTCTCTTTTCGGTAGTTGACATTGTGTAACATGCTGGGGTCAGATACGTTCGCGAACCTTTTGAGATTGGATGTAACTGGTGACGTTTACCCATGTCAACCAAGTCTTGACGACACTTCAAACCATCCTTTGTCTTGCCTTTAATGTTAAGGAGGGTACCAATTAAAGAATCACAAACATTTTTCTCCACATGCATCACATCTATACAATGTCTAACATCAAGATCGAACCAGCATGGAAGATCAAAGAATATTGATTTTTTTTCCATTTGTTTGCATCAGATGATGTTTTTTTTGTGTCTTCCCAAACATATTTATGATATCTTTTACCTGATCATAAACTTCTTTGCCAGGTAATGGACTCGGTGTAGTTTCATTTTCCCGACTTCCATCGAACGCTTTTTTCAATCGTCGATATGGATGATAATGTTTGAGAAATCTTCGGTGCCTGGTATATACAGTCTTCTTTCCATGTTTTAGTTGGATGAAACTAGTATTTTTATCACATATAGACATGCATGATGTCCTTTGACACTATATCCACTTAAGTTCCCGTAGGTTGGAAAGTCATTAATGGTACAAAATACCATTGCACGCAACTTGAAAGTATTATGCAGATTTCCATCCCACACATCAACCCCCTCTTCCTATAATTTCCTTAAGTCTTCAATTAACGGACTGAGATACACATAAATATCATTCCCTAGCTGTCTTGGACATGCTATCATCATACTCAACCTTATGTACTTTCGCTTCATGCACAACCAAGGAGGAAGGTTATAAATGAACAACAAAATCGGCCAAAAACTATGGTTAGTGCTTAAGTTTCCAAAAGGGTTCATTCCGTCCGAAGCTAGACCCAGCCTTATATTTCTTGGCTCGTCCCCAAAATCAGGATACAAATGGTCGATTGCCTTCCATTGTGGACTATCAGCCGGATGTCAGAGGAATCCATCAGATTTTCTGCTATCAGCATGTCATGAAAAGGTTTTTTGCATCATTGCCATTAGCAAACAGTCGCTTAAACCTTGGTATTATTGGAAGATACCAACACACCTTTGCTGGATGTTGGTTGTTTGCGATTGCATCAACACTACATTCCCCGTCGTTCACTCTGTACCATGATACCCCACAGGTGGGGCAACAATGCATTTCTGCAAAGTCATTTCTGTACAAAATGCAATCATTATGGCATGCATGAATTTTTTGGTACTCCATTCCCACTAGACATAAAATCTTCTTTGCCTCGTAGTGATTCTTTGGCAACATGTTATCTTCAAGTTAACCAAAGCTAACACCATAGACAACCTTGCGAAAGATGTGCACCCCGAATACAAAGCCTTGTTTGAATCAATTTCTATTTTCTCATAGAAGGGTGCATGTGCCTGTTGAAAACCCTCTTGCCCAAGATTACGAATCATATCTTCTATATGATATCCAATGTCTTGATTTACTAGCTTAGCCTGTGAGACTGTTGCCATGTCCGGTGATTCCCCATGCCATATCTATTTTGTGTAAGTCAAAACTATCCCATCACAAATAAGATGAGATCTTATGTCATTTACTGTTTGACGTCTCCCATTTGCACAGCTGACACATGGACAAAAATATTTCCCCCACAGAGATGGCACATTAGATTGAGCAAACTGCAGAAACTCTTCAATACCATTCTCATAATCTTCAGTTACGTGATGCTTTCATCCAAATTCGATCCATGTTTCCCCTTTATTGTGAAAGTTGACTAAGTTATCTAACATGCATGAAAACCTCACTTTTTTTCCTTAAAGGTGTGGCCCTAACCCGTTTAGAAAGACCCAGTTTAAAGTACATTCATACGCATCGGTACGCTAGATTATTTGTTAATTATGCCTAAATTTCGGCAGCATTTCGCATTGGTCTCCAAATACACGACATGAAAGCGATGAAATCTAAGAATCCACCACTTTCAAGTATGCACCCAGAGAACAAAGTGAAATGGAGTATATTGAAATTTTGACCAATATAACAAATAAATAGTTAACCCATATGTATCAATGTACTATAAATAAAGAGCCCTCCCAAACTGTCCAAACGGACAATTCAAGATTCAACACATTGATTAATGCAAATTGTCCATATTAATCAATGTATTGAATCTCAATGGGAAACTAAGGTTCACTCGCAATGCACATAAGTGGTTATATAAAACAATACATTCTTCAACAACAAGCTAACCATGTAATAATTTTGGAGTCTGGGACATACAACAACATACCTCGAAAGATAGTCACTAAATACAAGGAGTATGTCACTTTCAGTCTTTAATGGGAAGCAGACGACACAGTGCAGTACACACGACAAAATTGCTCCTTTTGTAGAGAACACTGTAGTACCTTGCACACATATTGAAGTAGTAACAAGTCAAATATGGCTGAATATCACTAAATTAGCATCAACATTATTCTCATTACTCCATAATATATAAAATATAAAACCACATTCAACATGCTTAACTACATTGCAGTATTATTGCAAACAACATCCATTGGGTATAATATTATAGATGAAGGTAATTCTATTCCTCCAAACAAAGTAGTGGTAGAACTAAAACAAAGTGTTAAAGCATACACAAATGGTCAGCTAGAGGTAAATGATTTATGATATTTTTTATTTGTTGCTACCTTTCACTATTTTCTAACATGTATTAAGTTTAACCACTTAACCTAATATTTTTCTTTGATTTGTGATCCAAAAAATAAATACATACATGAATAATGAGGATGGATTGAATAAGAATCATAACTTCAACATATCAAAATTTGAAATTTAGTTCAAAGATTTCATCACATTTCAAAGTACATTTTAGTATTTAGTATTCAAAGTGAGCAACAAAACATGGCAGAAAATTGGAAATGGATGTTGTTCAAAAATCAAAATGACATTGTAGCTGTTGGCTGATCAAAACTTGTTGCACTAGAGCTATCCTTGGCTGGCTGAGCCTGATCCTGATCTTGTGTTGAACAGTTCTCCTTATCAGCTTTAGGAGCCTTGGCCACAACTGGTGTGGGAGCTATAAGCTTAGGCTTACACAAGTCCAAAGGAATGAGCACCTGGGAAAAATAAATTGGTGCAAGAGTTCAACAAGATTAACACCTGGAAGAATAGAGGAATTTCTCGAGTACTAGCTGTGATTGAACTGAGTCTAAGACCAACTCCTGGACAAGCAAGTATTTTCTTAGACGTGTCTGTCGTTGTTGAAGTTGGAGGAATTGAAGTGGGTCATGGTCTTTGAACAAAGGTGAAACAGATGGCTGCATATGCTCTCGGTGCTATTCAATGTGATGGAACTGAAAGTCTTTTGGACAAAGTATGGGTTGTGTAATCTGATACGGTGAGCTTGACTCAAAGAGGCTTAACTGCAGGGAGCACTACATCAGAGTCAAGATGCAAAGCACTTAGGCTTTGTTGTAATATGTTGGAAGAGAGGCTAAAGCCTTTTAAGGAAAAGCTGCAGGAGGAAATGGACTACTATATCAAATGGGAGACCCTTATTCTTCAGGTAGCTACTATAAATAAAGAAAAAAAGCTCAATTTTGAACATTGATAAATTTTCCTCATAAAGAGTTATCTTCATGATTGGGGATTTAGGACAGGTAACCTAACTACATATTTTCAATGCAAGCTTAGCCCTAATCAACGAATAACACAAGAATTGGGTCCAAATATAGTTGTACTTGCACTTGAACCTCATTGAGATTTTTATTTAGTTGTACTTGCACCTCTCAAATTTCTTACCTTCCTTCCATGGCCCTGTGGCTGTATCTTATACAAAATCTTTCATAATGAAAGCATTTGAAAAGAAGTGGTTGTGAGTGACAACAAATTATTACTTTCTCCCATGGATTTCTACACAATGAACCTCGTAGCACAACTACTTTCTCTCACTACATAGCCATAATGCCATTGAACACAAATGTTGACTAATTTATTTTGGTAGAACTTAAGGCACAACTAATCTACTTTCCTCTTAATTTCAACAACTTCATTATCACCTATGCCTCACAACCACTCCAACACACTATGTGTTCCCTCTTATTTAATACCAAGACATGCATTTCATTCCACATCCTCTCTAGATTCATTATCATATAGAATAAATGGCCTCTACATCTGAAACACTTGGAAACAAGATGGCTATGGGAATGGGATCATTAACTGCAGCTTCCTTGGCAATGTTGGTTGCCTTTGCAAATTTGGCAACAACTATGGCAACAGTTGACCCCACTGCAGCCACTAGGAAAGAACATGTTATTGAGCTCTACATGCATGACATTCTAGGGGGCAGCAACCCGATAGCTCGATCGATGACTGGCTTGTTGGGAAGCATATACGATGGTCAAGTACCCTTTGCAATGCCAATAGGATTCAACACCCAAGGGACAACCATCCCTAATGCCAATGGTGCTAACCCCACTGTTAATGGAGTTTTTGGCATCCCACTAGGAACTGGATTGGCAGGTACTTCATTTGCACCAAACTCAAGCAACAACAACAACCAAAACAATGCCCCGCTGCAGTTAGGACCTCATGGACTGAGACTAAGCTTTGGTACAATCATTGTTATTGATGATATATTGACCTCTCAACCTGAGTTGGGGTCTCAAATAGTTAGGAAGGCTCAAGGTGTATATATGGCAAGTTCAGTAGATGGGACTAGACAGATGATGGCTTTTACTGCCCTGTTTGAAGGAGGGGAATATGGTGATAGCTTGAACTTTTATGGCTTGTACAAGATAGGGAGCACTATGTCATAAATATTTGTGATGGGGGCACAGGGAAGTTCAACAATGCAAGGGGGTTTGTCGAACTGATTGCTCTTATCCCACCAGGACAGATTGCCACTGATGGTGCAGAGACACTGCTAAGGATCACTATCTATTTGAAACACTAAAACATAGTGTGGAAATGTAAAAGCATCTGGGTGTTGTTCTTTTACGGATGAGTATGATGTTGGTCTTGTATATTATTGTCAATTTGATACTTTGTTTACAGAATGTATTTGAAATCTTAGTTGTAATCCCAAGAAACCTAATGTTGATTTCTTTTTTATTTTTAAATGAAATATGTCACTTGGAGTTTGGATTTTGATTTTTGAATACAAGCAAAACTGCAGAAGCAATAAATACCACGGACTTAGACAATGAAAGGTTACAAGTAAAACTTAAATAAGAAATAAGCAAATCAGTCATAAGCTATCAATATCATGAGTGCTGAAAGCCCAAGCTGTGATGTCGACATAAGCCATAAAGCAAAACAAGGTATCATGGAAAATAATTAGGAAAAACACAGACCAACAAAGAGACAAGGTTTATTGCACAGTGGAATTGAATTTGGGGATAAAATCATAGTGTCTGGAATTTGGGGATAAAATCACATTCCCCTAGAAAATTTACCATCTATCACTTGAGAGTTAAAATAACTTACATAAATTAATCAATAAAAATAGTTTATAACCTTATGTTAACATGGGAATTGAATTTCACTCTCAAAACTTCCCACACTCTAATAGAACTAAAGATGAAATATGCAATAACAGAGAATCTAAAACAATACAACATTATTGACAATAAAAAAATGATGTATTAGTTTTCTGCATCTCATAATTTACAACAATGCCTTTGGTCAGATAACATTCCATGTCCCAAATCATCCTAGATACTATCAAACTAAGCATTCAAAACCTATATGGATCCACAAAAAACCATTCACCTTGTAAAGTTTGTTTTCTTCTATTTTGGGAAGAAGTAAAAAAAAAACACACAGAGTAACAACTAGAGTGGAAGTATCTATATAACCTATTCTATTGAAGATGTATCACTATACGCACTATATGCTGTAGGAAAACCATGTACATAGAAACAACAAAGCAACATAAGTCAAAAAAAGAGATTGAGGTGGAGCAGCATATTCTTGCCTTGAAGATCGAGGTGGAGCAGCTCGCAATACCCAACAACAGTAACTTCAGCTTAGCTAGGAAGCACGTCACACTGAGGCCACAACACGAGGCTCAGCTGAGGGTGGTGCGACAGGGGCTCCTTTCCTGGAAAACAGTCATTAAGGGTTCGTTCAAAAATAGTGACCGAGGGTACATGGTGCGAAATGGGTTTGTTCAGTGGAAAGGGATTCGATTGAGCACAGTGGAAGCTTTCAATCTCCAACAAAGTGGACAATAAGTTGCAGCTAATCTCAAATACCGTCTTTTGATCTCCAAGCTTTCGATTGAGCGCGACACAGGGCCAGTCGAAAATTTGATTATATAATTGAAATTAACGATAGTGTTTTAATAACACCATCTTTGTATGTCATTGAATCAAAGACGGGTTTTACCAAAAGACCGTCTTAAATAACTTGTAGCTAATCTAAAAAATGCCACTAAATACCGTACTAAGACGGTCTTGAAATCAACCGTTGTTGTATACTACATTAAAGACGAGTTTTCGAACACCGTCTTTATTGAGTTGACATTTATTTACGTAAATGCCATCGTGTTCCTTACTAAGACGGTTGGCTTGCGACCGTCGTCGAAGGTGTGTCGTTGAAGCTCCTTTTTTTAAGTAGTGGTAGAAATACTAGAAATATAATATGCATGGGATAATCATTAACTTACCTTAAAGAGTTGGAAGAAGGCATCCTTTTCATGGTCTTTCATTGCTCCGTATGTAGGCCATGGATGAAGAAACTATTGCTTGATGGTCGTTGAGATAGCTTGTGACGCAATCCTGCTTGGTTCAAACCTAAATACAAAAGAAGGGTACACAAAATTAAAAGACAATGAATGAGTTATAATATATATTGAAAAAGTTTTGAATTCTAATTTACTCTTACCCTCCACCCCTGGGTATAATCATAGGGCGATCATTGGGTAAGGGTTCTTTCATTTCCCCGTCTAAATCATGTTCATTGATAGACAATTTATATAATGATATATTATATTAATACATATTTAAATTTTCACTTTTAAATATATCTAAAAAATCTTTTAATCAATAATAAGTATAACAATTTAATATATATATATATCATTATATTTAACAACGTTAACCATTAAAATTTCCTTATGTGTTTAACTATTTAATGAGTCATTTTTTATTATCTCACGTGTTTAATAACATTCAATGGGTCTTGTTTCTTTTTTTGACCGATTTTGTTTATTATCGATGAATTATATTACCGACAAAACATTTGTCGGAAAGCTCTGTCGATAATGCTAACTTTTCTGACAAATATTTATCCATCGAAAAAGTTCCATCACAAATAAATAATTTAAAAATTCATCAGAAAAAATTCATATTTCCTACATACTATAATCCGTCAGAAATTTCCATTGGAACTAACAACATTTTTATGGACATATATTCGTCGGAACACTCTATCGTTAATTTTAATGTTTATGATAAATTTAGATCTGTCAATTATATTTCGCCGAAAATCGACGCTTTTTTTGTAGTGATTAATTCAATGATGAAATGAATTATATTAATGATGATATATGAATGTATTAATGATGAGATATGACATTGTTTGAAATGATTATAATATACATGCATCTATGAATGACATTGCATATGAGTTGGCACGTAAGTTGAGACTACTTAGAAGGCCCTCAACCTAGTGTTGGAGGTTGACATGGTGGCTATAGAATGAATAGGTGGGTGAATCCTTGTATAGGTTAAGGTGTTTGCAAGCCTTATCGAGGCAAGCCATTATCCATACTCATCAATTTTAGATACAACCACACTTCCTTCATAGGGTTAATTGGAGTCTCCCTGAGTGGTCAAGGTGTGACTATGTTAAGGGATGTACTAGGTTAATCGCTCAAAAAGTAAAATCTCCTTGGAGTAAAGTGTCAACATGTCATATCATAATACATAGACATGTGCATTTACCTTTATGAATAAAGAAGAATGACATGTTACTATATGAGTTATGGAAATGCTTTGATGTATGATGATTGAATCTTTATGTAATGCTTGATGAACTAACGATTATAAGATTGACCTTAAAACAACAAAGATTAATAACAATTGCTATAAAACAAACTTGTATTTTATCTTCGTTACCTTTCTTAATAATGAAAAATAATTTGAAAAAAGCGAGTATGGCCATAAGGCACATAGTTTTTCAATTGTATATACATATCATATGATGTCTTCTTATCTTATCATGTGTTTTGGCTTTTTAGCTTGGAAAGCGTGAAAAATTTATAAGTATTTTCACAATTAAATTAATAGAAGGGTTTTAAAAGAATTAAAATAAAGTCTTCCGCTTGAGTAGTTCTTAGTGGTATATAACCATGACAAATCATTACAATTACAAGTAAGAAAGACATATTTAAGGCAAAAAATAGTCTTCGACTATCGGTTAAGGACATTATTAGTGCATTCAAAAAAGAAAAAAAACAAAAACAAAATTTTTTTATTGTAGCCAACTAGAATATAAAGATGTTGAAGCAGGTTATTGTACAAAAGTTAATTATTGGCAAATATGACAGGTATTTTGTATTTTTTATTTTGCCATAACATTGATACAAAATATTTACATACTTTATTGATGACTAATATTTTTTAAGAAACCTAACTAAACTATCTATAATAAAGTCTCTCATTTTAATTACATTTTTGTTTTCATTGATGAGACTTGAACCAAAACCTTTGTCAAGGGATCAAACACAATTCTCCACACAAACCAATAAATCAACATGTTTGTTTAAAGTTGAGATTAGAGATACTAATTCATACTTATAACATAGCATAAAATATTTATATTATTTGAAAAATAAAATAAGTCAGAAAGAAATAATATAAGATTCTTTTGTTTAATTAAATGATTAGAAAGAAAAATAAATAGTATAAAATAATTTTAGGTTAATTATTTATTTTAACTCTATAGTTATCTCCTTTTTAAGATTTAGTTTTGTACGAAAAAAATATAAATTGTAATTCTTATATATACATAAAAGTTAAATTTTACCAAAAGCATTAAACTTTTTAATCTATTATTATTTTTCTAACATGAAACTATTAAATATTAATTTTAATTTTTTATGTTATAAAGAAATTTATTTAACTTTTTAAGAATAAAAATTAAAAAATGAAAAGAGATTTTATTCTCTTTATTTATGCCACAGGCAGGGACAGAGGCAGAAATAAACATTAGGGGGCCAATTTTGAAATTAAAATTTATCTAATTAAAAAATGTATGAGTATTAATTTTAAACAAACTACTGCTAATATGTTTTTTCCAAAAAAAATTCAATGACATATAATAGAAATATATTCACATAAAAGACAAATTAAACATTTAAAAAATCTATTACAAATGTCATTTGACATGCTACCATGATTTAGTTTCTAATATTTACTTTGTTTTTCCAAAATCTAGTCAATAGTGTGCCTAGACCATGCACTCAATGTTAAAAGCATGTAGGAGCATCACAATGACAATAAAATCAAGATAATATTTTATATAATGTTCATAATTAAGCTTGTCCCATAGACAAAGATTACTAAATAATTTTAACTTCTCAAATAAATTATAATCAAATCAATATAAAGGAAGAATAATAATGTCTTTTAATCACAAATGCAATAATTTATAACCTTTAAAATAGTATAAAAAATTATAAAAATAAAATTTATGAAAAAAATAAATGAGACTTAAATTTTTTTAAAAAGACAAAATGTAAAATTTTTACAATAAAATCTACTAAAAAGAAATAGAATAATTGTTTTAAAAAAAATAAAAATGTCATTATAGTTATGCAAAACTATAAAGGATAATTGATTATTTTATTAAAAAAATAAAAATAACATTTTAATATAATTATTTTTATAATTAAACTTTTAAAAAATAATTATCTAAATTTTAAAATATTATGTATATTAAAAAATAAAACTAAAAAAAAAAGTTAGGGGGGCCTCGCACCTCCGTATCTGGCCGCAGGAGAAGTTATCACATGAGTTTCGCGCCCCCCCCCCCCCCGCCGCCCCCTATTTTTTTTTTCTATTATTTGCTATAAGTATTTGATGTAAGAAAAATATTGTATTAATAACAAAAAATTGTTGATTTACTTAAACGAGGTAATTGTAAAACTTAAACTTGATATAGTTAAATGTTATATATATATATATATAATACTTAACTTATTTAATTATCAAAATTTATTTTGAACCAAACTTTTACTAATTTAATATTAATTTATTTTTTTGTTAAAAAGGCAAGTAAAGTAATAAAAAAATTCATAAAATGATTTAAAATTATAGAGTGATAAACTTATCTTTTTTAGTACATAAAATTTCAAAAACGGAGACCATGATGTCTTTAGGATTAAAAAGTAATTAAAGGAAAAATGTAAAAAAAAAAAAGTTAAGGAACTAAAAATAAGGATAAAAAGTTAAAGAATGTTGATCAATAAAAAAAAAGAGTTCAATAACTAAAAACAAAAATCCTAAAAATATTAGTGACTAGTAAATACTAATCTTGAACAACGTTCTATCAATAATTCAATTAAAGATCGAGTGAAGGAAGAATGCTTCTTTAAAAATAAACTAATAAAGAGATATATACATTTCATACTTTTTTTTATCACGTATACATTTCTCTCTTAAAAAACCATATATACATTTCTAAAGAAAATATTGCACATTTCTACTTTCAAAATACATTTGACGGTAACATGTAGATGGAGGGAAAAATTATGGTTTTTCATTTTTATTTTAGTGTTAATTTATTTTTATTATTATTTTTTTTATCTTATTTGATAGCCTGACATTTTTTTGATTTGTTTTTTTATTAATTGTGTGTAAAGACAAAGTATTAGATTTGTGCAAATAAACTAGGTCAAGACTAAAGTTTATTTAATTTTAAAGACTAGACTTTAGATCATTTAAAAAAAATTTTAAGTCTAACATGTCAACCTATTTAAGTAAATGTAAGTATTTAATTTTTGTTGTTATTTTTTATAATGGATAGGTATTCAGTTGGTTCAAGAACCCCATAACCATCCCTACTAAATAGGTATCCAGTCTTACCCCCAATTGGCCCCCACAAACAGGTGATTAAACCCATAATAAAAAAAGTGAATTGATTAAGGGAAAAGAGAAGTTTAGGCCACTTAAACCCCAATTATGGAAGAATTACCTAGACGGTAATCCAAGCACAAAGGTCCATGGTTCAAGGCCCACAAATGTTTGTATAAATAGGGGGAAAACCCTAAGTAATGACCATTGTTCGTTTGATGTGCATTTTATTGCCTTGCTTACTACTCACAATTGAACTCTGACTTAAGCGTTTGAGTATCTTTTGCAAGTATCCCCCCCTTGGGTCATCTTATTTGGCACGTGAAGAAGACAAAGTCCAAAGGCAGGACCCTTCTATTAGAGGGACAGTGTCCGACCATTATTTGGTAGGAATATTTTGGCACCCCAAAGTAAGATAGTCCTTGACCCTAAGAATTATGGCAATCACACGCACAAGAACCAACATAGCAGCAAAAACCAACTTGGGAATCATTAGCCTGAAGAAGTCCATGTAGAGGGCTAGATTGACTTATCCTTAATGGTGAGGAGGCTACAAGCACAAGTATTAGATATGCGTCAACATCATGTCGAAGAGGTCATTACCCTTTGACAAGAAAATGCACAACTACAAGAGGGTAACCGTTCCTAGAAACCCGAAAATGAAACACCTGTTGGAGCGGAGGTAGAGTCAACCAATTTTGAGATGCCAAAAGCCACCAATGTTAGTGTTTGGCAGGATACACACCCTCAGTTCATAAATATGTTAGGGAAGCAACTACAGTAGTTCAAGAACACCTTTTTCCTCGGTGTCATGGAAGCCACCCTCCTTCCCAACTAGAAGAACCTCACCATCGAGAAGTACTATGGTACCACTAACCCATATGAGCACCTTGACGTTTATATCACCCAAGTCAGCCTGTACACTATGGATAATGTTGTCTTATGCCAGGTGTTCCCTACATCTTTGAAGGGGTAGATCCTCCATTAGTTCACCCACCTCCCTCCCCCAACATTGTAGACTAATTTGATACATTGGTGGCTCAATTCAAAACATAGTTTGCAATGAGCCAACATCATCATCTAACATCAGTGGTGTTGGCCAACATACAATAGGAGAAGAAAGAACTGCTTCGGAATTTTATGCAACATTTCAGAAAGATAGCTTTGAATATTCAAAACCTAGACTTAACAGTCACCGTGCACCACCTAATAATGATACTTAGGTCGAGACCCTTTGTGAATAGCTTGTGCAAAAAACCTGCATCCAACATGGATGAACTGCAGTGGAAGGCAACCAAGTACATGTAGATGGAGGAACTAGCCGAGTACAGGAACTAAGTGTGGGCTAAGGCTACATCAACCAAGAAGGAGGTCGACAAGCCTAACTTCAATAAGATGAGGGATGACGGGTGAAGGGATTGACCATCCCGAGAACCTTGTTACACTCATTATACCCCCTCAGTGCAAGCACATCTCACATCCTAGATTAAGCCTTGACCACCAAAATTCTAGCCACGCCAAAGAGGGCCAACACTCCACCTAAGGCTGATTTCTGCAAACGCTGTCGATATCACACAACCAAGGACACTAAATTGAAGAGTGAATTGTCTTGAAAGACAAGATTGAGGACCTCATCAAACTGGGACACCTGAAGGATTTTACCCATAAGCCTTAGTCTTATCGACTCACAACAACTATAGGCAGAATCAGGGCAAGGGAAGGGAAGGGAGAGAGACCAAGATCATCACTCTAAGATGAAAAGACATAGAAGCCAAAGCTAGTCTAGAGAAAGGGAGGAAAAATCTCTTGACCATCCAAGACATGTCATTAATACCATCGTAGGAGGATTCACTGAAAGAAGGGCAATGCACTACTAAAATAATAATATTCCAAGACACTCCACCGACGACGGTTCCTAGAAAATCAGCGTCGAAGAAAATACGGTGTCAAAATTGTAATTAAAATGAAAAAAATGAAGCCAATTTTAACAAAACCGTCGTCATTGATTACGTTCAACAACATTTTCGCACGTCAACTGTTGTGGTCTGTTCACATTTTGCTAGCTACACTACACGCGATATCTTTCTTTCATTCTTTTCCTTCTTTCTCATAGCATGGAAAAGAAACTCCTCTGCTCCATCCATCTCTCTCTCTCTCTCTCTCTCT
Organism: Glycine max; assembly: GCF_000004515.6. Lineage (NCBI taxonomy): Eukaryota > Viridiplantae > Streptophyta > Magnoliopsida > Fabales > Fabaceae > Glycine > Glycine max. The sequence goes on along the minus strand of NC_038248.2, from coordinate 21,461,367 downwards.
CTCTCTCTCTCTCGCTCTCTCTCGGCTGGGAAGCCATCGCTCGGGGTAGCCGTTTTCTTGAATAGCTACTCACGCGCTTTTGTGTCACACACGCCGCTCAACGCGGTGTCGGCATTGTGACGGCGCCTGCCACCGCGTGTGTTGTGCTGAAGCTTGTTGTCATAGGTGTGCTTGTGAAGGAGGATCTCAAACTTGGAATGTGAGTTGAGGAACTCGGACTCGGCGATGGCAGCAAAAGGCTTTAAGTTGGTGACGGCGTCGCGGCCTCGAAAGTGTTGTGCAACGATGTTGTAGGCTCTGGCGGCTTTGTCTTCCTCGTTGAAAGTGCCGACCCACACACGCTGGTGCTTCTTGTAAATCTGAGCTCCCGAATGACCATTCGATTGTGGCACCACACCTTTGTATTTCGATGACGAGTTTCTGGGACTCGGCCTCGCTAGAAATGAAACAACTGTCGGGGTCGACGATGGTGCCTGCGCCGTTGCTGACATTGCTGGGCCGCGACAGAGAAATATTCACTAGCTACATGTCGCCACTGCGATGGTGCTCTGCCCTCAGGTCTGTTGTCTTATGACTCTCTCACGGCGAAGGGTGCAACTTTACAAGAGAAGAATACAACACTAGGAAATAATGGTCTTGGTAGGCTTGCTTCCTGCTTTCTGGATTCCATGGCAACACTTAATTTGCCTTCTTGTGGGTATGGTTTGAGGTATAGATACAAGCTGTTTGAGCAGAGAATCACCAGGGAAGGTCAAGAGGAAGTAGTAGTGGACTAGCTTGAGGTTTGATTTGTCTCCCTTATTTTAAATCTATAATGTTATTTCACATATATCATGGGATACTAATGTGTAAAACCAAATGAAAACTAAGCAAAAGTTTAGCCCCTAGGAAGTTGTCAGGCATGACATTTTGTACCCCATTAGATTCTTTGGTCATGTTAAGGTTAATCCTGATGGAAGGTAAGTGTAAATACACTGAGTTACTTTATAAAATCAGTTTTAGGTTGTTTATTTATGACTATCTATGATGGTGGAAAAAATAATTCTTTTTCCTTTAAATGATATGAAAGTACTTATAGTTTAATGTTTATACCAATCGAAAATGGGTTGGAGGAGAGGTGTTGCAATCACTGGCTTGTGATGTGCCAATTCTAGGTTACCAAACTAAGAACACCATCAATCTTTGTCTTTGGGAGGAAAAAGCAACTGTTGAGGATTTCAATTTATTTTTATTTAATGATGGGCAACATGATGCTGCTTCAATGCCTATTGTCTGTGACTGTAGTATTTATAATAGATTAATAGTTTTTTTTTCTACCTGCAAAGATCATGTTACAGTAATAAGAATGAACTACTTACATTGATAAGCAAGTATTTGCCATTATATTATCTTAAAACAATTCATGTTGAATTTAGTTATGTTCCCAACCCCCATAATCCCCTCCCCTTGTCCTTGTACCCTGTAAAAAAGAATCAAGCAAAAAATTTTGGGAAGTTGTTCTATATTAAAATTTGTATTTGTAGATTTATGCAGTTTTATATCCTGGGGATACCATAAAAGGTTGAAAACTTCTACGGTTGAAGCAGCAGTTGAAAAAGATGATGGAACTCATAAACCATGGGGGGTGAATTGGTTTCTAAAACAAATCAGACTTTTAAAACCAGAGTAAAAAAAAAACTTTTTTTGTGCGAATCGTGTCACAAACTTTGATAAACCAATACTTAATCAATCACCCTTAACCCAAAATCTTTTGTTAAAGATATTTTCTTTAACCTTTAGTAAATTGATTAAGAACAAAATGAGAAAGAAAGATAAGATCAAGAGAAGAAGTACACCAATTTTTATACTGGTTCATTCTTTATCTCTAGAGAAACTAATCCAGTTATATAATCCAAATCCGAATTAGATTTTCACTATGCATATAGAATTCTTACAAACAATCATAAGCAATCTCAGTTTCTATCTCGGAAAAGAGACTAAGGTACCCAAACTAGGGTCCTCTATGAATAAGAGCCTATAAGAGAAACCTACCCATAGCCCAAACTAGAAAAACCTATTCTAGCATGCCTTTAGAAATTCATGCACAAACAAGTAATGTGTAAAACAAATGAAAAAGTAGAGTCAAACATAGACACAACCTGATCAATCCTTTCACAAGAACCTTGCTAGAATGAATAAGTGTCTTTTTGAACTCAAGAAAGTATCATAACTCACTTTTCACAATATGATCTTCGCAATCAAAGATTAGAAGTTGTGAGTCATTGTTTCTAACCACTTTTCTTCTCTTCTTTCACTTATTTCAACTCATACAATTTCACACTTAATGAACTTGTACACAGAAGTGAGAACACAAGGTGGCTATTTATAGAGAAAATAGTTATAACCGCCCATAATCGATTAAATATACAATGTAATTGATTATTTCAACGAAGTAATCGATTATATTATCATTTCAATCGATTAAAGTGTTCTTCCGAAAAATTGGAAAACTTTCAAGAACAATATAATTAATTAGATCCTCAATGTAATCGATTAAAGTGTTCTTGATCACTTCTGAAACACTTTTTAAAAGACAAGTAATCAAATATATCACATGGTAATCGATTAAAGCAGAGACTCCTGCCAAAATCAATTATTGTCTTAAAAACAATTGTGTAATCGATTATGATAAACTTGTAATTGATTAAACCGATATGAAACACTTCTCTGCAAGCTTAAAACAACTTGTGTAATCAATTATTGTACGACTATAATCAATTAAAACAAAGAGTTTTAACTTCAGAAGAAATTTTCTAACTTTAGACATTTTCTCCTTACTCCTACATGAACATGCATGATGCACATATGAAATGATAGAGACTAAGATGCAACACACAATACAACAATCAACATAAATGCCACTCAAGAGAGTTGGACATGTAAAAGACAAAAACTTCTTCAAACTTCAAGGCTAAGTCTTCATGTTGCTCCCCCTATCTCTAACAACAACTTTTTCTCTATAGTGCGTCACTCCTTGTAAGTTAAATCCACTTGATAATTTTCCTTTTTGTTCCAATTTTTCCTTATAGTATCGTTTTTTGTTCTCATTCAAAGCAAGAAACTAGGATTGAAACTTTCAACAATGGTGGTAGGTGAGTAACTGTATAATGTTGATTTGATGTTAATAAAAAGTCTAGATTCACCTTTATTTTGAAATTTCAAGAGATATTATCAGTTATCGCTAATTCACCATCCTCTCTTAGTGAATTAATGTAACAAACAAAATGTCAAGTTTTTGTTGGTACTTAATTATCTTCATGAATGCCTTACAGACAACCCTTTCTTTATGTAAAAAGAATGTATTATGGATTTAGTGGCATGGATATTTTTCACATGAGATTTAGTAGCTTCGTTTTACTATTTTAATGCACTACCCTTTTTACCCTCTCTTAATCATTTTTACGTTACTCTCTGACTATCTTAATTGTTAGTACCTTTGCTGATTTTTTTAATTATTTTCATCATAACTCTTGTACCCTGTGCGTGTGATTTATGAGAATCAAATCAATCAAGCTTGAAGGGATACAAAAATGAGTGAGGAAGAAATAGAGGATTTTTCATTGATTCAAGGTTTTCCTTCCCTAGACGTGCCATTTAGGAGAACTGGTAAGTGGTAACATCTATTTTTAGTCATTTATAATATGAAAGCTTTATTTATTTCTCCCATTAGAGTGCCTTTGTATATGTAAAGAAATTACTTTTCTTCTTCCACCTTGGAAGTTCTGCCATTGCTTTTCTCTACAGCTAGATGGTATTGAATTTGAATAGCCATAGTGAGATATTTGTTGGACTAACTAGTGTGTGAATGGAAGTTGGTAGCACCTTTATCTTTACAGTGTGGTGTTTGTTAAGAAATTTAAGTTATTAGTATTATTTAAAAAAATGTATAACTAATTAAAAATATTTAATAAAACTAATAAAAAACTTCTCGAACTTTTCATGAAGTAGTTTATATCAATATTCTTAATTACCATGTTACATTTTTTCAATCATAAATTTTATGTCCAAGTTATAAAAGTTAAAGATGAATATAGTAATTGGCAACATTAGGTGCCCCTCTTATATCGATGTTGTTAAGGTCTACCTAGGTTAGTGATCAAACACTATTATATATGCGATGCTTGCATTGGTTAATTTGTTGTTTATTTCCACTTTTAATTTATCAATAGGAAATATTATTATATGACAAATTAGGAGACACGGGGCAAAAGGTGTGTGAAGTGGTGGTGCATGTGAGCTTATATGGTGCCACTACGACCTATGTCATTGCCTCTACCACCAGCATCAGGTAACCCCATGCATGTGTTTTTAATTTGGTATAGCTTTATCTTTCTGTTCTACATATATCTAATGGTTAGTTAGGATGAGTGTAATGAACATATTTGGGTTTGGATACTTTTGATTTCTACCTTGAATTACCATAAAACACCAAACTTTATCAACTTCATATGGCTAAAATAATGTCAAAGTTGCCAAAATGACTGCAACATTAAAAATAAAATTTATTATGTGATATAAACTTTAGAGTTTGGATGCAAATAGTAGACATGATTTATTATTTGTATTTATTTATTTATAAATGAAGATTAATATAGATAAGGAAATTAGGGGGGAAATACAACCCGATGCATTTGGTAGAGTTTCTTTTTCAAATAGAAAAGTTGAGAAATAATAGAAAAAAATGTATCTATTAATCAAATCAACGTTAATTAAGTAGAAGTGTACCTTTTCATGTTTTGCATATATTGGTTATCATGCACCATATTAATCAATTTCTAATTAGTTTTACTATATTACTATCTGTTTGGTTTATTGTTTATATTGCACTCATCTTTATCCCTTGAATGAACGTGCTACAAGAACAATTAGAAACCTCTATATTGAGAATAGGAGGATAATTTATATCTGATTGTCATGGTCAATGTCATTGTGTTGTGCCTTTCATTTAGCTTTCCTTTCATAGCTTAACTACCTTTTTTTCTTTCATATTTTTATTTTATTTCTTGTTTTTAAAATATAAAGAAAATAATTTGTTTAAGAAAAATGAAATTCTAAGACAGTTTTTGGGCAGTTGTTTTTGGTTTGATTATACCAGATTTCTTATTTATCTGGCAGGAAGCAAGTTTTATCAATAAAGAGAGAATTCAAACATTTGCTTTTGGTACAAGGATTCCTGCTGCTTGTCAGGTACAAGGATTATGTCAATGCATGGAAACGCCTTACTATGAAATGCGCTCCAAATATTCTTACAATTGCCTTGAAAAGATTTCAGGTCTTGGTAATTTGATCTAGACTGTCTCGCAAACTTGTCATGCTATAAGTTGTTTAAACTTTAGATATCAATTGTATGATTTCTAGTACTTTCCCTTCATGTGCTTCATGTGATATGAATTATATGGATATGGATTTGGCATGATTATATGCCATACTTGATTTTAATCCCACCTAGTATATAAAACCATGAAAGGCTTGTATTCATTGTGAGCTATTCTTATCAAGTTTTCTCATTTCTTTTTTTTTTTTTGGTGTTGTGTACATACAGAGTGGGAGGTCCTCTGAAATTTTTCCAATTATGAAGGGAGTGTTGCTGCATATAAAAGCTTAGCAAGGGTCAATATTTTCAACATTTTTCTTGGAGGATTGTCATAAACCACCATTGAATTGATGGTGTCAAAGTGACTTTGTTAGAAGCTAATCACTGCCCTGGTGCAGCTTTGATTTACTTTGACCTACCAAATGGCCAACGCTATTTGCACACTGGGGATTTTAGAGCATGTAAACTAATGCAAGCTTACCATCTTCTTGTAAATCAACGTGTGAATGTACTTTATTTGGATACCACATATTGCAACCCAAAATACAGGTAAGACACTGATCTGGTTTGTATAGGTCTTGTCATTTGGTTACAATATATAATCGTTGGTTTTTCCAACCTCGGTTGATGGTTCTAAGTGACAAATTTCTGCTTCAGGTTCCCTTCCAAGGAAGAAGTGCTCAATTATGTTGTCAAAATCACAAAGAACCACCTCAAAATTCATCCTAGAACTTTAGTGGTTGTTGGGGCATACAGTATTGGCAAAGAATGTGTATATCTTGCAATTTCTAAGGCTCTTGGGGTATGTATGTTTTTTTCCATGGAAAACTTCTATTTTGACTTATGTATACAATCTATAACTTTTTCTTTTCAATTGTCCTTCTTGTTGACATGAAGGGATGTCCTAGGAAAAAAAACATATATTGAAGACCTACAAGGAGCAATTCACAGCAATTTTGGCATTTCGTCCTACAGGCATTTTACCTATACTTATGAAAACATTTATTTCTGACAGAGAAGCTATTTGTGCCGACAGAGTAGTTCGATTCCAGTGAAAAATATTTCATCCTTCATATTTTTAGGTTGGACTTTCAGTGAGAAGATAAGCAACGATCTGGAACTAATTAAACCTGTTTCCAAAGGAAATATTACGATATATGGTAAGATAAACAGCATTTCAACAACCACTGATGATATAAAATATGACCTTGTTATTAGTACTTATTTGTATTGAAAATGCTCTGTACTGGACAATGGTGGATGAAGGTATAGTGTTTCTTCATAGTAACGATCTACTTTCTGATGTTGAAATGCAGCCTCAGTGTGAAACACAATTTTGCTAACCAGGTACATTTTTAGATCATTAGCTTACTTCATCCTTTTTTTCTGAAACTTTGGCCTAAACGACAAACTGATGTGTGCTGCATAAGTTATTTTCTAGGTGCTACTTGCTTATGGTTTATCTAGCTCGAGGCGTGCACCAGATGCTATTCATCCGTGAGTCTTGATTATGTTTCTCACCCCTGCTTCCCTATTTTTTGTTATGTACTCGATGTGAAGCTGATTTTTAAATCTCGAATGTTGAACATGTATGATTCGGGATCTATTGTGCATATAATGATCAAATAATGATGCATGGCTGGCTTGAGTTTTGAATGTGATTTCTGTGAATAGTGTTCCAATCACTAATTGTGCACTAGACTCAATATATGAATGTGTCTTCTTTTTCTACAGCTATGGCTATTCCAAGGAAAGATTTGTTTGGTCCTTGATATCTGCTGTTGGGATCTTTTGTCTTGGTTCTGGTGCCACCATTGTTAATGGAGTACAGAACTTGTGGATTGCACAGGTATTTAACCAAATTGGATGTTTGAAATCAAAATATTTAACTTCTTTATGTTGCGTGTGTTGTTACACTGGCAGTGTTATGATTGAGTTTCGGTCCTTAGAGGCAAGACTGATGCATGGAGGGTTCCAGCCTCTGAATCAGATTCACTCAACCAATGGGCAGAGAAGTCTCGTTTCCAAGTTGGTGACTATCTTGGTATGGTAACTTTGTTTCCCAAACTTTTATCTTTTCTAAAATGTTGATGAAATTTTTTATTTTGACGTTTAAGCACAAAATTCTCAATTAAAATTAAAATGCGTGTTAAGAGACTGTTTGTTACAGATTTTAAAAATAATGAGTTTTACAGATTTTAAAAAAATGATTTTTGATGTTGAATAATTCAGTAATTATTTTTAAAAGATTTTAAAAAAGAGTAACAGCTATTTAATGTCTAGTTATATAAAAATCATTTCCTTAACAAAAGGAACTGATTTTAGAAGGAAGTTATTCAAAATAAATTTTAATTTTAATCAAATTTTAAACTTTTTTTCTCTCTCTGAAAATTGGAAATAAACACATGAGAAACTTAAACAAGTGATTTTTTATTCTTCTAAGAAAGTTATTTTTTAATGAAAAAGCTGTGACAAATGGGTCCTGTAGTTTTTGACAAAATTGGCTTTAGTCTTGTATTATGAAAATGCTAATTTTTTTTTTATCGAATTTAGAGCCAAAATCTTCTTTTTTGAAATACAGGAATAAGATTAATTTTACCTTTCAATATTTCTTTATAGGAATGACATGTGGATTTTGATTAGACCACTATTGATAATATTGCATTTGCATCTAAGTTTTGTAATGTGAAAAAATCCTAATCAAAAACACTTTCCATCAATTTTTGTCTCCAAATTCCATCATCACGTACGCTTTTCTAATGTTAAAAGATACGTTTTAATGCAGTGTGTTTTCAAAGAAATTTACTTTTAATTAAGTACCAAATAGAGTTTGCCTTCCTATACTAACAGAGCCCGAGAGCCGCGGTCATATTTGAATAATGCTTTGTATCCTCGATAGTCTTATTTAAACTCTGTTTAATTGTGATAGTTAAATGTAACAATATTATGCAGAGATAGTGTTGAAATAAACTTTGCCAAACAAAGAGGTCCAGAGTAGTATTGTAGATCGGTTTTGGTTTTATATTGTAAGCCATGAAAAAAAAATGAATTGGAAAAGCTTAAACTATTTTTCTTGTATTAATTATGAGTTAAATATTGTTTAAATATGTACCCAAAAAATATTGTTTAAATGATTAGTACTATGGTGCTTGCAAAAGATTAGTATGATTTAATTCATTAAACATAATATTGCGATAGGAGTGTCATATTCAGTTATTTGAGCCTTTCGATGGTTTCACTGAAGGGAAGGTGCACTGTTCAAACTTAATTTTATGCACATGAATATGATGAAAGAGCAGCGATAGAAACCTGCTAGTGGAGTCCTGCTTCTTTGCCTTTCTCTTTTCCATTTTTTTTATGAAATTCTTCTTAAAAGAAAGCATATAATATGTTGAAGGCAGGCAGCTAGACTATTGACCCTGTTTTATATTTAAATATATTTAATAAATGAGAGTTGTTTATTCATACAAAGGTGTAAAATTTTGATACATTAATTTTATTAGTATAAATAAGATTGAAATATATCATCAACCGTACCAAACATATATATAATTAAAATTATTTTTATCTATTTTTTAAAATAAGATTAAAATAACAAAATTTATAAATATGCAAAATCAGTACATTAGGCATATTATATTGTTTTTATTTTTCTATTTAAGAGTAATATATGTAATAAAATATGGTCTTTAAACTTATTTAAAAATAATACTATTTGATTATTATTTGTTTCAAAAATTAAAAAAAACAACCATGGGAAAAAATCAGAATTGAAGAATTGAAATGAAATAAATGAGTGGCATAAATAGTTGATTTTTGTTTTTACTATTTTAATTTAAAGTACTCCTTTTAGACACTTCCCTTGTTGATGGTATCACAGATTGATAAATTTATTTACCTCTGAAATTTCAGGAAGTAGATGAGCCACTACTTCATATATGAGTCAGGTATGAGGTTATGCAAGTTCCTATCAATTTACCATTCCAAAAGCCTCCTAATGAGAAACCTAACCCCAAACCAGGAGTTGGTAAGCTACACGTCTCTAATTTTCAAATGCCATAAATTATGAGCTTTCTTGTTACATAATTTAATAATGACATAGAAGCAAAGGCTAGGGTTCTCAATTCCATTATTTGTGCAGTAAATAGGAATAAATGGAATTTCTTGGTTTGGATATGATTTTCTGATCTACATGAATTTTGGGTTGCCTAAGTATTACACTACTACAAAAGCTTCATTTTACGACGCAGGATCTACGACGGTTCATAAAGACCCGATTTAGAAGGTGGCATGGTGGCATTTCTGTAATTAGAAGCAAAGTTTTTAGTTTTTACATTGCGATTTCTAAGACGGTCGTACATAACCGTCTTAGAATGCTTAATAATGACATTTTTGTAATTATCGAAAACTTAAACAAAGACTTGTTGAAGGACCGTCTTTGTTTGAGAAACCCTAATTTATAATGTGTTGTGTCGTGCGGGGTCATCTCATTGAAAGATTTTGCACGCGTGTCACTCCGATTATCCTCTCCAGCTATCTTCTCCGATCGTGGGGATTTTGTTCCTTCAGTTCTCTTCCACTCGCTGTCCCGCGATTCACGGCGTCGGGATTCGATTCCGCCATCGAAGAGCAAGAGTTCGACGACCTCCACGGAATGCTTTTCATGTTCTCTGTAAGTCATTTTCTTCACTCTTCTAAACATCTTATATTATGCAGAATATTTAAGTATGAACAATCTAATCTCTTTGTCTCTTTGTCTGAATTACAGACATAGAGAATTTGATAATGTTTTGCTTATTTTTAGCGAGAAGTTTGCAGAATTAGTGTAGGATTTACTAATTAATATCATGAAAGAGTTTCAGTGAATTTGATAATACTTGCTTTGAAAGATCTTGCTAAAAATGTAAATAGAATAAATTTACTAGACTCAGCAATGTTGAGGTTCATCGCGATCCCGGGGAGCATGTTGAGGTTAAAGGCCGGGGGATGGGTAGGATTCAGCCTTTGCAATCGTCGGGGAGGGGGGAGTTTGATGGCGAAGTGGAGAAGATACAGGGATTTGATTTTGCTAATTGGTTGAAGAAGACAGTTTCAAAGAACGATTTTGTTGTGATGAAGATGGATGTGGAGGGTACTGAGTTCGATCTGATTCTAAGGTTGATTAAAACTGGGGCCATATGTTTGATAGATGAGATTTTCCTTGAATGCCATTACAATAGGTGGCAGAGATGTTGCCCTGGGCAAAGGAGTGCAAAGTATGAGAAAACATATGATCAATGCTTGCAGCTCTTCAAATCCCTTAGACAAAGTGGAGTTCTTGTTCATCAGTGGTTCTAATTGTGCCCAACATGATAGGTGAAATCCTACACTTCTTCTGTAACATTATTGTTTTCCTATTAACCTTCTGTATGTTACTTTTTACCCCCAAACAATAGGGAAGATTACTGTGTTTCAAATTCCTTACCATGTAACAATTGCAATTGAAAATTGAATCATTTCTTCAAATCAATGGTATTTGTTGCATGACTCTCTTATTCTTACCCCTAGTATAGATATGGAAATGGATAATTGAATTCTAAAATCTTTTTCTCTCTCTCTCTTTTTTATCACTGAAGAGAATATAACTGTTCTGTTTTGTCAGCCCTTGTAAATTGGTTTTTCAATGTATGAATTGGGGGGGGGGGGGAGTTCCAGTTCCCTGGATAGAATAAATTTGCACAATAATCAAAACAACATTTACATTGTATAGTTGGTTATGCTTTTCAATCACAAGGACCATGCTTAGTAAGCATCTAAATTGGTTTCATTATAAATTTATAATAATTAAAAGTCACGAGCAGTGACGAGATTTACATTGAAAATCATTTTTACAGCCAAGAAATTGATTTACCTTATTGGTTGTATTATATTTCAGTTAAAGCTGCACTAGACAACTATTCCTATATAGCATTTATTTGGACACGTTATTGTTGTAATGCTGCATGATCTCTAGACTGCAAAGAGGTCGTAGGAATTTTAAAGGCAGCAAGAAGCAACATTCAATGGCCAATGCTCATGTGTGTTCAGAACTCAAAGATATGAATCAAATTCGAAAGGAGAGGCAGACAAGGCCAACATGGTTTCTTATATAAAGAGCAAGTCAACAAAGGGTAAAAGGTTTGGTAAAAATGGTAAAAAAAGAAAAGGCAAATAGAGTTTGTTTGAAGCTCTAGAAATTAATTAGTTAAGGAGAAAAGGCTTGCCAATGAATTTTTATATTTTGGAGTGGTGGGGGGGATTTTTAAAGGCAAATAGAGTTTGTTTGAAGCTCTAGAGTGATTTTTAAAATGTTTAACTATCATGCATGTTCTTAAAAATTTATCAAATTTTTAGTTACGTATGTCTTTCAATTTTTTTAAATGAATTTCTTGTATATTTTTTATTTAAATCTATAAAGTTGTATATATTTTTTAATTAGGTGTATGCATTGCGGACCTAATTAAAAAAACAAAAACAAATTCAAATCCTTGAACTTAATTGGATATATATTTTATTCAAGAAAATATTTAAAAATTGTAGAATGATTTAGATCCTGCAAGTTAACTTAACCTATGATAAAATAAAATAAAAATTTGAATATTTTGTGCGAGTGAGTAAGTTATGGGCCTAGCCCAATCCATGTTTTTTGTGACGTATGAAGTTCAATATAAGCTCCAAGCGAATTAGGGTTTTGTGTCTCTGCAGCACTTGGGAGGAGGCACGCAGAAGTCATAGGAGTGTAAAACAGAGACGCAAAATGAAGCTCTGACGATGGCGGTAAAAGGAAGCTTAAGATAGATTCTTGGTTTGGTTTTCGTAAAACCTCCACCGCCATCCGCACCGCCCTCAGCCACATTGAGAATTTGATCACCGGCATCACCAAGGGATACCGATACAAAATGAGATTCGTGTACGCTCATTTTCCGATCAAAGCTAGCATTGGCAACAACAAGTCCATCAAGATCAGAAATTTCCTCGGCGAGAAGAAGGTACTCAACACTCTTCATCTCTATTTTTTTTTTCAATTTATTTATTTAATTTCTTAATTATTTGCTACTAGAAAATAAATTTGGTATTAGGTGTAGCGATTTATTATTTGGTTATTATGTGTATAATTAGGTGAGGAAAGTGGACATGCTTGAGGGTGTTTCCGTCGTTCGATCTGGTCAAACTTCCTATACTAATTTCTTTTTTTATTTTTTATAAAGTCATATGCTATTTTCTGGTTTTGATGTTTTTCGGACTCTACACTAAAGTTTTGATGTTTTTACAAAAAAAAAGGAAAATTTTATCTAATGTAATTTATTATTTTTTTATGAGTAAATTCTTTGTACGGTATAATCTGACAGTGTTATTTGATAATAAATTATTATACAAAATAAATTTATTAACTTTTATAATAACTAATTTAAAATTATATAGATATTATAATTACTAACTGTATTCACAATTCATAAAAAATAAATTCATTTTTATTTTATATTTTACAAATCTCAAGAACTAAAGTGAACAATTCCTGTAATTTGATTTTTATAAACAAAAGTAAGCATTTACTTTTTTTTTATTATTTATCTATAGAACTACAATCTTTAATTTTATCCATGACGTTAATTAATGAATGTTAAAATTCAATCACAAAATGTTGTCAGCTTGTTCACGTAGTGCTAAGTTACACCTTAGAGATGCTACAGGGGATCCAAAACAACGTTGTTTTTTAAGGGGTGTTAATTTGTTAAGGGCTGTGCTTAAGTGCTTTTATTTTGAACCTTGCATTATTAACTATTTAACAAAGACCTTCACATTGGTCCCACAAAATAACTTTTAGTTAAAGCTGGATTTCCCCCACTAGTGTGCAAATCAATTACCATCTTCCATTCATTTAAATTAAGAAAATGAGAGACTAGCCCATTAAAAGGTCTGAGCATGTAACATGCATGGCTTGGTAAAAGTTTTCGGTAGTACCAACAATAACATATTATTCATCAAAATTAATTGGTTATTGTTAACGAGAATTAAATTTGAACTTAATTTATAAAGGATCGATAGAGTTAAAAGAAAGAAGGGGGGTAATGGCTGCAATTTTTTTTTACTAGATTATCATAGGTTCATGACGTGGTGGAATATTGTATGATGTAGTATTTTTGTTTTTAACTGTGAATAAAGGGATTGGGGATATGTTGGGCTGCTTGAATGTTTCATTCTGAAAAATACTGCATTTAGTGTATGGGTTAATTGAATCTTTTTTTATTCTAAAAAGTGTTAGGCTGATAAATTCGGTGAATGCTTTGCAATTTGCGGAGTGGCTCTTGGATGGACTTGCTGGTTTCTTGATAGATTTTTTTATTAAGAAACATTTGGGAAATAATGAGGCACGGTACAGGAGATACAATGTTTGTTTTCCTTTCTTGGTTTATTTGATCTGTGAAGGTTAACCTATCATGCATTAGCCTGTAAAGAAATTACAAACTTGTTCTATTTATTGCTGTATAAAAATGTTGTTGCTGCAATGCTACAGTGGAAATGGAGAACTGGAAGCGGTGGGGGTAGCAGTTACCAGAAAAAACTATCTAAGAGGGTTCTAAAAGAATCTTCGTAGTATGTCTTCGAAACTAAGGCGGTCGTGAAAATGACTGTCGTAGAAATTCAATAGCAAAAACACTATTCTAAGATGGTTATTTTGATAACCGTCTTAGTTTCTAAGACATACTACGATGGTTCTTTTAGAACCGTATTAGAATTCGCATGTTGACTACAACAAATTATGTCGGGTTTAATACGTGGACCGCCTTTGTATCTACTACATTCTAAGATGATTATTTAATAATCGTCTTAGAAAACGTTAGCTTTTACGATGGTTCAAAAACCGTCGTTGTAAGTATATTGCGATATTACGACACTGGCTTATAAGATGGTTCAAAACCATCGTAAAAGGTCTTAAATAACCGACTTAAAAGATCATTATTATAGTAGTGTTAGTGTCAAGCAGAAACATGTATGTATAAAATAAAGGTGTAGTATTAAACTAGAAGAAAAAAAATTAAAACTAAACATGTATTTATTAAAAAAAATCACTTTAAATAATTTTAAAATTGAAACATGAAGATAGAAATAACATTTATAAACTGATGATAAACATTATGATAATATAAAATGAGATTAAGTTAATTGGAACTGATTAAGCCAATAAGATAGTTTAATTAACAAAATATCTATTTTAATACGAGGCTTCTTAATTTTTTTTTTGATTTTTAAAAAATAAAGAAGCAGAAAAGTTAATGATGTCTAATACTACTATCACATAAGGGGGAAAATACATGGATTTGCATTAAAATAGAGCAGTTTGGCTCAATCATATGGACATGAGTCTAATCCTCTTTATAGCTTATTTGTAAACTCTTACTGAATTAATTTATAAATATTTTAAGATTTCAAATTTAATAGAACGTCAAATTTAAAGTTTTGAAATATTTCGAATACCACACCACTTACAACATTAGAAGGTGCATACAAATGATGCAATGGAATAGTTAACTCGTAGAAGTATAAAGTATGTGAATTAATTTTTGTAGGCATCCTTAACTTGTAAGAATTCTAAAAGCTTGCAATGTTGCTAGCTATGCTGGCGATAAAAGGCAGAAAGCTACCTACTAAATGAAAAAAAAAATGCTTGCAACCTATGTTCAATTCTATTATAATTTGAGTATCTCTACACTTTTTGTTAGACATATGTAAGACTATGGCCTTTCTATTCTATTATAATTTGTGAGTATTTCTACACTTTTTGTTAGACATATGTAAGACTATGGCCTTTCTAGGGCTGCTAGCTTGCTTCACTACTCTGCATGTGTTTCAAACATTACTTATTACATACATGCATGAAGCTTAGAAATTGTATTGTAATATATGGTGATATATATATATATATATATATATATATATATATATATATATATATATATATATATATATATATATATATATATATATATATATATATATATATTCATTTTTTCATACTTGACATTAATCTTATTTATTATGTAAATTGTTGTAATATGTAATTAAATGATTTTATAATTGTTGAAAATGATGATCATACTTTTGGTTTCCGTCAATATACAGTGTGTTGATTAAAGCTACTAGAGACCACAAAAAAAAAAAAAACCAACCAAAAAATTAAAGAAAATACATCTAAAAATAAATAAATAAATCTAAGACGGTTATAATGTAACAAAAATTAAGTCAGTTATTAAAATAACCGTCTTAGTATCTATGACATTCTAAGACGGTTATTCCAATAACTGTCTTAGTTTCTGTTACATTCTAAAATGGTTATACATTAATCGTCTTAGTATTGCTATCATTCTAAGACAGTTATTGAATAACCGTCTTAGTAAACACAATTTTCTAATCGTCTTAGAAAGACGAACCATTCTAATCAATAATCGTCTTAGTAAACACAATTTTCTAAGACGGTTAGAAAACCAATGTTGTATATTTTTTGCCATTTTACGACACACATTTTTACGACCGTGCAAAACCATCGTAAAAGGTCGAATACGACCGACTTAGAAAACACTAATTGTAGTAGTGTATAAAGTAGGCTGTCATTACTACTTCGATAGAAAGAATGTGTTGTAGCAATTATCAAAGCTATATATCATATTTAAACCATGCACATGCTTTGTACTACTAAATGAAATAGCTAGCAGGATAGGATGTCACTTGCAAGGCTGAAAAATCTGTTGGATCAAGTGGCCTCAGAATAATTAAGAAGGGGGGTTGAATTAATTATTCTTAAACCTTTACTAATTAAAAATTACTCTTCTAAAGGTTTTTACTAAGTTGTTAAGAGAATAAGGAGTAGAAGAGAAACTTAACAGAAAGTAAAAGCGGAAATTAAAATGCACTGCAGAAATTAAAATAGTAAGGAAGAAGGAGACAAACACACAAGAGTTTTTATACTGGTTTGGCAACAACCCGTGCCTACATCCAGTCCCCAAGCGACCTGCGATCCTTGAGATTTCTTTCAACCTTGTAAAAATCCTTTTACAAGCAAAGATCCACAAGGGATGTACCCTCCCTTGTTCTCTTTGAACCTAGTGGATGTACCCTCTACTAGAACTGATCCACAAGAGATGTATCCTCCCTTGTTCTCAGTCAAACCCAAGTAGTTGTACCCTCTACTTGTACCACAAAGGATGTACCCTCCAATGTGTTAAGACAAAGATCTCAGGCGATTAAATCTTTGATACTTTGTGAATGGGGATACAAAAGAATTCTCAGACGGTTAGTCCTTTGAAAACTTTTGTATAAGGGAAATGGAAGAATCAAAAGAATTCTCAGACTGTATCGTTTTGAATTCTTTAACAAGGGAGAAGGGAGACACAAAAGAATTCAGGCGGTTAGTCCTTTGTTCTTTTGGAAAAGGGAGAACAGACACAAAAAAAATTCAGACGGTTAGTCTTAGGCGAACTCTTTTTGGCAAAGGGAGAAGAGATGAAAAGAATGAATAGCACAAGTTTTCAAGGTTTTGAAAACCAGAAAACTTTGGAAAACTTTTGGCACAAAGAAGAAGAAGAAGTTCAAAGAGATTCAAGGCTTGTAAAAGATTGTATTGAATTGATAGAAAGATAGATTGAATTTGGATAGATGTGTTGTTGTTGTAAAATGTAAAACAAAGCCTTGCTTTTATAGACTCTTCATGTCTGGTCAAAAGAACCATTTAGAAGAGTTGTGACTTTTAGAAAAACTTAAAACCAATTTGAAAAAGTCAAAAACCATTTGAAGAGTTACATCTTTTGATTTGTTCAGAAACTATTATTGCTAATCGATTACCAAATCAATGTAATCGATTACACAAAGCTTTTATGTGAAAGTATGTGATTCTTCACATTTGAATTTGAATTTCAACGTTTAAAGACACTGATAATCGATTACCAAAACATTGTAATCGATTATAGCTTTTTTGAAATCAATTGGAACGTTGTAAATTCATTTGAAAACTTTTTCAAATCCATTTTGCTACTGGTAATCGATTACAATAATATGATAATTGATTACTAGAAAGTAAAATCTCTTTGGTAAACATGTTTTGAGAAAAATCCATGTGGTACTCAGTTTTTGAAAAAACCTTTTCATACTTATCTTGATTAAGTCTTCTCTTGATTCTTTAATCTTGAGTCTTGAATCTTGATCTTGATTCTTGAATGCTTGAACCTTGAATCTTGATTCTTGATTCTTGAAATCAAATTTCTTCTTGAACCTTGAAGTGTTCTTGATTCATTCTTGAACATCTTAAACATCTTGAACATCATGAACTCATTCTTTGATTATCATGAATTGACACCTTTGAGCTTTTTGTCATCACCTTTGTTATTATCAAAACATCTTTGAATCAATCTTGATTCATCATGAAGCTTTGCTTCTAGAATCTCTCCCTTTTTGATGATGACAACTTCTGAAATCAAAAAACACACACACACACTTTTTCCTAGTCGATCACTCACATAAATTTCCATTCTCCCCCTTTGTTTTTGAATTTATGCTTCTCTTAAAATTAAGTTGATTACTCATGTGAGTTCTTGATTTAATCCCTATTTCTCTCCCCCTCTGGCATCAACAAAAAGCCAAAGTGCGTAACAAATTTGAAGCATACAAATATAACTAAGCATCCATACAACATCCATGGAAAAATATCAACCAAATCATGAAGCAAGAACCATGAAGCAACAATCATGAATAGATTAATTATAAAATCCACATAGTCAAATAACATACTTAATATTTGTTCAAACATACCATGCAAATAAGGAAATAGTAAATTGTTCAAATATCATAATAATATAGCCAAAATACAAGGCTGAAAATCAAAGTACTAATAATATTAAAATAGAAATCTAAGATGATGGTGGCGGCGGTGGTGGAAGATCAAAGCTGGAACGAATGTAAGACACATCTTCTTCAACCTTTGTGATTCTTGACTCCATTTCATTGAAGCGCATATCCACTTGTAATTCCAAAGTGTCAAACCTTTCACCAACAAAGGTTTGAAGAACATCAAACCTGTCCAAAATCTTTGAAAGGAGAGATGAATCTTCTCCATCATGTCCTTCTTCAACATGTCGAGCACCCTTCTTCACCCAAGAGCCATCATGCTCTTTTTGATAACCAAAGGATGCTATGTCTGAAGCGCCTATAAGGAAGGATCTCTTGATTGGAACATAGGGTTCAGAATCAAGAGGGATGTTGAAGTGTTGAAGGAAAAGGGTAACAAGATGAGGATAAGGTAATGGAGCATTCAATCGCAATGCCTTGCGCATGCGATATCTAACAAGATGCGCCCAATCAATTTGTAGACCTTTATGAAAGGCCCACATAACAATGAGATCTTCTTCAGAAACCTGAGCAAGGTTTGAAGATCTCGGAAGCAAAATGCGAACAATTAGGTAATGGAGGATGCGGCTTTCAAAAGCCAATGAACCGGCAAGAAACCTTCCGGTCATATTTGCTTGGTTGGTGCAAACCAACCGGCGAGCATCATGTACAGAGAAATCAAACTTCCAATCATCAATCAGTGCACCTTCAAATGGTACACCTTCGCTTGGCAATTGGGTTAAATCATAGAATAGGGACTAGTCAACGACCATCTTAATCCCATAAACCTCAAACGTTAGGGTGCCTTCATGGGTTTCTAAATTAGAATAAAAGGCTTTGACTAGATCAGAATAAACATGTAGTTTCAGAGACATGAATGGAATAAGATTGGAGTTTTCAAATGCTTGAAAGCATTCAAAACTCTCATTTGAGAAGAAATCCATATCTATGAATTTTGGGTCTATAATGGAACGAGAGGAAAAGAGGTTTATGTATCGTATACGCTGTTCCTCTGATGAAAACAATGATCCAGAGGGAATGGAGGAAGGAATTGGTGTTTCCTGTGACCCGAAATGTCGTTGACTCCGACTCGAAGTGCCCTTTTGTTTCTTCAATGGTTCCACCATTTGAAGAGATTTTTCGAGATTTCAATCGGTTCAAATGAAAGAGAGTGAAAAAAGATGAAGTTTGGGCTTTGTGAGGAGTGATTTGGACAAGAATTGAGTGAGATATGGCTGGAAGAAAATTTGGGGACTAGGGTTTTCGAGAGAAAGAAGAGTTGCAGGTTTCAGAATTTGAAATCTGAATATATAGGTGTAGGGACGCGTTGTAATCGATTACACAAATATGGTAATCAATTACCAGAGAGCAATATTGCCAGAAATAACTGCTTGTAATCGATTACACTATTATGGTAATCGATTACCAGAGGTTATTTTAGCCAGAAAACAAAAACCAAAAGACTTTCTAGGAGAAAAGAAATTTTGAGTGATTATCAAAAATACTTTTTAAAGAAAAATATACTAAAAATACTTTATGAATAATTCTCAATCATGTAATTCACATATCATATCATGCAAAAACATTAAAACATGTAGATAAACAATTTTATCAAAAACAATCAAAACCCAAGTATGAAGAATATTGATTTTATTCAAATATATGAATGAATATTTTATGCAAATAAGATGAAATCAATCAAGAACACATACTCATGATTTCAAACAATAAAAAACAAACAAATAAAGAATTGTTAGTCATCATAATCAAATTGTTTGAATAAAAATTTCAACTTAAGAGAAATTTTAATAAGATAATAGTTTTGATATTACCTTTTTCAAGATTAAAGTGTCTAGATCTTCAAAGATGAGGATCATGCTTTTTGTCCTTGTTTTTCATTCTTGAGAGATGTTCTCATCACTTTCATAATCTTTGGTTAGAAGATTAATCTCCTTTTCTGAACCATCAGATGAATCATTGTCATCCCATGCAATGTAGGCTTTCTTTGTTCTTCTTTCATCAAATCTTTTCTTTTCACTTTTCTCAGGCCATTCTTCATTGAAGGACATTTGGCCTTGATGTGACCAATTTGGTTGCATTTGTAACACCTAAGGACTTGAGAATCATCTTGTGATTTTCTTCCATTATTGAAATTCTGACGCCTGTCAATTCTTTTTTTCTTGATGAATTTCTGAAATTTCTTAAGAAAGAAAAATCTTATTCATCATCTGAATCTTCTTCTTCGTTTTCTTCTTGTATTGATGATGAGGCTTTAAGGGATATACTTCTCTTCTTTTTGTCATTTTATTCATTTTGATTAAGGCGTTGAAGTTCCATCTCGTGTTCCTGCAATTTATCAAATAAAGTAGCAAAAGACATGGAAGATAGGTCTTTACTTTCAGAAATAGCAGTTACCTTGGGCTGCCATTTCCTACTGAAACATCTTAAAACTTTATTAACCAAATCTTCATTAGGAAAGATTTTTCCTAGAGAGGCAAGGTGGTTTACTATATGTGTAAATCTTTTCTGCAAACTATGGATATTTTCATTAGGGTTCATCCTAAATAATTCATATTCATGGGTAAGGGTATTGATTCTAGACCTTTTTACATCAGTGGTTCCTTCATGTGTTAATTGGAGAGTATCCCACATCTCCTTGGCATTTGTACAATTTGACACTCTAAAGTACTCATCTATTGCTAGGGCTGAAGTAATGATGTTTTTGGCTTTGAGATCATACTGGATTCTTCTCTTATCTTCTTTTGTCCACTTATCTCTGGGTTTTTGGGTTGTAGTGCTTGTGCTTAAATTTACTATAATGGGTATGTGTGGTCCTATTTCTATTGCTTCCCAAATATTTAGATCTATGGCTTCAATGAATATCTGCATACGGGTTTTCCAATAATGGTAACCCTCACCATTGAAAATGGGTGGTCTGTGAATTGAATTTCCTTCAGGAAACAAAGGATTTAAAGATGCGATGAATCTTGAAGTGGTTAGACTTTCTATAAGATACCTGCTGTGATACCACTTGTTGGATCAAGTGGCCTCAGAATAATTAAGAAGGGGGAGTTAAATTAATTATTCCTAAACCTTTACCAATTAAAAATTACTCTTCTAAAGGCTTTTACTAAGTTGTTAAGAGAATAAGGAGTAGAA
The DNA here is from genome assembly GCF_000004515.6 of Glycine max. Lineage (NCBI taxonomy): Eukaryota > Viridiplantae > Streptophyta > Magnoliopsida > Fabales > Fabaceae > Glycine > Glycine max. The sequence continues at coordinate 21,439,961 of NC_038248.2, read as the reverse complement.
GAGAAACTTAACAGAAAGTAAAAGTGGAAATTAAAATGCATTGCAAAAATTAAAAGAGTAGGGAAGAAGGAGACAAACACACAAGAGTTTTTATACTGGTTCGGCAACAACTCGTGCCTACATCCAGTCCCCAAGCGACCTGCGGTCCTTGAAATTTCTTTCAATCTTGTAAAAATCCTTTTACAAGCAAAGATCCACAAGGGATGTACCCTCCCTTGTTCTCTTTGAACCTAGTGGATGTACCCTCCACTAGAACTGATCCACAAGAGATGTATCCTCTCTTGTTCTCAGTCAAACCCAAGTAGATGTACCCTCTACTTGTACCACAAAGGATGTACCCTCCAATGTGTTAAGACAAAGATCTCAGGGGATTAAACCTTTGATACTTTGTGAATGGGGATACAAAAGAATTCTCAAACGGTTAGTCCTTTGAAAAATTTTGTATAAGGGAAAGGGAAGAATCAAAAGAATTCTCAGACTGTGTCGTTTTGAATTCTTTGACAAGGAAGAAGGGAGACACAAAAGAATTCAGGCGGTTAGTCCTTTGTTCTTTTGGAAAAGGGAGAAGAGAGACACAAAAAGAATTCAGGCGGTTAGTCCTAGGCGAATTCTTTTTGGCAAAGGGAGAAGAGATGAAAATAATGAATAGCACAAGTTTTCAAGGTTTAGAAAACCAGAAAACTTTGGAAAAATTTTGGCACAAAGAAGAAGAAGAAGTTCAAAGAGATTCAAGACTTGTAAAGGATTGCATTGAATTGATAGAAAGATAGATTGAATTTGGATAGATGTGTTGTTGTAAAATGCAAAACAAAGCCTTGCTTTTATAAACTCTTCATGTCTGGTCAAGAGAACCATTTAGAAGAGTTATGAATTTTAGACAAACTTAAAACCAATTTGAAAAAGTCAAAAACCATTTGAAGAGTTACATCTTTTAGTTTATTCAGAAACAATCACTGGTAATCGATTACCAAATCAATGTAATCAATTACACAAATCTTTTATGTGAAAGGATGTGACTCTTCGCATTTGAATTTGAATTTCAACGTTCAAAGGCACTGGTAATCGATTACCAAAACATTGTAATCGATTACAGCTTTTTTGAAATCAATTGGAACGTTGTAAATTCATTTGAAAACTTTTTCAAATCCATTTTGCTACTGGTAATCGATTACAATAATCTGGTAATTGATTACCAGAGAGTAAAAAGTCTTTGGTAAATATGTTTTGAGAAAAATCCATGTGGTACTCAGTTTTTGAAAAAACCTTTTCATACTTATCTTGATTAAGTCTTCTCTTGATTCTTGAATCTTGATCTTGATTCTTGGAAGCTTGAACCTTGAATCTTGGTTCTTGATTCTTGAAATCAAATTTCTTCTTGAACCTTGAAGTGTTCTTGATTCATTCTTGAACATCTTGAACATCTTAAACATCTTGAACATCTTGAACTTATGCTTTGATTATCATGAATTGACACCTTTGAGCTTTTTGTCATCACCTTTGTTATCATCAAAACATCTTTGAATCAATCTTGATTCATCATGAAGCTTTGCTTCTACAAAATCATCTTATTAACAGATGTATTTTTGAAGGATATTTTAAAATGTAAAGTCTTATACTGTCTAGAATAATTTTACTTCACTAGTTTATATAATATCATGTGGTTTTGCCAACAATTAAGACCAAAGTCATATGAGGGATATCATTGATTGTTATCATCCCACCTTGATTTTCTTGAATGAAACTCACATGCCTTTCATAGGGTTGAGGAGTTTTTGGGAGAGGCAAGGATATGCACGTGATGGTGAATGTAGAAGAGGCACAAGGGCACTTGGGGGGTATTTGGTGTCTGATAGACAAGAGGTCTAATGTCTCTATTAGACCTTGCACATATCTTATGGGAGGAACACTTGGTACTGCTCATCGGTGTATGCAAATCCTAATTTTGCAGTTAGAAAAACCATGTAGAGGTATCTAGAGGAGATTAGGGGGAGATTGGAATTGGGGGGGGGGAGTGCTGGTTTCTAAGAGGTTGGATAGAGGACTGTGTGATCATGCTTGGCAATTGGCTTTTCATAAAGCGATTGTGGAGTATTTGATAAGAAGGCAATCAAAACACAATCAACTTCTGGTTAGGTGCAAGCGTTCTATCACTTACAAGAACGAGAAATCCTTTAGATTTCAAGCGGCCTGATGCACACATCAGGAGTATCCCCCAGTGGTTCAACAAGCTTGGAGGAAGGAGAAATGTGATGTTGTGAAGGCCTTAAAGAATTTAAGGGATGATTCTATTATCTTTAACAGGGATGTTGTCAGGAATATATTTAGAAAAAAAAGGAGATTGAGACGTGTCTTAAGAGTATTCAACGAGCTCTTGAGAATATTGATTATGCCAGAAAGAAATGTTGTCGGAGTATGAAGCCATTCTCTTATAGGAGGAGACAAATTGGTTTTAGTATTCTAGAGAGAAATGGATTCGTATGGGAGTAAAAATACTATGTTATTTCACGCTCAGATAATGATCAGACAAAAGAGAAATAAGGTGTATGGTCTCTTTTGTTATTCTGGAGTTTGGTGCACAAATGAATAGGTTTTTCAAGATGAGGTGTTGGATTATTTCAAGGAGCTCTTTTGCACAAAAGAGAGGAAATGATTCTATGGAAAGGAATATGAATGCTCTCCCCTATGAGGCAAAGGTGGCTTTGGTTAATCTAGTTACTAAAGAGGTGTTTTGTGCTTTGATGATTATGAAATCTTATAAAGCGCCAGGACTAGATGGGTACCAACCAATCTTTTTCAAAATGTTTTAGGACGAGGTTGGTGATGAAGTTTGCCATTTCGGGGCTAAGGCTTTTGCTACGGGTACATTTGATGCTACAGTGATAGAGACTTTGTTGGCGCTTATTCCTAAAGGGGATGTTTCAAAGACTTTCATCCTATAAGCTTATGTAACATGGTGTATAAGCTTATTTCAAAGGTTCTTTTGATAGACTGAGAGCCTTTATGGGTGGATTGATTAGCCCTTGGCAAAGTAATTTTATCCCGGGGAGGAGTGTTGGATCAAGTGGCCTCGAAATAATTAAGAAGGGGGGGGGGTTGAATTAATTATTAATGTGACTTGACTAATTAAAAAATTTAACCTTCTTAACGTTATTAGATTCAACTAGGCTTTTACTACTAAGTTAAGAAAGTAAAGACCAGAAATAGAAACTTAGCCAAAAGTAAAAGCGAAAATAAAAGTACACAGCGGAAAAGTAAAGAGTGTAGGGAAGAAGAAGACAAACACAAGATTTATACTGGTTCGGCCACAAACCGTGCCTACATCCAGTCCCGAAACAACTTGCGATTCTTGAGATTTTTTTCAACCTTGTAAAATCCTTTACAAGCCAAAGATCCACAAGGGATGTACCCTCCCTTGTTCTCTTTGAAAAACCAAGTGGATGTACCCTCCACTTGAACTGATCCACAAGAGATGTACCCTCTCTTGTTCTCAGTATAACAATCCCCAAGTAGATGTACCCTTTACTTGTACCATAAAGGATGTACCCTCCAATGTGTTGGGACAAAGAATTCTCAGGCGGTTAGTCCTTTGAATCTTTGTAAAGGGGAAACAAAAGATATCTCAGGCGGTTAGTCCTTTGAAATCTTTTGCTTAAGGGGAAGGGAAGAATCAAATGAATTCTCAGGCGGTTAGTCCTTTGAATCTTTTGTAAGGGAGAAGAAAGACACAAAAGAATTCAGGCAGTTAGTCCTTCGTTCTTTTGACAAAGGGAGAAGAGAATGAAAAAGATGAATAGCACAAGTTTTTGAACAAAGAAATTTTCTTGGAAGAGAAAGTGTTGATAAAAAACTTTTAGAAAGATGAAGAGAAATGAATCAGAAAATTCTGTAGAAAGATATTGAAAGATGTTTGAGAGATGATGTTGAAAAAGATTGAAAGATAGATGATTGGTGATGATGATAATTATGATGATTGATTATGATTATTGATTGATCAAACTCATGCCATGGTCACACATTTATAATCTCTTGATGACTCAAGTCAAAGCTTGTGACTCTTGGCAATTTCTTTAAAACTAGTCACTTAAAAAAAGTTGTGACTTTTGAAAAAATCTTCAGAAACAAATCACTTGAAGAATTATGACTTTTGGAAATGTATTTTTCGAAATCAGTCACTGGTAATCGATTACCATTAAGGTGTAATCGATTACACATCAACAGATGTGACTTTTCATTTTGAATTTTGAAAATTAAAACGTTTAGAAGCTCTGGTAATTGATTACAAGTATTGTGTAATCAATTACACAAGTTTAAAACACTTTAAAACTGTTTAAACATAAATTATAACTCTTGAAATTTGAAATCTTAATATTTTAAAACACTAGTAATCGATTACTACCTTCTGGTAATCGATTACCAGAGAGTAAAAACTCTTTGGTAATGATTTTGTCAAAACTTCTTGTGCTACTCAATATTTTGAAAAACTTTTTTAGTATTTATCTTGATTGAGTCTTCTCTTGATTCTTGAATCTTAAGTCTTGAATCTTGATCTTGATTATTCTTGAATCTTTAGATTTTGCTTGACTCTTGATTCTTTGGCATCATCAAAATAACCTTGGAAGACATTGCTTCCACAAGGAGTACAAAGATAATGCCATTGTTCTGTAAGAGGTGGTCCACCATATGAAGAAGTCTAAGAGTAAGAAAGGTGATATGGTTTTTAGACTTGATTTAGAAAAAGCCTATGATAGAGTGTATTGGAATTTTATAAAGCATACTCTAATAGTGTGCTTGGATGGAGCAATTTAGCGGGGGAATTCATTTTTTCAAGAAATTTAAAATGATTCAAGATAAAATAACTTGTTTGGATAGAATATTTGAAAGGAGATTTAATTTTTGGTATTTTTATGAATCATTTTGATTGACTAAAACAGTGGGATTTCAAATTCTCTCAAAAAATAAATAATTTGAAATTCTTTTTTTGGAGATGCTCACTCTAACTCACGTTCTTGCTCGCGAATCTTTCTTACTCAACACTCACAACTACGGGTGACCAAAGTTTTTACGGCCGAAATTGACATAAGTTGTTTTTCACTGACGTTGGCCGAGGTTTTTTCGGTCAGAACTTTTTGTATGATGTCAACCAAAGCTATTTTTTGCCGATATCGGCTTGGATTTTTTTAGATGATGTTGGTTAGGGTTATTTTATCACTAACATCAGTCATGGGAATTTTTTGCTAACGTTGGCCCAAGATATTTTTTGGCCGTTGTCGTCTAGGGTTTTTCAGTTGATGTTGACCAATGATTTTTTTGCCCGACATCGGCTAGATTTTTTCTACTGACATCGATCATGACTAACTTTTGAGTAGACACCTGTTAGGATTTTTCAGTCAACATCAGCTAGGTTTTTCCAGCCAACATCAACCAAAACTATTTTTTAGCCAACATCAGCTAGGGTTATTTTTTAGCTCATGTTAGCTAGGGTGTTTTGGCTGATGTCAACAAAATTTTCATAGCCGACATCGGTTACGATTTTTTTGCTAACATCGACTAGGGTTTTCTACTAACATCAGTCAGAGTTATTTCTTAACCACATTAGCTAGGGTTTTTTGGTTGGTGTTGGCTAGGGTTTTTTCTGCTAACACCAGCTAGGTATTTTTGACCGACATCAGGCATGACTATTTTTAGTCGACATCGACTAAGTTCTTTCAGCCGATATCCACTAGAGTTTTTTCGATCGACATCGGTCAGAGCTTTTTTTTAGTCAACATCAACCAAGGCTATTTTATAGCCGATGTTGGCTAGGGTTTTTTGTCCCACATTGATTAGGGTTATTTTTTAGCCAACTTAGACTAGGGATTTTTCGAACAACGTTGACTAATGATATTTTTCAGTCTAGGTCGGGTAGGTTCTATTGGTCGACATCAACCAAACTATTTTTTAGTCGATGCTGGGTAGAGTTTTTTTGTCAATGCTTGCTAGGGTTTTTAAGGCCGATGTTGGTTAGTAAGTGCTATTTATCGACTGAAAAATCCGCAAAAGACATCGACCAAAAAATCCCAAGCCGACGTTGGCTAAAAATAGCCTTGGTTAATGTCGTTCGAAAAGGCCTTAGCCGGTGTCGGCGAAACAAACCCTAGGTGACGTTGGTAAAAAACCTAGCCAACATCGACAGAAAAATAGACTCAACCAATGCTATATCGAAAATAGCCCCAACTGACGTTAGCTGACAAATATTCCCGACATACTTTGACAAAATAAACCCTATTTAATGTCAACCAAAAAATAGCCTTGGTTGATATCGGTTGAAAAACTTCACTAGTTGTGGTCAAGAAAAATAACCCTAGTTAAAATTATCAATATTTTGTATTTTTAAATTATTAAAAATTGAAAAATATTTTTTAATTAATATTTTAAAATTAGACCGTGTTTGTTTTCTATAAAGTTTAATATTGAAATTTCATCTATTTAAAATATAAAATTGAAATTTTGCATATGGAGAAAATTGGATTTCCTTATCCAAACAAAGAATTTAAAATTGAAGAAATTTGAATTGATTTATCCAAACAAAGCATTTGAAAAATGAAGGAAATTAAAATCAAAGCAATTCAAATTTCAAGCATTTCAAATTTCCTGAAATTTTAAAATTCCTAATCCAATCACAAGGTTAGGCTATTTGGTTTTCCTGACGTAATTATTTTGTTGATTATGCATTGTATTACTTCCACTAGTATTTCTCTCCTTTGAAATAGGAATCAGATGGATAACTTCACTCCTTTATGAGGGTTCAGGCAAAGGAATCCTCTTTTCCCCTACCTGTTTGTTTTGTGTATGGAGAATCTATGGACTAAAAAGAGGCCTAAGTTGTCTCATTTGTTTTTTTTTTTTTTTTTTTTTGCAGATGATGTTCTTCTATTTCCAAAAATAAAGGTAGCCCAAGCTAATTTGATTGGTAAGGTTCCTGCTAACTTTTGTGCCATCCCAGGGATGAAGGTGAGTGTGTAAAAATCTAGAGCCTTGGCGTCGGAGGGTGTGAGCAATAGGCCGAAGGAGGCTATTGTTAGAGCAACAAATATTCAGTTTACTTCTAAGCTGGATAGATATGTGGGCTTTAAAATTTTTCAAGAGTCTCGTGGAAATTTTTCAAGTCTGATTGAAAGGTTGAATGGAAAGCTTTTGAGTTGGAAAAGTAATCTTTTAAATAACGCAAGAAGGATTACGCTTGTCTGTTTATGAAGGAGGTTTGGGATAAGTCTCTTCCTGGGAGTGCTTATGTAGGACCAGGTAATGATAGTTTTAGCACCTAGGTGAGGGATTAGAGCAAGCAACATGGTATAATTTTTACCATCACTCTTAGGAGTATATGGGGTGCAAGGAACAAGGTAATTTCTTAGAATGAAGACACGTCGAATGACATGATTTTAGCTAGGGTTCATGTTTTGATGAATCAAACTGTAGCAGTCTTTTAGAAGATGGATCACAATATGGTTTGTGAGGCTACTCTAGTGAGTTGGTTACTTCCTTCTCAGGATTTAGTGGCTATGAATGTGGATGGTAGGGTCTTGGGGGACCCTTCAAGATTGGGGTTTGGTGGTCTTGGGTGAGACTCAGTTGGTAACTTTTTGTTTGGCTTTTATGGCAATATGGGACATGCTTCTATTTTGCATGGGTTGGAAGTTTGTTGGAATCAAGGTTGCTGCAAGTTAATATGTTATTCTGACTCTAAGACATTAACATATTTGCTTCAACGAGACATACCTTTTTATCATAGGTATGGGAATGAGTTGCTAGAGATTAAGAGATAGATAATTAGTAATGTAGTTTGAAGCACGTGGTCCAAGAAGGAAATCAATGTGTTGATGCACTTGCGAAATTGGGGGCTATAGGAGAGCTAATTTGGTTGTTCTGCATGAAGCTCCACTAGTTTTAAGTACTGTGTTGCTAGAAGATTCTTTGGGAATTGTGTTCCTAAGAAGCTAGTGTTGTTTGTTTTCTCTTCAAATATAGAAAAAATAAAAAAAAATATAGCATCTTGTGATTAAGACTTTTAAAGTGAACAGTAAGAGGTGGAAGTTGAGCTTGGGCCTCGTTAACTTGTTGTGCAAATCAGTCAATTTATCTCCCTTCCTCCTTTGAGTGTGATAATGGGCATTGCAAGATTTTTGCACTTTGATTTAATAAAATTATTTGAGTTTATTTTTAATTTAAATCGGAAATAATGGGTCTTGCAAGACTTTTAAAGTGAATAGTAATAGGTAGAAGTTGAGCTTGGATCACGTGAACTTGTAATACAAATCAGTCAATTTGTCTCCCTTTCTCATTTGTGTGCCATAATGGGCCTTGCATTATTTTTACACTTTGATTTAATAAAATAATTTTTTTAACTCATAATGAATTCCAAAAATATTGGAATTTTCATTTTCAACTTTTGAATGTTTATAATATTTTATTTTAGCATTTTTATTTCTAATCACATTTTAATTATTAACCTATAATTTGATTAATTTTAATTACCAAGTCTCCAAATAGCTTGTTGATATTATCAAACCCATGGTACACAACAAATATCATATTGCAAAGGAGTCAAACCAATGTTTGTCTAGAGTTTTGCTAGCTCTTTCATGCAAGGATGGAGCATTCATCCAAACATAGGAACAAGATAGAATGGGGATGCTCAATAGAGTCTGATGACAGGGATGATGTAGATAAGTGGAGTAGGTCCTTTTGTTCTATAGGTATGGTACAGTCGAATTTCAAAATAGGAGGACCCTAGCTGGAAATCAAGCCAGTCCAATTCAAGCAGTACCATCTCTTTTGGGACAAGGTGGGAAAATTCAAGATTCGTTGATAACAACAGGTCAACTGAATATGGCACCTATGTCCAACATCCAAATGGCCATGCCTTCGACAAGGTTAGTTTCATCAAACTAGTCGAATGATGTACAAGTTAACTTGGCGAGGAAATCGCTTAGTGCCATAGGCCAAATCGGCTTGCCACCATTAAGGCAACCAGGTGTGTTGGCTACCAATATGGTGACAAATGGTGATACGACCTAGAACCATCTATTGGCAGGAACTCCTAATGGAGGGTTGCACATGTCTAGTTAGCCGATAGGAGGACCCTAGTTGATTGATCCTGGTGTAATAGCTGAAACCATGAGGAAGTACTTTGGGATACAACTGAAACCAATGGAGGGTCTTGTATATAGGAAACCATACCTTGAATGGGTTGACAAAAAGGTTCCTTTGCCCAAAGGATACAAGACGCTCGATTTCACTACTTTTTTCAGGAGAAGATGATAAATCTACCTTAGAACATGTTGCATGATTCACAGTCAAGTGTGAAGGGGCAAGCTAGAATGAATGTCATAAGATCCAGTTGTTTCCTCTGTCTTTTATAAGGATTGCATTTACTTAGTATTTGGCACTGCCACTAAATTTAGTGAAGAATTAGCTTATATGGACAGATGCTTTCACAATTGATTTTATAAACCTTAGCCAAATGTCAATATCACTGATTTGATGGGTTTGAAACAATAGGTCAATGAATCGATAGTGGAATTCTTAGAGAGGTTTAGAACCTTGGTTAGCAAATATTTTGTACAATTTCCTGAAGCTGAATATATGGTTATTGCCATGAGTAATATGCATTTGTAGTTGAGGAAGAAGCTGGTGGCACAAGAATGTAGTTATATGAATCAACTAGCTTCAAGAGCTATCGGAATGAAGCATTTTAATAGAGGTAAGGAACAAAAATGGGCAAGTAAAGGACAAGGTCTGCATCTGGTGCCATTTGTTGATACTGATGAGTATGATGCCATTACAATCCCAAAAAAAGCTGAGATTATGGCAAATGAAATCGTTAAGGGCAAACCTTACTATAGTTCGGTGTTAAAGGTTGCCAAGACCAAAAAATCTACTACTGTTAGTGGTAAATTCAAATATGCATTTGATATTTCGAAAGCAAAGCAAATCTTTGATTACCTTCTCAAAGATCATCAAATTCGGTTGATGGATGGACACAAAATTCCTTCAGCCAATGAGATAAAAGATAAGAAATATTGCAAATGGCATAATTCATATAGTCACAATACTGCCAATTGTTTGGTATTTCAATAGGCTATTCAGAGAGATCTCAAGGAAGGAAGATTTAAGCTGACTAGCAAGTGCATTGTTTAGATGAATGTCGATACCGATCTTTTCCCAAGCATTGATATCAACATGGTTTCATGCAGCCCCAATAAGAAAAAAGAATGACCTATTTGGCAGCTGAAACAACAATAGACACAAGGATCAATTGGCCAACCTAGGACCAGTGTGTTTGAGCGGTTGGGAGGCTAAAATCCTTAATCCCACGGCCAGCTTGGACACCTCATGAGATGGTTAAAGGGCATAATTCATCCAAATGCTTGTGTCAATTAGGTTTGGTTGCTACAATGAATAAGAAACAGTTGACATTCCTTAAAACTTTTGAGATGAGGCCGATAATGACCACATGCCGACAACATAATCATGGATGACATAAAAAGGTGCTTAATCCTGGTGTGAGGATGTCTATCATTGATGATGAACCTATTCTTGATGGAGGTAAGCAGATGACAAAATTTAAAGTGGAAAACGGCATAAGAATTTTGGAGATTAACGTGAAAAATAGTGATTATCCAAGTGGTCAAATTTTCAAGCCTTTTGCTAGTTTTCAAGAAGGGGAATGGATAGTTAATCGAGAAAAAGAAAGACTGATACCAACTAGAACTTTTACCAAGATGCAAAAAAGGAGATTCAAAAGGAAGAAGCCAAGCAATAAGATGAAGCAAGCCTTGTCCTTAATTGGTGAAGTAAAAGGTAAAGGTTCTAATGATGTATCATCTTCTGAGGTAATAAAGGCTTTACAAAAGGCTTTCAGTTTGGAAGAAGGTAGTCTAGTGGCTTCTTTTAATAAAGAGCAACATATAGAGGAAGAAGGAGAACTCAATAAGGTTTATCAAAAAGATAAGGAAGAAGAATTGTGTGTCGATTTGACAGATAAGATGGTTCATCCAATAGATAGTTTGTCACAATTGATTGATCCAGTTTTAGACTAGTAGTTTGAAGATTCGCTATTAGATTCCATGTTGGGAGAAGAGGCTAAATTTCTATCAGTTGAAGTTGATATAGTTAGCCTTATACCATGTGAATTATGAGCTTATGCAAAGCAGCTAGATTAATTGGATGGTGATGTGTTTGCTGAAGAAGCAAAATAGGCATTGTTGATTGTGAACCCAAATTAACAAAGGAAAGCAATGATATTTGAGAAGCCTATAGAAGAAATGGGGAGACATCTAAAGCCATTTTATATCAGAGCTCACATTAACAACAAAACATTAAGTCAGGTGATTGTAGATGGTGGAGATGTGTTAAATGCAATGCCAACTAATACTCTAAAGAAAATTGGCAAAGGAATGGAGAATTTAACAACAACAAACATGAAAATGATTAACTTCACTGCCGGTGACACTCATGCTTTGGGTGTGTTAGTAATAGATATAACAGTTGGAACCAAAACCAAGAAGACAATATTATTTGTGGTGGATGCTAAACCAATGTATACTTGTTACGACACAATTGCATCCGTGGGAGTATGTGTGTCCCATCAACTCTTCATCATTTCTAGATGTTTTTGGATGAAGATTAGGTAGAGATGATGCATGTTGATAAAAGTCCATTTGAAGCTGGGGTACATATGGTTGAAGCTATTTATTATTCCCCTTATATGAAACCAATACAAGTGCTTGAATCATAAGAAGAAGGATAATGAAAGGTATGCAACTTAACTACAATAGGCTTTGAGATCAAAACATTGGCCGATCTCGTGGCTTTAACAATCTTTGATCTTGTTTAGGTCTGGTTGTGCCCAAGTCACATTGGACTATACCAAACAACTAAATCCCTAAGGTTTTGATGTTAACAAAGTATAAATTTTATGTATTAACCTTTCATGCTTAAGCTACAAGTTCATATATATCTTTATTAGTCATTGGACGATACTGCTTTAGCGTCCAGCCCTAAGAAGACAAGTGCTTTAGCACTTGGCTTACAATACTAAAACAATGGAATAGTTACTCAATCCTCAAGTACTAGAAACATTCACGAGAAAGTAATGTCCATAGACTCAGTAAGAAACTCGCACCATAATGCACAAAAAGGAAGATTTAAATTATCTTGTCTTGACATTCTTAATTCTTTTTGTCTTATGTTGTTAATGTTTCCTTCAATTCATATGATGAAAGTTAGCTCTGAGTACCATGCGACAATGGAAAACTGTACTTCTCTAAAGATATGTTGTAGAAATCATTTGTGGACCCCGCTTTTCTTTCTTTCTACACAGCAGCAGCCTTGTGTCAAGTGCCAAAGCTATTAGACAACAACTAGTTGGGATCTCTCAACGGATTGAAGCTCTAAAGTCTATATAAAGCTTGGAGACGTTCGTGTTAAGGTTGTCAATTTACAAGAGAACATTTTGAGAAAAAAATGAACAAGTGTTGTAATGTTGTTAGTCCATTGGACGAAAAAAAACTTGAGTGAATCTTAGCTTTGTTAAGTTAGGGAGTTTCGTTGTATTTGAACTTACTATGTAAACACTCTCTGAGTGATAAAAATACATTTTCTTTCAAACATATATTGTTTGTGAAAGCCAGGAGTGGCTTAGAGACAAAGAATACGTGGGTCTTAATCAAAAGGGAGATTAAGGGTAGTGCCAAGAATGGCCTAGAGAGTACTCGTTGTAGCCAAAAGTGGCATAGAGAATACTTGGTTGTAATCAAGGAATTGATTAGTGAACCTTTCAAGGTTTAAAGCAGAATTGGACATAGCCTAAGAGTTGGGTTCAACCAGTATAAAACCTGTGTGTTTTCTTTACTGCTTCTATATAACTGGTTATTTTTTATAAATCACTTTTACACTACTATATCCAAGTTTTGCAAAACGTGATTTCAAACCTGTTGGACGAAACCCTTCATTTATTGATGTTTGTTTAAGAAATTTTTTTAACAATTTTCGAAAGACTAAGTTTTTATCCATCGTACTATTCAACCTCCCTTTTAGTGTATTTTAGGTACTTCTGATCTATGATACTAGAAAAAGAGGTAATGATGGATTTGCTAGATCGATTAGCTATGTTTCATATAGGAAATAAGTTGTTCGACTCAGATTCATCTAACGAATAAGACTAGTAAGAAATGGTGAAGGGTCAAAGTCCACCCACTAAAAGTTTTGGGGGCATGCTACCCAAATAACGAATGAGGTGGGTCAATTGATTCAAAGACAGATTTCTTCATTCGAAGTTTAGTATCCATTGATAGAAGTAAATCTTGGAACAAGTAAGGAACCTCAGATGACAAAAGTGAGTGGTTTGTTAAACCGGGAACAAAGGAAGCAATTAGTGGAACTTATCAAAAAGTATTGAGATTGCTTCACGTGGGGTTATCATGAGATGCATGGGTTATCTCGAGAGTTGGTAGAGCATTGATTGCCACTCAAATCAAGTATTAAGCCTTATAAACAACCACCAAGGAGGTTTAACACACAATTGATTCCTCAAATTAAATATGAAGTGGAAAGAAACTAAAGGCAGGGTTCATCAGAACAACACGATATCTCGAGTGGTTATCTAATATAGTTCAAGTTATGAAAAAGAGTGTGTACTGATTTAAGAGATTTGAACCTTGTTATACAAAAATATGAGTATCACTACAAGAAAAATGACTTTTACCTATAGTCAAAATCTATCACTAGAAGTCCAAAATCCATAGGTAGATGTATAAAGGACTTTGTCCTACAGACATTTTTTGCGTCAACTTTGAGGGGGTATACAGTGACAACTAATACTCTGTCACTATAGGCTTTACCTACGAATATATTTTTACCTACAGTCAAATTTAACTATCACTATAGGTAACACCTACTATTTCAAATGTGTAGGTAAAAAATATTAATTTATACCTATAATCTCTAACTGTAGGTAAAAGTCAGTTTACTTGTACCTACGGTCTTCTATAGGTAAATGTTATATAATAATAATAAAACTAGTTCTTAATTACACTCTTTGTTGATTATAATTTTTAATTAAATATACATGAACTTATTATTATGCTGCACAAAGTTAGAGATCTGCTGCAACATGGCCTTTGAAAAGTTACAACAACCTGCTACACACAATTAAATTTTTGTTAGCCTAATTTGTGATTATACACTTTAATTAATTAAAATTCACAAACTAGAAAAAATGATATAGTTCTCATAATACCAACTAATTCATCTCAAGGAAAAGAGTAAAAAAAAAAATGAACAAAAACATGAAACTTTGAAGGTATGAGGAGTTAAGTTCAAGAAGAAAGGTACCTGTAAAGAGGAATTGCATTGTGGAGTTAGTGTATTTTATAAATTCTATATGATTTCTATAGGTTTTCATAATGGAGGAGAGGTTTGCAAAGATGCAAAAGAGAGTGATTTATTCTATAAAAGGGAAAGAAAACTATCAGTCTACAACATTCATTTCTCCTCTACCTTTAGCTTTAAACATTTAGGTAAGAGTTAGGACTATCATGTATAACACAGAAGAAAAGACACATCAGATCTGCTCTTACCGGCTGCTACAAATTACATAAATGTTTTGTTTCTTGGAAGAAAATATGTAAACTACTGGGAAAAAACACACCTTTGGAAGATATGAAAAATGGTCCACTCTTGAAAATCTGCAAGATATGAAATTACAGGAAATTAATTTAGGTATTAGAGGGGCAGGGAAACTTTCGCTTCAAACTAGATAAATTTTATAGTATTTTTTTCTTCCCAAATTTGCAAGCCTCTCATCACTTAGGTAAGGACAATTATGATATGCTCAAACAAAATTCCATGTCTGCAAAGGACAACAATTACCATATTGCCGCTTCCACCTTGAGAACGCAGATTTTGCTCTTGTGGCCCAAACACTAATAAAAAAATTGGCTTTAGATCTCTAAAAATATCATAAAACCATCATAATTATATAAATGCTACAACCATGGTCCTAATATTAAATATTAAAATATATTTATTTTATTTACTTAACATTTTTTTATTAAAATTAAGCAAAAGTGTAACATTGTCTCAATTTGCTCAATAGTAGTTATATGGTACATCTGAAAATTAATTTATATTAATTAACAAAACAAAAAAATTCACACATTACAAATAAATAAGCTAATAGTAAATTTATTATAGTATGTATAAAACTGTTATGTTATATTAATTTATAATTATTAAGTTATATAAATATCATAAGTTTTAGTTATATAACAAATAAATAAATAAGCTAATAGAGGCTGAATAAATCTAGTTGGTGAGCTGTTGATCTAGTTTGTCCACTCCTAACCATGCAAATCAACGGTGAGTTGTTGATCTAGTTTCTTAAATAATAGTATTATAATGGGAACACACATGAATAAACAATGATTCTTATACTGTGATATATGTTATATTACATGATTAAAATTTTATATTACACGATTCAATATTTTGTGCTGAAAATTGTTATATTACATGTATAAAATTTTATCCATATTATTGTCAAATAAACAAAAATATTCATATTGTCTATGATTTCAATTAATTACTAGGTATAAATTGCATAACCTATAGTATAATTTTAGAAAAAAATATAACTGATGAATTGTGGTTGAATATTAATACAAAATAGTTCTAATTATCATAAAAAATTTATATAAGTTATGATTTGTGATTAAATAATAGTTATTTTATTAAAAAAAATTGAATGTAAAAAATTTTAGAACAAGTCAGGCACTTTCATTTAACAAACTACAAACTACGCACTAGACTCGCTTATGGAGAATGTTTGGTAACTACATTATATAAAAATGAATATGAATATGGAAACAGCCTTACAACCAATAGAGTTTTAAAAGTATTTTCAAACATACACTTATTTTTGGGAAGCAAAACAATCACCTCAGGAAAGAAGCGAGAGAAACCGAACTTAGTCAACAAGAGGACATGCTCCATGATTAAAATTGATGCAAGTCCAGGCTCTATTTTCCATTTTCCCTCCTCATCATATAGCCATGCTAAAATAGCACAGTTGGTGCATATAGACATTAGTATAAGAAACTACAAAATGAAAAATGTTCTCAAATTAGAGTTGTATACAAATCAAGTGTATAATTCATGGTGTAGATATCTTCCATATAGTTGGTTATTTGGTGAACATGTTTTCCAATTTATAATTAATATGAAGTGGATTATAAAAAATAATTGACAAGCACCTTCCAAAGTCTGTATATATAAATAAATACCTGAAATATGTTAAGCCAGACTCCTACTGTTGCTGCGGCACGAGGAACATGCCGCCTCAAAATTACTAACAGCTTCAATGCATCTGTCCTGATCTCCATAAGGTTGTTCTGATCAAGTAAGTTGTCAACAATCCGTAAAGGCAAGCAAAAGCAAGTGCAAAAAAGGGAGGTAGATAAAAGCATTTATACCACAGTAGCAAAAGCAAATGCAGGTGGTGCATACCCTAATTTCGTCCAGGAACCATCTGTTGTTGGGATGCGACCCTCGTTTGACCACTTCGAGGTACTTGGCACTCATCGTTAGGCAATTCGTGAAGTTCTGAGACATGCCGGAAGTCAAAAGAAAGCGTTGTAGCACAATCCGTGAAGTTCCGTGACATGCCGGAAGTTAAAAGGAAGTGTTAGTGCGCAATCTATAAAGTTCTGTAACATTCCAGAAGGCAAAAAGGGGATGATTATGTAATCCGTAAGGTTCCGTAACATTACGGAAAGAAAACAAGTATCGTTACGTAATTCATAAGTTTCCGTAACGTTACGAAAAAAGAATCAGCAAAAAAGGCAAATGGTGTATTTAGTAAATAGGGGGTGCAAATAGCAACCAGGCCCACTTGGGCCTTCCAGGAAGTTCTCCAGAAGGCGGGAAGCAACCTAGCTCGCCTGGGTGAGCTGGGTGGCAAGTTTCTCCTTCCTTTTCCTATAAATAGGGGAAGGAGGGAAGAACAAAAATGTTCAACCCTCCTGGTATCTGATATTCACTTAAAATTAGTGAGAAAAATTGTTTCCGTGAAGAAAATCCAAGTCGAGGCGCTTCCGTAACGCTTCAGTGAAGTTTCCGTGGGTGATTTCGCTAAGATTTTCAACCGTTCTTCGTCGTTCTTCAGTCTTCAACCGGTAAGTTCTCGAAATCGAACTTTTCAATTCATTCTATGTACCCTTAGTGGTCCTCATTTGTTTCGCGTGCTTTTATTTTCATTTCGTTTACTTTACGTACCCCTTTTTGACGTGGTTTAGTCATTTATTTAAGTCATTTTCTCGCCTAATAAAAAATAAAATAAATTTCCACCGATCATTCGTATTGTAATATCTTTTAATTTCTGTTAAAATGTTCAACCCTCCTGGTATCTGATATTCACTTAAAATTAGTGAGAAAAATTGTTTCCGTGAAGAAAATCCAAGCCGAGGCGCTTCCGTAACGCTTATGTGAAGTTTCCGTGGGTGATTTCGCTAAGATTTTCAACCGTTCTTCAGTCTTCAACCGGTAAGTTCTCGAAATCGAACTTTTCAATTCATTCTATGTACCCTTAGTGGTCCTCATTTGTTTCGCGTGCTTTTATTTTCATTTCGTTTACTTTACGTACCCCTTTTTGACGTGGTTTAGTCATTTATTTAAGTCATTTTCTCGCCTAATAAAAAATAAAATAAATTTCCACCGATCATTCGTATTGTAATATCTTTTAATTTCTGTTAAAATGAATTCCGACCGTTCGGTCATGTCATAACCACGTTTAAAACCGAAAAAGAGGCAAAATAATAATATAATAATCAAAAAATATCTTTTAGTGAAATAACTAAAAAAATCAATCGGACGTTTTTCTTTGGGATTTTTCTTTCTTAATCGAATTGACTAATAACCAAAGTGAAACTAAGGCTAAAATCAATTCATAAATCAAACTTTTGTCATCACCTAAAAATCCATTTTTAAGGTCCAACGCCTTGAAAATGGTCTTTTCCGCTTTTATTGGTTAAACGTGGACTTCTAAAAGCCTAAAATCAACACGTAACTTTATTACCTCTTTCAAAAATAAAGAGATCATTAAAGGTCCAATGCCTTAATGTTTTCTCTCTTTTAAAAAAAATCGAAAGATTGCTTAATGGTCCAACGCCTTAAATGACCTTTCATTCAATAAAAACATATCTTGCAAAAAAAGGATAAAAAAATAACTTAACCAAACGCTTTACTTTCAAAAAACTACGTAGGTCTGATTTCCTTATCACAATTGAGGAATACGTAGGAGGAAGGGAAACACCCTCGTCGACCACAAAAAATAAAAAATATATAAGGCATAAAAAGATATAAGAACGTGAAAAAAGGGGAAGATAACATAAATTGAAGTCATATTTGCACATTTGATTAAAGGCTGCGTCTCTTGTGACAGACGTGTGGGGTGCTAATACCTTCCCGGTGCGTAAATACAACTCCCGAACCTTTCACTTAAAGTTCGTAGATCACGTCTTTTCTGGTTTTTCCGACATTTTCCTCAAATAAACGTTGGTGGTGACTCCACGCGTGTTCCTTTCTTGGAAGACGCACTCGCGAGTCACGCGTCGCCCTCCCGCCGAAGGGTAGGTTGCGACAGTTGGCGACTCCACTGGAGACTGTTTTTAAAGAGTTAGGCCATTTAATCTCGTGCAATGTTTTATCATGACTTTCTCCTTTGTTGGTTTCCCTTTATTTTCTTATGTTCTTGTATATAACTCTTTGATGCTTTTAGTGTGTTTTAAAATGTATGCATTAGGTAAATATTTATTCATTTGATGCACACAAACACCAACATTATTTGCACACATGGTGAGTTGAAAAAGGGCCCTATACCCGGGTTCGTGGGAACATAAGGAGCGGAGGTGAATCTGTGATCATGCTAGGTCTCCGACTTGCTTGATTACAGTGAACCCTCATCTAGAGTTTTTCTCTTTGATAACATATTGTTTCTAGTAGTCCCTACTGCTGCAATATGTTCTTCGAAGGGAATGATACCTCTAGAGACCATCAAGAGAGATATGACCACCTTGGGAATTATCACTAAAAGCCTTTTTAGCTCCTTCCCATGTAGGTACCTAAAATAGAGGCACGGAGCAAACACGCTGCGTGCCATTTTTCACACTGCCATGCATAAGTGTCACGTACCTTTTTGCTTATATTTGTTTGTGAATATTGTCGTACCATATACATCCACGTGTTGTGCCTTTCGCATATGCATCATGCACGGGTTCTGTCTTGATCCCCTCTCTTTGGCAAACCAACGGAGGGTCCGTGTCACCTTCTTAAATACATACGTTAGGCACCGTGCTACCCCGAGACGTTGTATCTAAGAAGGAGACAATTTCCCAGGCTCCCGTATTCATAAATTGCATCTGTCTCATATGCATTTCTTCATGCATTCATCCATTCCACCCATGATAGATGTCGGAGTTTTGATTCACACCGATTTTGTTTCACTTTAGTAAAACATGGGATCAAGTCAAACGCCTTCGCTTAAAAAGAGGTTCTATCAAGTTGAGGTCAAGAGCCTAGGGATCACTAGTCTAAAAGAGTTAGGGCAGTTGATGGGTCAGCTCCAGCGGTAAGCTTTTCGCAAAGCTTACGGTAAAATCTGGGACCTAGCCATGGTAGAAGTCTCCACAGAGGCCATTGCCTCCCTCGCCCAGTATTATGATCAGCCGTTGAGGTGCTTCACCTTTGGGGACTTCCAGCTATCACCCATGGTAGAAGAATTTGAAGAGATCCTAGGATGCCCTCTAGGGGAAAGGAGACCATACCTCTTCTCAGGGTTCTATCCCTCATTAGTTAGAATTTCTAAGATAGTCCAAATCTCGGCGCAGGAATTAGACCACAGAAAGCAAGTCGAAAATGGGGTGGTTGGAATACCGAGAAAATATTTGGAGGCAAAAGCAAGAAACTTGGCAGGTAAAGGCGAATGGGCCCCGTTCATAGACATTCTCGCAATGAGGAGTCCTCTTTCCGAATGTGGATGGGTTGGTGGACCTAGCAGCGATCAACGCTTTTCTCGCCTATCATGACCACAAGGAAAGCTCGGTTGTCGCTATGCTAGCCAACCTATATGACACCTTCGACCGAAGATGTGAGAAGAGCAGTACGAGGATTGTTTGTTGTACTCCAGCTCTTTATGTATGGTTGGTTTCACACCTTTTTCGCCAAGAGGTAAGGCATGCTTGCCCACTAGAAAGTCACCGTTCATGCATAGAGAAAGGAGGCGCAAATTGGGACCAACTCTTAGCAAACAAAGAAGAAGCGTCTATCAACTAGTTCCCTCGATGGAAAAAAAGGAAGAATCGGAGTTCTTATTTCATGTGGAGGATTTTCGAATGTTCCCATGATGGGGACGAGGGGTTGCATCAGTTACAATCTCGTTCTTGCTATAAGACAACTTGGCTACCCTATGAGAGGGGCACCACTGGAGGAAGAGATCGCGCCTGTCATTTCACGAGGTTTCAATAAGGCCAACGTGGAGACACTTCAGAAGGTCCGCAAGGCATGGGAGGTGGTGCGAAAGAAGGACAAAGAACTCAGGGGCAGTAACAATGGGCCCATCGGTGGCTACCGTAAGTGGTTGAGAGCCCACGTGCAAGGTTTGGATTGGCTCCCATGTTTGAGAACCGCTAAAAGGGAGGAAGTTGAGGCACCAAAGGAAGATGAAGAGGTGCAGGCCCTTAGAACAGAACTCGAGAAAGCTCAAACAGTCAAAGAAAGGTTCAAATCAGCAGCTTTGAAGATCCGAAAGGAGAATGCCAAACTGAGAGATATAAATACAGCTACCACCAAATCCTTGGAACAAGAGACCCAGAGGGCTCGTAGGGAAGAGCACGGCCGGAACAAGTTCCGAGGGGCTCTGTGGGGCAGCAACAGTGAGCTTAAGCTCCGGAGAGAGGAAAGCGACCAATCACGAGTAGATAGTTTGATCTTGAAAGATGAGTTGAAGGTTTGCTCAAGGTCCAAAAGAAACCTGTCTCAGCGGTTATGCGAGACAGAGACCAACATGTTAGCCATCGTCAGCAAATACCAAGAAGAACTAAATCTAGCCACGGCCCACGAGCATAGAGTGGCGGACGAGTATGCCCAAGTGTACGCGGAAAAGGAGGCTAGAGGAAGGGTGATCGACTCATTACATCAAGAGGCAACAATGTGGATGGACCAATTTGCTCTTACCTTGAATGGGAGTCAAGAACTTCCCCGATTGCTAGCCAAGGCCAAAGTGATGGTGAACACCTACTCCGCCCCCGAAGAGATCCACGGACTTCTCGGCTATTGTCAGCACATGATAGATTTAATGACCTATATAATTAGAAACCGCTAGGAAACTTATATTGTCACTCAGATCTTGACTAGTTATAACTTTTTGAATAAAATGAGTTTATCCCATGTTTTTACTCCAAAAGTCAGTGCGAATCAAATCACTTCTGCATTTTATCTCTAGCATGCATTCATTATTCTTTACCTACTCCACACGTTTGGTTTTTTAGGAAATACACCATAACTAAACGTGCCCCAAGGCATCCCTATCGCACCAGATCCAAATCTAGAACGATGGGAGATCAAGAGGAGACACGGGAACAGATGAAAGCTGACATGTCGACTTTGAAAGAACAAATGGCTTCCATGATGGAGGCCATGTTAGGAATGAGACAACTCATGGAGAAAAACGTGGCCACCGCTGCTGCTGTTAGTTCGGCTACCGAAGCAGACCCAACTCTCCTAGCTACCGCGGACCATCCTCCCCCAAACACGGTAGGATGAGAAAGGAGCACACTGGGGCACAACAGCAACCCCCATTTGGGATACAACCGGGTGGCTTACCCTTATGGATTACCGCCTAATTACACGCCGCCAGTCATGCATGATGATGCGGGTCATGTCTTTTCCCCCATCCTCGAAGGGGAGCCTCCTTGACAGCCCGACGAGGTCCATGAAGATCATCGAGAGTATGCCCAAGGGGATGTCGATTTCTACCCCCCGATCCTCGTCATGGGGCCGGC
This sequence comes from Glycine max, assembly GCF_000004515.6. Lineage (NCBI taxonomy): Eukaryota > Viridiplantae > Streptophyta > Magnoliopsida > Fabales > Fabaceae > Glycine > Glycine max. The sequence continues at coordinate 21,417,867 of NC_038248.2, read as the reverse complement.
TCCAAACACATTGCCTCAGCCCAACCTCACAGCACAACCAATATTCTTGTCCACAGAAGGACCACCCCCGACGGTCGAAGAAAGAAGGAAACTCGATCTCCTCGAGGAGAGATTGAGAGCTGTTGAAGGCTTTGGTGACTATCCGTTCACGGACATGACAGATCTTTGCTTGGTACCGAATGTCGTCATCCCCCCAAAATTCAAAGTGTCTGATTTCGACAAGTATAAAGGGACGACTTGTCTTAAGAACCATCTCAAGATGTATTGTCGCAAGATGGGGGCGCACTCTAGGGATGAAAACTTGTTAATACACTTTTTCCAAGATAGCTTGGCTGGAGCCGCGGTTGTTTGGTACACTAATCTGGAAGCTTCCCGCATCTGTACTTGGAAGGACCTGATTACTACTTTCCTAAGGTAATATCAGTATAATTCTGATATGGCTCCCGATCGCACTCAGCTACAGAATATGTTTAAGAAGGAAGGTGAGACCTTTAAAGAGTATGCACAGCGGTGGAGAGACATGGCAACACAAGTGGCCCCTCCCATGGTCGAAAGGGAGATGATTACCATGATGGTAGACACCTTGCCAGTGTTTTACTATGAGAAGTTGGTAGGCTACATGCCTTCCAGCTTCGCGGACTTGGTATTCACTGGGGAAAGAATTGAAGTGATGCAATCCTACCCCACAAGGGCATTGGATAGAAAACTCCAAGTAGATTGGGCCAGAGATGCAAGAGAAGGCCCTAGGATTCTTATGAGCCTTAGGGTAGATTTCGGGCCCATGGGCTAAGTACGAGCCCACTTATCTTTGTAAATATTAGATTAAGATTTCATTATTTTTGGGCCTTGTATTTAGGGCTCCATAATGTAGGTAGGGTACCCTAGAAATATAGGATTTTTCAGCCCTTGTATTTTAGGGCACCTAGACTAGTTTTTGTATCAGGGGCAGTTTTGTAATTTCACATGCACTAAGTGAATATTTGATGTGTGTTGGGAAATAAATTTAATTGAATTGGTAGAAGCCCAATCCAATTAAATTTTAGAGGGGGAGGTGAGCTTACTACACCCCAATGCCGCATCATATAGTCCCACTTTGTGCATGCCCTTCATGCTTTACATGCCTCATGACACCTAAGCAAACTTAGTGGAGAATCTTGGAATTGATCATGGATTAGTGGGCTGAACCATAACTAAAATTCACTAATCATGATTAGTGAAATCTTGGCTCCAAAGTTTGGCTCCACAAATTCAATTTCAAATTCAAGTGAAATTTGAATTGAAATTCAAATTTCCCTCCAATTTTGTGTGACACTTAAGGCAATAAATAGAGGTCATGTGTGTGCATTTTTTTTTTAACTTTGATCATTTGAATATTGAACTTCAGATTTCAAAGCTCATTTAGAGCACAAAATTTCGTGCTCTTCTCTCCCTCTCCCTTCATTCATCTCCTTCTTCCTCCAAGCTCTTATCCATGGCCTCCTATGGTGGTGAGCTTCTTCTAGACTCATCTTCTCCTTGAAGTGGTGTCTCCTCTCTCTCTTCCTTTCTCCATTCCGCTGCCATTCATCTTCCAAGAAGCAAAGGAATCCATTGATGAAGAAGATCCTAGGCCTACAAGCTCCAATGGAGCTTACATCATGTGGTATCAAGAGCATCTTCATCTAGGTGATGTTCTTTTGCTTCCTCTATCTTTTTGTTTGGTGAATTCTCTTTAATTCCTTGTTCTTCATCTTATTCTCCTTGTATATCCTCCATTGTCTTGTGGTTTGGTTCTGTTTAGAGTAGATTCAAAAAAATAAACCGATTAAATCTTAGATCTACACTTGTTCTTGCATTTCTATGGTTCATATTTTGTAGATCTACTCTTGAATCATGTTTCTGTGTTTATTTTAGGTTCTATCATTTTTCATTCATAATATTCTTGTGCTGAACCTTAGATCTAAATTTTTCTTCCAAAATATTGATTAGAAAAAAAAACACAAAAATCTAAGTGTAAATCACTTAATCCATATTGTCTTAGAGTCATGTTTAGTCATAGTAATTGTCACATTATGTTCTAAGTTTGTGTTGAATTTTTATTTTGTTGATTGAATTATAGATACATTTGTTCATGTATTCTTGTCATTCTTAGCCTATCTTTTGAATTTTAAGTCTAATTCATGCATGTTATTTAGTTCATAACATGTTCTAAATCAATTCCTAGAAGTAGTCTTGTTGTTGAACTCCTTTTTTTTTGTTTTCTAAGTTTCCTACATGATGCCTATGATGAAGTTGAGTTGTGGTGTTGAGTTGTGGCTGGATTTGTGAATCAAAATAAGTCTTAAGCTCTCTTGAATTGTGTTATTCAAGATAATTAAGCATAAGAAAAAACAAATTGTAACTATCCAAGCCTTAAGCAACATAAACACTACTCTTGATTTCTAGGTTGAAATCGCTGGTGCTGGCAGCTTGAACATACGAACTTGTATAAATTTCTGGGAATTGGTCACTACGTTTTTTGAGCTGAAAGTTTTACTGAATTTTCTAGACATCTGGACCAAAATTATAAAAAAAAAAGAACCAAGCGATTTGGATTAAAGGAAAAAATAAGAAAAATCTCACAAGTTGGCAGAAAAATCAGTGTCCATGAAAAAAAAAGTGAAAGGAAAGTGTGCTTGTTGTTTTGGCTCAAAATTTGTTCTACAATTGGTGCCTATTTTATACCAATCCTAGTTCTGAAATTTCAATTGATAATTATTGTGAAAACAAGTGCCAAAACTAGAGGTTTCTTGAGTCTTTTTTTTTTTTAGTTTTTCTACTCTACTCTAGAGCCATTCTAGGTTTCTCTTTGAGTCCTAGCTTGCTTTTTTGTGCTTTTCATTGCTTTAATTGTTGAATAATCCTTGAAAATTTGTCTTGTTATAACTCTATTGGTTTAGCTTTCATTTCATTTTTTTTTTGGACTTTGGTTATTGCTTGTCTCTTTGTTTCCTTGCTTGTGAGTTGCCATATAGGGAATTGGAAAGGAGGATTGGTGCCATATCTTGAAGAATTTAAGTCAAGAAGCAAGGGGCCAACCACCTTAAGAGCTATTGGACTAAGAAGCACTCCAAATTGAGTGAAACACTAAAGAGAGAATAGCCACCTCAATTGAGGACTTTTTTCTTTGTAATTTTGTAATTGGCAATTTTCTTTGCTTTCAAATTTTGTAACAAAAAGGCCTTTCATTGGAAGAAAGTTGGGAGCCTCCGCTAGGTCACCCTAATTCCATTTGTGTGTAATAATTTTAGGCAATTTTCCCTTAGGATAGTGAGTGTTTTGTTGGGAACCTTAAATGAGGTCATCCAAACACTCTTAGGATCCGCCTAGTTTGCATTTCTTGCACTTTAATTTCTTGCTTACTTTCATAGCTTATTTCCTTTACCCTCCATTGTCAAACCGCCTAGATAGCTTGCCTTTTACCAATTAGTTTTTACCTTATCTTTCACACCTCTTTTAGTGTTTATTTTGGCTAGTTTCAACCATTGTTTCTTTTACCTTTTGTTTTCAAACCCCCAACAAGAAAGAACCATAACTTAGGAACCAACATGAGTCTTTATTCTTCATCTAGTGTTAATGGTGAGGGTTCTACTCCTAAGGACCCATTGTATAAGATATTAGATAAGTTGAGATCCCTTAAGTTGTGGAAAGAAAAATAAGAGAGAAAAGAAAAAGGTAAAAAAAGAGTGGAAGAAATAAGTCAAGATGAAAGAGAGAAAATAAGAGAGGAAGAAAGAAATGAAAAGAGAAAAACATGCCTCCTATAGTAGTCATAACTCTTGCAAGAGCCTAAGTGAAGAACTTCGTGACTATTATGAAGGAAGGCATAGGTCACATCTTAGACCTCACTCCCATAGGAAAGAAAAGGAAAGAAAGCCTCAAGAGACTAACATTAACCTCTCATACTTTCATGGGAAGGACAATGTAGAGGCTAATTTAGATTGGGAAATAAGGGTAGAGCAACAACTTAAAAGGAAGTCTACTTCAAAATCTTATGGTTCTCACTCTTATCCAAAGAAAGACCAAGGTCAAGAAATCATAGGGGTGAGACCTTCTAAGCCTAAAGATGATAAGGGGAAGACAATAGAAAAAAAACCCCTTAAGGCTAGTATGCCAGAGAAGACTAGCTCCATGAAGTGCTTTAAATGTCTTGGAAGAGGACACATTACTTCTCAATGCCCCACCAAGAAAACCATGATTATGGGGGGCCAAGACATTTATAGTAGCCAAGATGAGGCTACTACTTCACCTTCCTCTAGTAAAAGTGAAGAAGCAAAATGGGAAGAATCTAGTGAAGAGATCTACCCCCAAGAAGAAGGACAACCTTTAATGGTTAAGGAGGAGTGTAAGGAGGTAAGTGTCTTCTCCAAGAGGTTAGCTAAGAAGGAAAGACATTTTGAAATAAAGACAAATATTAAAGAAATTTCCCTTCTTAGACAACCTCCACATTATGAAATTTATTTTGAAGCCCAATCCAATTAAATTTATTTCCCAACACACATCAAATATTCACTTAGTGCATGTGAAATTACAAAACTACCCCTAATACAAAAACTAGTCTAGGTGCCCTAAAATACAAGGGCTGAAAAATCCTATATTTCTAGGGTACCCTACCTACATTATGGATCCCTAAATACAAGGCCCAAAAATAATGAAACCTTAATCTAATATTTACAAAGATAAGTGGGCTCGTACTTAGCCCATGGGCCTGAAATCTACCCTAAGGCTCATAAGAACCCTAGGGCTTCTCGTGCATCTCTGGCACAATCTACTTGGAGTTTTCTATCCAATCCAATTAAATTTTAGAGGGGCAGGTGAGCATTTGCTTACTACACCCCATTGCCACATCATATAGTCACACTTTGTGCATGTCCTTCATGCTTTACATGCCTCATGACACCTAAGCACACTTAGTGGAGAATCTTGGAATTGATCTTGGATTAGTGGGTTGAACCATAACTAAAATTCACTAATCATGATTAGTGAAATTTAAGCTCCAAAGTTTGGCTCCACAAATTCAATTTCAAATTCAAGTGAAATTTGAATTGAAATTCAAATTTCCCTCCAATTTTGTGTGACACTTAGGCTATAAATAGAGGTCATGTGTGTGCATTTTTTTTAAACTTTGATCATTTGAATATTAAACTTCAGATTTCAAAGCTCATTTAGAGCACAAAATTTCATGCTCTTCTCTCCCTCTCCCTTCATTCATCTCCTTCTTCCTCCAAGCTCTCATCCATGGCCTCCTATGGTGGTGAGCTTCTTCTAGACTCATCTTCTCCTTGAAGTGGTGTCTCCTCTCTCTCTTCCTTTCTCCATTCCACTGCCATTCATCTTCCAAGAAGCAAAGGAATCTATTGATGAAGAAGATCCTAGGCCTACAAGTTCCAATGGAGCTTACATCACGAAGTAGGGTTGAAAAGAGGGAAGTTCGATTACGTTTCCTCCACAAGTGCCAATGCTAAGAGAATCGGAGCAACTGGGGAAAAAAGGAAGGAAGGAGATACCCATGCCGTCACTTTGGCGCCCGCATGGGTCAAGCCCACGCAGACCTCTCATGGTACACATCAGTACGCGCAACATCATCCGAGCTTTTCAGCTCGCGTCAGGAACTCCTCTAATTCAGCGCCCGTACAGCCTAGAGCGCCCGCCCCCATCCAGAGGGAGGCTCCCCAAGCTCTGACTCCAACCACGACTCGCCCGGCCGGCAATGCCCACTTTGGTGCCGGTTCCAACGCGATGAGGAACTTTCCCCCGAAGCCAGTTCCAGAATTCACCTCGATCCCAATGACGTACGAAGACCTCTTGTCGTCCCTCATCGCCAACCAAATGGCCGTAATAACTCCCAGGAAGATCTACCAACATCATTTCCCAAAATGGTATGATCATGACGCAACTTGCACGTACCATGGGAAAACCCCAGGTCACTCCACTGAAAAATGTCTGGCCCTTAAATACAAGGTCCAACATTTGATAGACGCCGGATGGCTGACGTTTCAAGAGGATCGACCCAATGTAAAAACAAAACCGCTCGCCAATCATGGAGGGGGAGCAGTTAACGCCATTGAGTCGAATAGGTCGTGCAGGTCTAAGCCTTTAAAGGACATGGCGACCCCTAGGAGGTTTATCTATGAGGCCCTACAAAAGGGAGGTGTAATTCCCCGTGGTGGGCATGAAGAGGATTCTTGTTTGTTGCACCCCGGCTCGCTACATCACATGGAAACATGTTTAGCAGTGGAGGAATTGTTGCAATGAATGATAGATCAAGGCCGACTGGAAGTCGGCGATGAGGGGAGGGAAGAACAGCATATATGTGTGCAGTCCGCGGATGAGAGAAGTTTTGGAAGGCCTAAACCTTTGGTGATATATTTCACCAAGGATGCAGCTTCACAAAAGCCCCGATACCCCTCGGCAGCTAAACCTGTTCCTTTCCCATACCAAAACAGCCACACAATCCCATGGAGGTATACACCTCTGAGTAAAAGGAAAAAGGAGGACCCCGACATTAGTTCATTGTCGGCCAAGGTAACCAATATCACGGGGCTGAGCGGTGTGACCCGCAGCGGTCGTGTGTTTGTACCTCCTGACCTGCCAACACAACCCGCAAACGTTAAGGGGAAGGCAAAGGTGGTGGAAGAAAATGACAAGACGACCCTCACTCCGAACGAGGATATTCCAATGAAAGGTCTTCCAGAGAAAAGGGATGGTTGTGGCAAGAAGGAAGTGTCGCTAGAGGAAGCAAGCGAGTTTCTCCACATTATTCAGCAGAGCGAGTTCAAGGTCATTGAGCAGCTCAACAAAACCCCGGCCAGGGTCTCTCTATTGGAACTACTCATGAGCTCTGAGCCTCATCGGGCTTTACTAGTAAAGGTCTTGAACGAAGCTCATGTGGCTCAAGATATCTCTGTAGAGGGCTTTGGGGGACTCGTCAATAATATCACCGCCAACAATTATCTCGCCTTTGCCGAAGAAGAAATCCCTGCCGAGGGGAGAGGGCATAACAGGGCTTTGGATGTATCAATCAAGTGCATGGACCACGTCGTAGCCAAGGTGCTCATCGATAACGGTTCCAGTTTAAACGTAATGCCCAAAAGCACTTTGGAGAAATTACCGTTTAATGCTTCCCATCTAAAGCCAAGTTCCATGATAGTTCGTGCCTTCGACGACACACGCCGAGAGGTTAGGGGAGAGATCGACCTCCCTGTACAGATAGGCCCCCATACCTGTCAGGTTACCTTTCAAATAATGGACATTAACCCCACTTACAGCTGCCTTTTGGGGCGCCCGTGGATCCACTCGGTGGGAGTTATTCCCTCTACACTCCACCAAAAATTGAAATTCGTAGTAGAGGGGCATGTGGTTATCGTATCGAGCGAGGAAGACATCTTGGTGAGTTGCCCGTCCTCTATGCCATATGTGGAAGCCGCGGAGGAGTCATTAGAAACAGCCTTCCAATCGTTTGAGGTGGTAAGCATTGCCTCTGTAGATTCCTTCTCTGGGCAACCTTACCTGTCCGATACGGCAGTAATGGTGGCCCGAGTGATGTTGGGGAATGGTTACGAGCCCGGAATGGGTTTAGGCAAGGACAACGGCGGCAGAACCAGTCTGATAAGCGCCAGAGGAAACCGTGGGAAGTTTGGGTTAGGCTATAAACCCACATAAGCGGACATAAGGAAAAGCGTTGCAGGAAGGAAGAGTAGAAGTCATGGCTCGCGATTGGGACAAGAAGTCGAAGGAGGCCCGCCCGGCCACATCAGTAGGAGCTTTATAAGTGCGGGTCTAGGACACGAAGGCCAAGTCATTGCGATATGCAAAGATGATTCGCCAAATGGGTCGGATTTGGTACGGCCATGCCCTCCTGGTTTCTGACTAGGAAATTGGCGAGTGGAGGAACGCCCGGACATTTACGAACAAGCATAATGTAACCCTTTGTGGCTTTTAAACTCTACAGTTGGGCCTAGGCTTTAGAGTTTCCTTTTGTTAAGGCTTTATGTCTTTTGTTCCTAAATTTATAATACAAAGATCTTTCTTCATCTGTTCCTACGTCTCTACCCATTCTCATCCATTTGCATGTTTATTTCTTTACGTTTAAAACGCCAGATCCGACGATGAGTCCCTCGAAGGTACTAATACTTGGGACCCAACCATCGATTTCGAGCAAGAAACGAATCAAACGGAGGATGAAGAGGACGAGGATGTGGGACTTCCCCCAGAGTTGGAGAAGATAGTCGCCCATGAGGACCAAGAGATGGGGCCTCATCAAGAAGAGACAGAACTAGTGGACTTAGGAACCGGCGGTGGGAAAAAAGAAGTAAAGATAGGCACGGGTATGACCACACCCATCCGTGAAGAATTGACAGCCCTACTAAAAGACTACCAAGACATCTTTGGTTGGTCGTACCAAGATATGCCCGGTTTGAGTTCTGACATTGTACAGCACCGATTACCTCTAAATCCCAAGTGTTCCCTGGTAAAACAAATACTGAGGAGGATGAAGCCCGAGACATCCTTGAAAATAAAAGAAGAGGTAAATAAACAATTTGACGCTGGTTTTTTGGCTGTCGCTCGATACCCAGAATGGGTTGTCAACATTGTACCAGTCCCTAAGAAGGATAGGAAGGTGCGAATGTGTGTGGATTATCGGGACTTGAATCGAGCCAGTCCCAAAGACAATTTTCCTTTGCCGCATATCGATATCCTTGTGGATAATACGGCCAACTTCGCTTTGTTTTCCTTCATGGATGGGTTCTCCGGTTACAATCAGATAAAAATGGCGCCAGAAGATATGGATAAGACTACCTTTGTCACCCTGTGGGGAATGTTTTGTTATAAGGTAATGTCCTTTGGACTCAAGAACACTGGGGCAACTTATCAACGGGCTATGGTAGCTTTGTTCCATGATATGATGCACTGAGAAATCGAGGTCTATGTGGATGACATAATTGCCAAGTCTAAGACCGAGGAGGAGCACCTTGTCAACCTGCGGAAGTTGTTCGAAAGGCTTAGGAAGTATCAATTGAGGTTAAACCCCTCTAAGTGCACTTTCGGGGTCAAATCAGGGAAATTGCTAGGTTTCATCGTAAGCCAGAAAGGGATAGAGGTGGACCCTGAAAAGGTAAAGACCATCCTTGAGATGCCGGAACCCCGTACCGAGAGGCAAGTCCAAGGTTTCCTGGGAAGTTTGAATTATATTGCCAGATTCATATCACAGCTCACTGCTATTTGTGAGCTGTTGTTCAAACTCTTACGCAAAAACCAAACCGTCCGCTGGAAGGAGGATTGTCAAGAAGCGTTTGGAAGGATCAAACAGTATCTCATGAACCCTCCTGTGCTTATGCCGCCAGTGTTCGGAAGGCCTCTCATCTTGTATATGACGATTTTGGACGATTCGATGGGATGTATGCTGGGGCAACATGACGAGTCCGGGAAGAGAGAGCACGATGTCTACTACTTGAGTAAGAAGTTCATGGCCTGTGAAATGAATTACTCCCTGATCGAAAGAACGTGTTGTGCTTTAGTCTGGGCGTCCCACCGCCTAAGACAATACATGCTGATCCATACCACCTGGTTGATATCCAAGATGGACCCGGTTAAGTACATCTTTGAAAAGCCTGCTCTCACAGGACGGACCGCCCAATGGCAAGTCTTGCTATCCGAGTTTGATATAGTTTACGTCACACAAAAGGCGATAAAAGGAAGCGCCTTAGCAGATTATTTGGCTCAGTATCCTCTCAATGACTATCAGCCCATGCATCCTGAATTCCCGGATGAGGACATCATGGCCTTGTTTGAGGAGAAACTAGACGAGGACCGGGACAAATGGACCGTATGGTTTGACGGAGCATCAAACGTTCTAGGCCATGGCATTGGATCAGTATTGGTCTCTCCAGGAAATCAATGTATACCTTTCCCAGCCAGGCTGGGGTTTGACTGCACCAACAATATGGCTGAGTATGAAGCGTGTGTCCTGGCTGTCCAGACTGCAATTGACTCTAATGTCAAACTGCTTAAAGTATACAGGGACTCAGCACTGATGATTCACCAGCTGAGGGGGGAATGGGAAACTAGAAACCCCAAGCTGATATCCTACAAAGCCTATATCAAGGAGTTGGTTGATTCCTTTGATGAGATCTCCTTCCATCACGTTCCCCGGGAGGAAAATCAAATAGGGGATGCGCTTGCTACTTTGGCGTCCATGTTCCAGCTAACACCGCATGGGGACCTACCATACATTGAGTTCTGGTGTCGTGGAAGACCCGCGCATTGTTGTTAGGTGGAAGAGGAACATGACTGTAAGCCTAGGTATTTCGATATCAAGCGATTCGTTGAAAACAAAGAATACCCATCGGGGGCTTCTGACAATGATAAAAGGACATTGAGGAGATTAGCGACCGGTTTCTTCATGAGCGGGAGCATATTATATAAAAGAAATCATGACATGACTCTCCTGCGATGCGTGGATGCCAAAGAGGTGAACCACATGATCGAGGAAGTCCACGAGGGTTCGTTAGGAATGCACGCCAATGGGCATGCTATGGCTAGGAAGATCTTGAGAGCAGGTTATTACTGGCTCACCATGGAAAGTGATTGCTGCATTCATGTAAGGAAATGCCATAAATGTCAAGCGTTCGCGGACAATGTCAATGCTCCGCCACATTCTCTGAATGTCATGTCCACCCCTTGGCCTTTTTCCATGTGGGGGATAGACGTCATCGAGGCCATCGAACCCAAGGCTTCGAACAGTCATCGCTTCATTCTCGTGGCGATAGATTATTTCACCAAATGGGTCGAGGTGGCTTCCTACACCAATGTCATGAGGAGTGTAGTGGTCAAATTCATAAAGAGGGAGCTGATTTGTCGGTATAAACTCCCTATGAAGATCATTATTGACAATGGCACCAATCTGAATAACAAAATGATGCAGGAAATATGCGCGGATTTCAAAATCCAGCATCACAATTCCATGCCCTACTGACCAAAGATGAATGGAGCCGTGGAAGCAGCAAACAAGAATATTAAAAAAATTATTTAGAAGATGACAGTGTCGTACAAAGACTGGCATGAGATGTTGCTTTTTACCCTGCATGGATACTGAACTTCGGTACGAACTTCTACTAGGGAAACACCGTACTCCTTAGTTTATGGAATGGAAGCGGTACTCCCGTTTGAGGTAGAGGTCCCCTCCCAGAGGATACTAGCAGAATCAGGCTTAGAAGAATCGGAGTGGGCTCAAACACGCTATGACCAACTCAACCTTATTGAAGGTAAGCGCTTGACGACCATGAGCCATGGGCGCTTGTATCAACAAAGAATGAAGAATGCGTTCGACAAGAAGGTGCGCTTGCGTAAGTTCCATGAGGGGGACCTTGTGCTGAAGAAAATGTCCCACGCTGTTAAAGATAATCGAGGGAAGTGGGCCCCGAACTACGAAGGGCCTTTCGTTGTGAAAAGGGCTTTTTTCGGAGGGGCCCTGGTGCTTACCAACATGGATGGCGATGAGCTACCTTTACCCGTGAACTCTGATGTTGTCAAGCGATACTATGCTTAGAATCTGGGGCAATTAAGGATATCGCTGCATGTTCTTTTACTTTTATGTGTGTTCTTCTTGGTTTCCCCTAGGTATTCCTGTCTGCTGTATATTTCTCGTCACATTCTTTTAAAAGAAGAGAACATGAGTTTGAGACTTTAGTCCTCACTTTGTGCTTTAAACCATGTGCAGTTTGTGATGACCTGAGCCTTTTTCGCTCAGTCCATGGGATGCCCCAAGCGCTTAATTAAAACTGAACCTAACCAGGTTTCACTAAAAAGATTGTTGCATTTGAAAACACTCATGCATACGCATACACATGCATATTTTGTGATAACAGGGGCAGAATCGTCTTAGGCAATGGTCAGATGTCGGGACGAAGCTAAAGGCAGAAACCAATCAAGGTAAAACAGTGACGCGGCCACAGTTTGCCGCACAATGTCGTTTCCTACTTTCAGGTACTTAGGGACGAAGGCTAGGGTCACGATCAATAGATTGTCGTCCCTTGCCCAGCGCTGGCCAAACGGAAAGTGCCGCTGGGAGGCAGCCTAGTATGCTTTAAATTCCCTATAATTATTATTGTTGTGTCTTTAAAGTAAATATTGGATGCCTAATCTACCCTGAGTGGGTTCAAGTAAGTGAACGTCGACCTGTAGAGAGCCATACTTATGTCTTCCCTAAAAAAAAGTGCAGGTTAGCTCGCCTGGGCGAGCACCCCTGCACCTGGAAATATAAAAAACAAGGACTGAGGGAGTTTTTTCTCCACCCAAAACTCTCCCCCCTCACTCAAAAAATGCCAACACCACGGGAATTACGGATTTTCACCCCTAGGCCACCATTTTTGCGCTTTTGCTTCCATTCTTAGTATTGCTACTCACTCTATCAAGTAAGTATCTCATTCTTGGGCTTTCTAGCTTTCCATTGGTGTATCTTAGTTTTCTTTTAGTGTTTTAAATTGTGTGAATGTGCCCAAATCTATGGAGCAATTTTGGCTTTGTTTTATGCTTGTTGGTTTGAATTAAGGGGTTGTAGGGGATGGCCCTAGGCCTATGGTGCATTCTGAGATAATGGGGCATGCCACATTGCCCCCATTCCCTTGATTTTCATGCTTAAACATGCGTCCACCGAGTGTTCGGTGAAATGCCTCAATGGCATTTGCGCATGATTTTGTGAAACTTAGCTTGTGAAACAAATTGTGCACATATGGCTGCCATTGTGAGTGTGTGGGCAGTTTTGTAGAAGCTAGACTAAAGTTCCGAAAGCATGACTTACGCCTAGGAATCTAAGTTTTTGGTTTTGAATGTAAAAGATGCATGAATATTAGAACATGTTTGAGAGGTTTTTGACTAGAATTTGAATTTGCTGCCTCATGAGGAATACCTTGCACCTAGGTAGCATGAAAAATACCTTTCAATAGTATGTATATATGTGAATATATAGCATGAAAATGCCTTGCAAAGTGTGTGAATATATAGCAAAGAATGCCTTTCAAAAATTTGTATTTGTTGGATAGGTAGCAAAAAAAATGCCTTTCAAAATATGTATATTTGTGAGTAGGTAGCATAAGGAGCCTTCCAAAAAATGTGCATATATGTGGGATGTAGCATGAAAATGCTTGTCAAAAACATACATGGATGTGTGTCATAAAATGCCTTTCACCAAAAAATTTTATGTGTGTGTGTGTAAATGCATGTATATAGATATGTGTCATAAAATAGCACATGCCCCAATGTGATTGTTTTGTAAAGTGCATGTTGACACTCGCACCATATAAGTGTTGTTTGGCTCTTGTTCGTAATGATTGGTATTTCCTTGTAAATTAACTTTCCAAATGGTTGTCCTTGCAGGAAATGGCTCCGAAAAAGCTTTCTGCGAAGAGATCTAGGAGGGACGCCGCGGCTGAAGGGACTAGTGCCGCTCCCGAGTTTGATAGCCACCGTTTCAAGAGCGCCGAGCACCAGCAGCGCTTCGAGGCCATCAAAGGATGGTCGTTCCACAGAGAGAGACGCGTCCAGCTCAGGGACGACGAGTACACAGATTTTCTGGAGGAGATAGCTCGCCGACATTGGACGTCGCTGGTCATTTCCGTGGGTGATTTCGCGAAGATTTTCAACCGTTCTTCGTTCGTTCTTCGTCATTCTTCGGTCTTCAACTGGTTAGTGCCCGAAATCGAACTTTTCAATTCATTCTATGTACCCTCAGTGGTCCTCATTTGTTTCGCGTGCTTTTATTTTCATTTCGTTTACTTTCCGTACCCCCTTTTGACGTGCTTTAGTCATTTATTTAAGTCATTTTCTCGCCTAATCAAAAATAAAATAAATTTCCACCGATCATTCGTATTGTAACATCTTTTAACTTATGTTAAAATGAATTCTGACCGTTCGGTCATGTCATAGCCACGTTTAAAACCAAAAAAGAGGCAAAATAATAATATAATAATAAAAAAATATCTTTTAGTGAAATAAACAAAAAAATCAATCGGACGTTTTTCTTTTGGATTTTTCTTTCTTAATCGAATTGACTAATAACCAAAGTGAAACTAAGGCTAAAATCAATTCATAAATCAAACTTTTTTCATCACCTAAAAAGCCATTTTTAAGGTCTAACGCCTTGAAATGGTCTTTTCCGCTTTTATTGGTTAAATGTGGACTTCTAAAAGCCTAAAATCAACACGTAGCTTTATTACCTCTTTCAAAAATAAAGAGATCATTAAAGGTCCAATGCCTTAATGTTTTCTCTCTTTTCAAAAAAAAATTGAAAGATTGCTTAATGGTCCAACGCCTCAAATGACCTTTCATTCAACAAAAAACATATCTTGCAAAAAAAGGATAAAAAAATAACTTAACCAAACGCTTTGTTTTCAAAGAACTACGTAGGTCTGATTTCCTTATCACAATTGAGGAATACGTAGGAGCAAGGGAAACACCCTCGTCGACCACAAAAAATTAAAAATATATAAGGCATAAAAAGACATAAGAACGTTAAAAAAGGGGAAGATAACATAAATTGAAGTCATATTTGCACATTTGATTAAAGGTTGCCGTCTCTTGTGACGGACGTGTGGGGTGCTAATACCTTCCCCGTGCGTAAATACAACTCCTGAACCTTTCACTTAAAGTTCGTAGATCACGTCATTTTTAGTTTTTCCGACGTTTTCCTCAAATAAACGTTGGTGGTGACTCCGTGCGTGTTCCTTTCTTGGAAGACGCACCCATGAGTCACGTGCCGCCCTCCCGCCGAAGGGTAGGTTGCGACAGGTGGGAATGCGCAAGCAAACATCAAAATCATTCCAAACTGCAATGCCAATTCTAAGAAATCTGCAAAACAGGATAGGACAATGTTAGTCTTGGGACGCTTCTCAAACATGATGAGAAATCAAGCCTTTTTATTTTAGAATGCCACACACATATGTATATCTAAATGCAACTACTTATATTCCATATGTTCAAGAATTAATTAAAAATCATATACAATTTAAAAGTATAATGAATTTGGAAGTACCATCAAATAGCCCATCTTAAAGCTCCTCACCAATGCTAGCAGAGTAAGAGGGGCTTCAGGTATTCTTTCTCTACTCTAGAAGTAAATTGGAACTTTTCTCTTGCTTCTCCTTTCTCATTCTTCTTGTTTCTTGAGAAATAAAAGATAAATTAGCTATTGTATATTGGTAACAGGTAACATGGTTAACAAAATAAACCCAGCATAGTCCATGTCCAAGGGGATGAAAAGGCTTACCGAACCCTGTACTTTTTATAGCTATACCTAAGATAAGGCAATGAATTTTCCACCAAGTTTTCCAACACCTGGAAAGATGTTTTCTTTTACTCCACTATTTTAAAGGAAAAGCCCCAAACTAAAGAAAGGGAGAAAAGTAGAAAAGTAACGGGTAAAGGAGAATGGAATAAATTAGTAGTAAATAATACACATTTACATAACAGTAGGTGACTCACTGAGAATAGATAATATAAAAAAGAGGAATCTTTGGAAAAGGATTAGCAAAACCAAGAGTAGCACACCATGAAAGCCAAAAGAGCCAATAATGTCTTCAAATCCACATCTCCTGGAACAAAGATGATCTTTGGTGTGCTTGAATTTGTGTTATCCCTAGAGTGGAAGCATATATAGCAATTTCCTCAGGCAACACAAAGATGCCACCAAAAATTGAGCTCAAGCTGCTAGTTCAGTGAATTCCAAAGATAAAGTTATTCAAGAACCTTATGTGGTAATGACTAATGAACAAACACATCAGTAAAACACATGGATAGTTAAGATTGAAGCAACAAAAGAAATTTGTGATAACTGATGATGACTAAGTTAATTTAAAAAAAATGCAAAACTTTCATGAAATTTGGGTTCCGGAAAACATTTAGAAATCTCACCTTTTTGCTCATAACTCATGACCAAATTGATTCCATTTCAACTCTGAAGTCAAACTACTTCTTTAGAAAGTACATTCCATCCCGAAGTTCTAACTTCTCCTCAGAAACTAGACCAGACAAAATTCAGGGGGTACAAGACAAGCCATTCTTACCTTGAGAGTATTGTGAATTCCTTCATTAAATAGATTTCCTAGCCCCCATGTGAATGAAAGCCATCTTGTGACTCTGCAATGATTCCCTGTGTAAAAAAAAACAGCGAGTAGTTACTTTCAACTTCACTTCTAAACTACAAACTTCTGCAGTTTTAAACAAGAAACTTCTAAACTACGATAAGTCCACGACTGCAATCCAAACTCTGATTTATTTATTTAATTTAATTAAAAAAATAAAACAAAACAAAACACTTGTGGAAATATAAGATTGGCTTGTGGAATTTTATAATGTATGTAGCCTTACCCTTGCATATGCAAAAAGGCTGTTTTTGGATTTAAGTCCATGATCAACAAGGCACAACTTTACCGTTCACTACATACACATCAATCTATATGGAAAATTAATCTAATAAAGTGAAAGAAAATAGAACAAAAATACTAGTAATTCTAACCAAAAATTAATGTTATCATATAACCGTGATTCAACTTACAGTCCTCATGCACTTGTCTGCAAGTCCCTTTGCTTAGCACTTTCTGTTTAGTAATCCTAAAACAAAAAACTTACAACTTTAATGCATAGCCCATTACAGACCCACATGTTACTTGTCCTACTCCAATAGAAATTCTAAAAATCAATATAACCCAAATAGCAGATAATCTCATAACATAACAATCCCTTCTACAAATTCATGGCAGAACGCAATTTTGCTATTCTAAAGCCTTCATTAGGATTTTCCAATTTTGGATGACAAAACTGTATCCCAATATATACCATTTTAGCATCCAGTACCTTCTAGTTACCTAGAGAAACAATCCCTTCTACAAAGTTGAATTCACGTTCTTTCACACTTGGCTTGTTACAACCATTTTTACTCACAAATTTCATACTCACGCAAAAAAATATAGCCCATATTGCTGCAACATGAGGACTTGACTAACGTAGGGCCGTACTCTACTATCAAATTCTCAAGGATTTTGGCTTGCCACATACTGCTGCAACATTAGCGCTTCCTCCTCTGCCTGTATAGATATAATAATGCATGCACACACACACACACAAAGTGAAAATAAAAATAAAGTTGAAACTAGAAATAAATACAGAAATTCACTCCATTTCTAAAATCAATTATACTGAACACAAATTCTTAGGTGAAACACTGAAACCTGCAAGAGTCTGGCCAATTCCTCATCGGATTTCAACAAATCGGCAGCGCTTGGTTCCGGTTCGGAGTCGTTGACCAAGACTAGTTGTAGTTTGTCAGAAATGGCAACGAGATCAGAGTCATTGACCACTGGAGTATCTTGTTCGGCTCCAAAAATCTATGCAAAATTTAAGAAGAGAATCAGAGTCTAGGAAATAAATATATGAAAATTTAGGAGAGGAATTGAAACCTTTTGTTGATGAGGTGGAACGGAAGAGAGGGAATAGAGCTGAAATTGAAAAACCTGCAATAGTGGAAGAATGAATGAATTGGAAAATAAGTAGGGAGAAAGATGAGTTATGGAGAAAGAGGCGCACTTCGAAGCCGTCGTCTGTGTCGTAATGGAGATCAAGAAATACCTTTAAAAAATTTCTATAGAAGTTAATCTTTTTATTCATGTCATGGTTTTAAATTGCAGTTTTGGTGAGTCAGAAAACTTTTATATTACAAAAAAATATGGTTGTGGTTGTATTGTAATGTGTCAAAAGACATTTAATGTGTCAAGAAAAATATTATCATATAAACTTTTTATAAAAAATAATTTTTTATATAATAAGAATAGTTTTACCTACACCAAGTAGTTGTAGGTATAAGTTTTTTGAAATTTTACCTACACTCACCATTTGTATGTAGAAGTCTTTATGATTTTACTTACACTAATTGATTGTAGGTATATGTTTTTTTTTTGGAATTTTACCCACACCAAGTGACTACAGGTGCAAGGAGATTTTACATACACTCACTATTTGTAGGTTGATTTTTTTTATTGAGTTTTTCTTACACCAAACAACTATAGGTATAAGTCTTTGATTTTACCTACCATAAGTATTTGTAGGTAAATGTTTTTCCTAAGTTTTACCTACACTAAATTAAACATGTAGGCAAAAGTGTTTGTAGGCATAGGTCATTTTTTTGTAGTGTATGTGATGCTGATTGCATATATGTTGGTTGATTCGACAGCCAATCATGGGATCCTTACATTCATGAATGACTATTCTCAGGATATAATCAGATATATTTAGTAGAAGAGGATGCAGCAAAAATTCCCTTTCGATGTCCAAGAGAACTTGGGATCTATGAATGATTGGTAATGTCATTCGGTTTGAAGAATTTAGGAGCTACCTATCAATGGGCTAGGAATGTTATTTTCCATGAATTGATTAGCAAATTGATGGAGGTTTACATTGATGATGTGGTTGTTAAGTCATCCAATTTTGAAAAACACTTGGTGATTTGGAAGATTCTCTTTTAAGGATGAGGTTTCATAAACTTAAAAATGAATCTTGAGAAATGTGCTTTTGGAGTATCAACTGGAAACTTTTTGGGTTTCCTTTTCCATCAAAGAAGAATCAAGACAGATAAAAATAAAGCTAAAGCAATGTTGGAAGTGAGGCCACCTCAAAACAAGAAGGAGCTGCATAGTCTCATTAGGAAGATCAATTTCATGCAAAGGTTTATTGCCAATTCGACATGGAAGTTGAAAGCTTTTTCACCATTATTGGAGCAAAAACACCATGATACATTCAAATGAGAGATAGAGCATTGATAGGATTTTGAGAAGATCAAACAAGCATTGGAAAAACCACCTATATTGATGTCATCTGAGCCTAGGAAGTCGTTAAAGCTATACGTATCAACTGCCTAAAGGATCTATTGGTTGCCTTGTAACTCAAGATGCTGATAATGGTACCAAAAGGGTAGTATATTTTCTAAGTCAATTGTTGAATGATGCAGAGACTAGGTACACTCCAGTAGAGAAGTTATGTTTATCTTTGTATTATGTGTGTACTAAACTTGAATATTATTTACTGCCAACGGAGGTATTGGTGGTATGTAATATAGACATAGTTAGACACTCCAGTAGAGAAGTTATGTTTATCTTTGTATTTATTAATGAAAGAGGCCATGAAATTAAGTGCCTTTGCTTTAATTTATATCCCTTTGCACATTGTTAAGGGTCAAGCGTTAGTCAATTTTTTGGTTGAACATCCATATGTTGAAATAGAGGATGTTGTTGTCGAAATGCATAATTATATCGGTTAACATCCTTGGGCGTTAATGTTTGATGGATGTAAGACAATAGAAGGTGTTAGGGGTAGGAGTTAAGGTTACAAATCCCGAAGGGAAGGTATATTGATTTGTTAATCAACTTGCTCCAAATTCCACTAATAATCAAGCCAAATATTAAGCATTGATTTTGGGACTTAGAGTGTTGATTACCATGGGAGCGTAATATGTACACATATTAGGGGATTCTTAATTGGTTATTAGACCATTAAGAAAAAGTATATAAATGTCAACATGGTGAGTTGGTGAAAAGGTTTCAATTGGAAAACAAATTATTACAAAGGTTTGTTGATGTAGTGATTACTTGTGTATCAAGAAATCAAAATGAAAAAGCCAATGAGTTAGCCCAAGGTGCTTTGAGGTATAAATAGTTGGATGAAGATATTCAATTAGAGGAATATCCCTTAGTTGATTGTCTAGTGTTGGATGCTGCTAAATTAGATCTTTGGTAGGATGAATTGATTTGGTATCTACAAGACCTTTCTATAAAGGTAGACAGGAAGATAAGGCAAAAAACATTGAAATATGTAATGCTTGATGATGTTTTATTTTGAAGATCTATCAATGGATTTGTGCTAAAATGCATTAACAAGCCATAGGCTTAAAAAGTAATGGGAGAAGTCCATGAAGGGAAATATGGAGCTCATCGATCTAGAAACAATATCAAGTGGGTTATCAATCAATATGTTAATTGTTGGCCAACAATTATTGAAGATTGTTTTTGGTATGCTAAAGGGTGTGAAGAATGTCAGAATTATGGTAATATACAATGAGTACCAGTGAATGAGTTACATTCAATAATTAGACCATGACCATTTAAAGGATGGATTGTGGATATTATTGGAAATGTTCACCCTCCATCATCTAAAAGACATTCATTTATTCTAGTAGTGAAAAATTATTTTACCAAGTGGGCTGATATGTCAATTTGGTATTCCATAAACCATTACTACATATCAAGGAACCATGTTTATAGGAGAAAAAAATTGTGGCATTTTTATAGCAGTTTGGAATTAAGTTGATTCATTTTACACCTTATTATGCATGAGTTAAGGCAACTAATAAAATCTTGAGTGATATGATTGATAAAATTTTGGAAGAAAAACCTACAAAATGACATGAAGCATTATCCAATGTCTTATGGGCATGCTGAAATACACGATGTAAAGCTATTGGTTTTACACCATTTTGGCTAACACACGAACAAGATGTTGTTTTGCCATTGGAAATAAATATTAAATCTTTGAAGGTGGCAAGACAAGGTTTTTTAAATGTTGATCAATATAATGTTGTTTAGCTTTTACATTATGGCCTTGGAAAATATTCACTTGAACAAAGCTAAAGTCGAAAAGGTTTATAATTGACATGTAAGGCCTAAATCCTTTTTGGAAGAAGATCTAGTTTGGAAAGCCATTTTTCCTTTAAGATTTCACGATTCACAGTTAAGCAAATTGTCATGAAATTAGGAAAGGTCATACATAGTAAGCAAAGTTTTAGAAAATGGTTCATATCGAATAATGGATGTTGGTGGTAAAGAATTAAACACGAGTATTAATGGGAAATACTTAAAAGGTCATTATTTTTCCATGTGGAATGAATTATAAAAGATAAATTGTTCAAAAGTGGTTACAAGCCAGCCACTATAGCCCTTTGATTATGCTAAGTCTGCTCTTTTTTCTATTGAGTTCTATCTTCATTCATCCTCTTGAAAGTAGCAAAATACTCAAATTTTTTATTATGATGATCTTTGAGATGTTTGAGGCCAAAGGAAGCTAAATTGTGTTTATGCTTATGTTTAACATAGTTGAAGGATAATTCGATTAACTTCCTTGCCAAAACAAAGAACACAATTCCTGAGATGCCGAAAGATTTGGAGAATGAGAGATTTTTAGAAGAGACATCCTGAGATATTTTACTTCATCATCAGTAGTGGGAATGTTTGTTCCAAAGCTTGTTTGAAGCGATCCCAGTGGGCTTGAATTAGTGAAGTGTCAATCGTCATGGAGGGAATAGTATGTGGGGACATTGTTCATTAGAATCGGCTTGGATTGGTAAAGTATCAAAAGTATTGAACTACTTGTTCATCAAGAAATGGTAGGGATAGCCAAATGAAAGGGAGCCATTGTTGCTGAAGGCTAAGGAGGAACCTGTGAAATTGGTGCAGCTGAAATGGGCATTTGGAGAAAAGATATGGATTCGCCACTAGCCTCAGAATTGGCAGAAGGAGGAGTTTGCATGAAATCATCATTCTTCTCTTCTTCTACTTTTTATACAACATCCAAAGCTATGGTATCGACATGGATTTCTCTTGAAAAAAATGAATAAGTACAAAAGTTTGATTGATAAGAGAAGTAGTCATTATAAATAGTGGGATAACCCTTTAGTATCATCTTCATCTTTAGAGGCAATCAACTTCCTTCATTTTGGTTTGGAAAGAGGAGGAATTGATTTGGCTCTCTACAAACGAAATATTAATGAATATATGATGATAACATCATAACATAGGCTAAGAAAGTCGAATTGGGTAACCTTGGCAGTTTGTGGGGAAGTGGCTTGTTGAGCAAATGACCTTGTCTTCCTTATTATGGATACAATAGTAGGGTTATCAAGAAGATCATCTACATCATTCAGCTTCTGCAATTTGTTTTTCTTGCCTAAAAGTAAAACATGTGAGAAAAATAAAAGAAATAAGAAAAAAATAATCCAAAGTTTGTGATCGTACATGAAGGGGTGGAAGGTGCTGATCTGTTTGAACGGTTAGCAAGAGGATTTGTCAATTTAGGTTTAGCCTGAGGAAACTTTGTTGGGATAGGGCAATTCAGTTGATTCAGGTATTCCTCAATGGTTTTAGGAAAAAAAATTGTTGAACTAATGACCACCAATTGGTATAAGCTGCAGTTTCTCCAAAGGATCTTGAGAAAGGATCGAATTGATAATTGTTAACAACTCCCTTGTTTCAGCAACTTGGGTGAGTAGCTCAACATCATAAAAAATGAGCTGAAAATTGGTAGTAGTGACAATTGCAGAAGATTGAGGAATGTTTTGATAAAAAAGGAATTGGCGAGCAAAACATTAAGGCATTTATGCTTCAATAGTTGGTTTATTGTTTTTGGAGGAGGTTTAATGCCATATAAAAGGTTCCTTGCTAAAAAAAAAATTGCCTCAACCATGAGTTTCCATTTGATGTTCAGAAGTAGTATTGGCCCTTTGGCCATTCATAACTACCCATCAGTTAGTCCTGAAGTTGACCAAGGGCAGGACAAAGCTTATAACTGGTTGAGTTTTCATATTTTGAATATCCTAAATATCTTCAGCTATAGTCTTGCAGACAAAAGAAGTATGGCTTAAGAAATGGCACAAGGAAGATTTTTTGGAGTCTTCTTGGGCAGCCTCAATTGCAGCCATAAATCTACGAAAATATCTAGAATTCTTAAGTTATAGGAACCAAAAAGAGTTGGCAACACCACCAAAGTTTTAGCAATGCTCATTTTGGTAATCATACCAAAAAAAAAAGAATGATAAAGAAGTGCAATGAAATATGGACCTAATGATGAGAATCCATAAACTGGCCAAATACAGGCTAAAGGCCCAAGTGGAGAAGGACGAAGGCCCAAGTGGAGAAGGACAAAGCCCCCGAGTGGAGAAGGATGAAGGCCCAGAGGCAAAGACATTATCAAGACTATTAATTGTTGCTGAAGGCCCAGATTAATTTGAAGGCCCATAATAAATATGTTCTATTTTTATTAATAATTTTTATTTATTGTAATTTTGGCCCAAACTATTTAGAAGGCCCATGTCTATTTTTATCTTTTAGTTCAGATACACTATAAGTATTGGTTTTTGTTTTCAAGAAAAAAAAAACTTTTGGCATTTTCATAAAATTTGGTGAGACCTTCTCTCTGGGTTCTTTGTTGAACCAATCTCAGACTTATCAAGGTAATCCTTGTGGCGTTTACCCTGACTTATCTTCCTTCACTGGAAGTGGCGTCATCCAAATCTCCGAAGCCTGTATCAAGCGATCCGCTCCTAGTCAGGATCACATCATCTGGTATCAGAGCTTCGGCTCTTGATACAGGTTCTATCCTATCCTATTTTTTTCTTTGTTATTTGTCCAGGTTCATGTTTTGTCCTTGTTTTGTTATTTGCGTTCTTGTTTGCGTCTTGTTTCGTTCTTGTTTGGGTCTTGTTGCGTTCTGGTTTTTTGTCCTTGTTCTGTTATTTGTTTTCTTGTTTGTGTCTTGTTTGCATCTTGTTGCGTTCTTGTTTGTGTCTTTGTTTCGTTCTTGTTCTTATTATTGTCACGTTTTTGTTCTTGTTCTTGTTTCTTGTTTCTTTCAGACTTTGTATAAAAAAAATCTGTTTGAGTTCTGTTTCAAGTTAAAAAAAAAGTTGTAGAAATTTTGAAAAAAAAAAGATAAGGAAAGAAAAAAAAATGAGTGTTTGATCTTTGAACACGAAATTGAGGCAGTTACAGGCGTTTTTTTGGTTTGGCAAGTCTGTTATTCAAATCTTTTTTATTCTATCTGTTATCTTATCTATTATCTTATTTGTTATCTTCCTTGTTTATTCTATTTGTTATCCAAATCTGATCTGTTATCCAAATCAAATCAAATCAAAATTTGTTATCCAAATCAGATCTGTTATACAAATCAAATCAAATCAAATTTGTTATCCAAATCAAATCCAATCTACTATCCAAATCAAGTCTAATATGTTATCCAAATCAAATCCAATCTGCTATCCAAATCAAGTCTAATCTCTTATCCAAATCAAATCTAAATCCAAATCAAGTCTAATTTGTTAACCAAAATCAAATCTGATTTGTTATCCAAATTAAATATGCTACACAGTCTGTGATAATTAAACTGTCTTTCATGTTATATACCTTGTGTGGCTAATTTGATTCATCCAGGAACTTAAGAGGGAGTAAGTGGTAAAAGGCAAGAGTGAAAACATCACACAAAAGCCTATATTGAGAGCATCAAACACGAGTGAACTACCACCAAAGAGAGAAACACGTGAATAGAGTGTGGTGAGGTCCTGAATCTTTTTTTAAAATTACTGCAAAATTTTTTGTTCCTTAATCGTGGCAGGAGCTGGTGACAATGGTGGTGTATATCATCAACTAGACGGATTTCAGCGCTTATTACTGGACGCGATGACTACACGAATGCAACGTTTGTTGAAACGTAACAATGAAAAGCTCTACAGGTGAATAGAAGGACTAGAGCACCAAATGAATCCAAATGTTGGGAGACCTTATGGTGGCAACAGAAGGGTCAATGATGGATCGAACCGAATAGAGGGGCAAGATAGAATTGAGGGAGTAAAACTCAATGTATCCTCTTTTAAAGGCAGGAGTGACCCAGACGCCTACCTTACCTGGGAGATGAAGATTCAACATGCATTCTCCTACAATGATTATCCAGAACAGTAGAAGGTGAAGTTAGCAACAGCTACATTCTCATACTATGCCCTTGTTTGGTGGAAGAAAAATCAAAGAGAAATGAAGAGAGAAGAAAGGCGGAAGATAGATACATGGACTGAAATGAGAAGGGTTATGCGAAAGAGGCATGTTCCAACTAGCTACAGTAGAACCATGCGACAGAAACTCCAGAGGTTATCCCAGGGAAGTTTGATTGTTGAGGACAAGGAGATGGAGATGGCACTAGTGAGGGCCAACATTGAAGAGGACACCAAAGCAGTGCATGATGGCTTCACCATCAAGATTTCTTTCCAGCACCATGACCAGAAAATTATTCATAAACCTCTATCCCTCAGAGAAGTGTGTGATGGCCAATTCAGAAGGAGAGAAAAGAGAGAACAAGAGAGAGACAATAGTGAGGCATCATAGAGGAATAGAAAAAGAAAGAGTGATACACTTGAGAGATGGAGTGATACACAAGAGAGAGAGAGAGAATGATAATTCTAATCAATTAACTATTTATGTTTCTCCTAGTGTTCAACCCTAATTGTAGGAATTTAAAGATGTCTTTCCCAAGGAGATTCCTCATGGACTGCCACCTTCAAGAAGCATAGAACATCAAGTTGATCTCCTTCCAGAAGCTTCATTGCCTAACAGGCCAACTTACAATAGCAAGCCCCAAGAGACTCAGCATAAGGATGCACAGGCCAAAGTTGAGTATATGAAAAGATTGTATTACCAAGTGAAGGTGCAAATTGCAAAGAAGAATGAAAGATATACCAAGCAAGCCAACAAGAAAAGGAAGGAAGTGGTACTTGAACTCGGTGATGATCCTGGACATTTGGGGGCAAATGTTTTCCAAGAAGGAGGGAATGATGAGAATCCTGAAACTGGCCAAATACAGGCTAAAGGCCCAAGTGGAGAAGGACAAAGCCCCCGAGTGGAGAAGGATGAAGGCCCAAGTGGAGAAGAATGAAGGCCCAGAGGCAAAGACATTATCAAGACTATTAATTGTTGCTAAAGGCCTAGATTAATTTGAAGGCCCATAATAAATATGTTCTATTTTTATTAATAATTTTTATTTATTGTAATTTTGGCCCAAACTGTTTTGAAGACCCATGTCTATTTTTATCTTTTTGTTCGGATACACTATAAGTATTGGTTTTTGTTTTCAATAAAAAAAAACTTTTGGCATTTTCATAAAATTTGGTGAGAGCTTCTCTCTGGGTTCCTTGTTGAACCAATCTCAGACTTATCAAGGTAATCCTTGTGGCGTCTACCCTGACTTATCTTCCTTCATTGGAAGTGGCGTCATCCAAATCTCCGTAGCCTGTATCAAGCGATCTGCTCCTAGTCAGGATCACATCATCTTGACTTTTGGCATTTTCATAAAATTTGGTGAGCGCTTCTCTCTGGGTTCCTTGTTGAACCAATCTCAGACTTATCAAGGTAATCCTTGTGGTGTCTACCCTGACTTATCTTCCTTCACTGGAAGTGGCGTCATCCAAATCTCCGTAGCCTGTATCAAGCGATCCGCTCTAGTCAGGATCACATCATCTTGACTTTTGTCATTTTCATAAAATTTGGTGAGCGCTTCTCTCTGGGTTCCTTGTTGAACCAATCTCTGACTTATCAAGGTAATCCTTGTGGCGTCTTCCCTGACTTATCTTCCTTCACTGGAAGTGGCGTCATCCAAATCTCCGTAGCCTGTATCAAGCAATCCGCTCCTAGTCAGGATCACATCATCTTGACTTTTGGAATTTTTATAAAATTTGGTGAGACCTTCTCTCTGGGTTCCTTGTTGAACCAATCTCAGACTTATCAAGGTAATCCTGGCATCTACCCTGACTCATCTTCCTTCACTGGAAGTGGCGTCATCCAAATCTCCGTAGCATGTATCAAGCGCTCCGCTCCTAGTCAGGATCACATCACCTAAGACGATATGCTTGCCGGACATGATTAAAGAAATGAAAAAAGCAAACTCACCAACAATGGCTTTAGCAAGTATGCAAACAAAATGTCTACTATAATAGTAGATGAGGAATGCAACGTGTTTGGCATTAGTAATAAGGCCAACCTTCTTTACGTTGGAATTAATAAAGGCACCAAAACCGCTACCGGCTTAAGAGTAAGAGATGTTGAGATCTTCTTTGGCCCAATCTTTCAAAGCAGGTAACTCTTCTCCCGAAATGGTAAGTCCCAAAATCCATTGAACATCCCAAAGAGTTGAACTCATCATCCAAAAAGGGAAAACGAATCCATTCACAGCAGTCGACTAGAAGCTCATGAATGTGAATAGTAATGGCTAATTGGAGGTAATTTCTTTTTGAGAAAAGGAAATCATCTCGTAAATACCCCATTGCTTCCAATCGACTTCCTTTTCTGTCGAAACCTTATCTTACTAAGTAGTATAATTGGGAATCATGTGTGCTCATGTTTGGAAATAAGGAGGAAGTTTGGCCAAACTGTAATTCTCAGCATTGATGGGCAAAGGAGTTTCAGTTGAATAGAGGAAGTTGTTGAGAAAATCATCACTCCAACCAAGGAGAAAGTAGAAGGTTGGAGAGTGAATAATCCATCCTATTTAAGAATGGAACCCAACATCAAATAGTCATAGAGTTGCTCAATATCATGAAGGGTTTCTAGGTTGAGTGCATCAACATCATCTTCGTGATCCATAGGGATGTTGGAGTTGGTAACTTTGAAATTGATGCCAACAAACACTGAGAAGAGAATAAGGTTCGCATGAAAGATGGGTTTTGAAGTTTAGTGAAGAAGAATCAAGATGGATGAAGGGTGATTTAAAGAATGTGAATAACGGTAATGAAGGATAAAGTGGTTTTGTAATGATAACATATTTCAACTTCATGAAATTAGTTGATAAATGTCATTTGTTGGTAACTGAATTTAAGAATTCAGTAACTAAGGAAAAGTTAAGTACAAAGAGTCATTCGAAGAAATTTCTTGGTTGTCAATGGCATAGGAGGTGTCGATATTGGGATATGCCAATTGAGGATAATTGTTAGGCCTGAGGAATGTGGAAGCCCAATTGGTGATAAAAGACTATTAGCATGCTAAAATAGGGATTGACAAGGTTAAAACTGAGTGGAGTGGCTAGAGAATATATGATTCCTAAACTTTAGGAGCACGATAAAGTAGTGGGCGAACCTGTTTGTGGGGATAGGATCCCGATTTATGCTGATCGATCTATTAGTCTAAAAATACTCAAAGTTATAACTGGAAAAGGACCTTCAACTCAAATTCAAATCAGTTTATCTTATTTTTTTTAGTCATTACCTTTTCGCAATTTACTCAGTTTTCTATTATTTCCAGCTTTTCAAATTCCTTTACAGTTTTTCCTTTTACCATTTTCAAATTAGTTTCTTGATTAAGTATTTCACCTGCACCAAATGCTTTTTGGAGTGACTTGGGAATCCATTGTTAGGAAGCATATTTTCCTTTTTAATGTCAATCGCTTGTACGTTATTTTGGAATCCTGTTTAAACTTTTAGTCGAAACTATCAATTAGTTTTCACACGACAACAACCATAAACCTCTTCAAATATTTGGGACTTAAAAAATAATAAATCCAACTTTTCTTTCAATTGTGTTGATATTATGGATCAAGTGATATTGGTTTGGATTTTCAACACCTCGGGAAACTGGTCGAGATAGATTAGATGACAACACCTTTTTCCTATCTTTCTTATTGGGAAGGCAATCTTATATTATGGCCTTTGTATCTTGCCCGGCCCAAAAATAGAACCCATCCCCTCCTTTTGATCCATTCATTTCTGCAAGCTGGGGGCATCCAGGGCTAATCCCCCAGTCTATTGCATAACCTAAAAAAACTATAAGTAAAGTATGAAAGGTGTGCTCTACCTGGTGACTAAGAAATTGGTTTGCACTTTGAAGTGATGATGTCCTAAGAACACACTCATTCTTTAGCTGTAGAGAGACTTTTGAATTGCGAGGTAACATTATGAGCTCAATATATACAAGTGTTATTCCATGAAATAACTTTAATTTCAAATCATTTACTTGCTTTAATCTATGAAGGTTACAAGTGGGGACAAACCTTGGATTTGCATAGGGGTTTATGCCTCTCAAACCCTATTATCCGTCGCTAGCTCTGGGATCATCTCCTTATGCGTCCCTCGGTCCAACTCCCATGGATCTTTTTGGGAGATTTTAATGATGTTTTGCTCCCTTCTGGTATATTTAATCACAATCAGGCAGATATTTTTAATGATAATATTACTATATGTGATTTGTTGGATATGGAGCTTTTGGGTGGAAAGTTTACTTGACACCAAACAGGAACGAGTAGTATTCCTCTTCATAAAAAGCTGGACAGAAGTTTGTGTGATCTTTATTTGAGAATGCATTTCCCTATAAGCTATTATTGAAGTCTTGTTGAAATGTCATTTTGATCATAACCCCTTGATGCTAAGATGTGGTGGTTTCCCTGGTGCTAGTGCTGCTCATCCATTTTGTTTTGAAGTTGCTTGGTATACCCACTAGGATTATAGGTCCTTAGTGGGCCATGCCTGGTCTCAAAGAATCAGAAATGTTGTGGGGGCCTTGGAAGTGGTTAAAGATGCTTAAAAAATCTTTAACAAAGAGATTTTTGGCAATATCTTCAGGCGCAAGAGAGAGCTTGAGGCTAGAATTCGTGGAATTGAAAGATCTTTGAAGAATGTGGATTCCACCACTTTGGCTATTCTTTATCACAAGCTTCAGAAGGAATATGAAACAGTGCTCATTTAGGAAGAAACTCTCTGGAACCAAAAGGCCAGGGAAGATTGGGTGAGGTTAGGGAGTAAGAACTCAGCTTTCTTTCATGCTCAAACTGTTGTTAGAAGAAAAAGTAATAAGATTCATGGGTTATTCCTTAATCCGTGTATTTGTTGTAATAACTTTGATCAACTTCAAGCTCATGTTGTTGAGTTCTTCAAGAGGCTGTTTTGTGTTACTGAAGGTAACATTTTGCATTTTTCCCTCCCTCTTGCCCCGATTCTTTTTGGTCAAGACTCTATCTCTTTCCCAGCTAGATACAAAAGAGGTGTATATATGCTCTGCAGAGTATGAAATCTTATGAGTCTCTCAGCCCAGATGGGTTTTAGCCTTTCTTCTATAAGTTATTCTGGGATGTTGTTTGGCTTTTTGTGAAAAATGCCTTTGAGAGTGTCACTTTTGATACTAAGGTTGTTGAAACTTTATTTAGTTCTGCTTATTAACAAAGTGCACCTAAATTTATTAAGGATTTTAGACCCATCAGTTTGTGTAATGTGTTGTACAAGCTGATATCTAAATTTCTTGTTAACAGATTAAGACCTTTCTTGCAGACTTTAATTGGTCCACTTTAGAGCAGTTTCATTCCAGGGAGAAGCACATGTGATAATGTTATTATCTTGCAAGAGGTGATTCATAGTTTGTCCAGGTCTAAGAGGAAAAATGGTGATGTTATTTTTAAAATTGATATGGAGAAGGTTGATGGTAGAG
Organism: Glycine max; assembly: GCF_000004515.6. Classification (NCBI taxonomy): domain Eukaryota; kingdom Viridiplantae; phylum Streptophyta; class Magnoliopsida; order Fabales; family Fabaceae; genus Glycine; species Glycine max. The sequence continues at coordinate 21,387,592 of NC_038248.2, read as the reverse complement.
TTGAGTGGACCTATTTGCAGAAAGTTCTTATTGATAATTGATTCCCGGATAATGTAGCTAGGCTAATCATGACTTTGGTCTCATCTGCATCTGTGTCTATTCTTTGGAATGGGAGTAGATTCCCGGCTTTCTTCCCAAAGCGAGGTTTGAGGCAAGGGGACTACCTCTTCCCTTATTTGTCTGTTTTATGTATGAAAGACTGGGGGCCAAGATTAGTGAAGCTTTTGTGAATGGTGATTGGGCTCCTATTTCTTTGTCTAGAGGTGGGTCTAGAGGTTCTTGGCAGATAATGTGCCTCTTCTCCCAAGAAAAACCTTCCAAGTTGAGATTTGTCTTGAATCTTTTGAATGATTTCTGTCTAGGATCAGGCTTTAATGTGAATGTTGATAAGCCTAAAGCCTTTGCATCTAAAGGGGTCACTAACCACCGTAAGAGTAAATTGGCTGCTTTTATTGGTAGTTGATTAGATGATAGTTGATAGTTGATAGTTTTAGAGAATTGTTTTAGAAAGAAGGCTATGTCATTAATTTCTTGGATGATCAATTACAACATACCAATTGCCTATTTATAGGCTCAAGTCACCAACCTCTCGATGGTGGTGAATGTTTCTACATTACTTTAGGTCTTTCTAGAGTTTTCATGATAGATTAGTATCATGATAGTTCTAGGTTCTTCTATCTTATACATACACTTATAGTTCTAGATTGTTCTACCATATTCATACACATTATAGTTCTAGATTGTTCAACACACTATAGTTCTAGGATATTCTACCATTTTCATACATATTATATTTAAGAATATTCTAGAAATTTGTAGCAATTTCAACACTCCTCCTTGATGCAAATTTCTGTGACTCCGAGCATAGCTCATAATTCTTCAAATCTTGGTCTCGGCAATGCCTTCGTGAATATGTTTGCAATTTGATCTTCTGTTTTGTAGTAGTCGAGTTTGATCTCTTTAGTTACTTCAGCTTCTCTGATAAAGTGATACTTGATTGTTATGTGTTTTGTTCTGTTGTGATGAACTAGATTCTTCGCCATTACAATTGCTGATTTGTTGTCACAGTTGATTTTAGTAGGCTCATCTTGTTTTTCTCCAATGTCTTCAAGTATCCTACAAAGCCATATAGCTTGACTCGTTGCTTCATCGGCTGCCACATACTCTGCTTCTGCTGTTGATTGTGCTACTGCAACTTGCTTCTTTGACGCCCAAGAGAACATTTCCGATCCTAGTGAGAAAGCATAGCCAGAGGTACTATTCATATCATCTGCCGAACCTGCCCAATCACTGTCGGTGTAGCCAAGTAATTCTGAGTTGGTTTCGGTAGTATACCATATACCGAACTCTTTTGTTCCTTGTAGATACCTCAAAATTCTTTTTCCTGCTCCAAAGTGTATTTGACTTGGGCTTTGCATGAATCTTGATAGAAGACTTGTAGCATACATTATGTCAGGTCGTGTAGCTTGAGACTTGATGTAAAGTGTAGGCTCACTCTTGCTCCTCCTGAATCCTCGATCCATGAAATACTAATCGATTCTGCTTTACCATGCTCGAGGTGCTTGCTTCAAACTGTAGAGTGCTTTTCTTAGTCTTAACATTTTGCTTTCTTTGCCTTCAGACACGAATCCTTGTGGCTGCTCCACTTAGATCTCTTCTTCAAGTACGCCGTTAAGGAAGGCGGATTTGACATCTAGTTGATGGATACTCCATCCTTTTTGTGACACAAGATCTATTAGAGCTCTTATGGTATCAAGATGAGCTACTGGTGCAAATGTCTCATTGTAGTCAATTTCAGGTTGCTATGAGTAACCCTTAGCTACTAGCCTTGCCTTGTGTTTCTGTATGGTGCCATCAGGGTTGAGCTTTTTCTTATAGACCCACTTTACCCCAATGATATATTTTCCATGGGGACGATTTACTAACTCCTATGTGTTGTTTTTCTCGATCATTTGTATCTCTTCTTCCATTGCCTTGACCCATACTTCCTGCTTTGACGCTTCTTCAAAGCTTCTAGGTTCAAGTATGGCCAAGTTACAGGTTTCATATATGTCCACCAAAGATCTTACTCGTCTTGGAGTAGACTCTGGTGATGATAGTTCTTGATCTTGTTATTGTGGTGGAGGTGAAGGTAGTTCACCTGGGTCTTCTTCCTCAGCTTCTGCTTGAGGTAGTTGAGCGGGTATAAGAACGTTCTTCTCCACTTTTTCTTCATCCCAATTCCAAGAAGCATACTCATTAACTTCAACATCTCGACTGATGATGAGTTTCTTAGTTTGCAAGTTGTAGACACGGTAGCCCTTAGAGATATTGCTATACCCAAGGAAGATACCTCGTATAGTCTTGTCTTCAAGCTTATGCCTCTTCACGTCTGGAATATGAATGTAGCATATAGATCCAAAGACCCTTAGGTGCTTTGCTGATGGCTTCTTCCCGTTCCAAGCTTCAATTGGAGTCTTGTCTTTTACAGACTTAGTTGGACATCTGTTGAATATGTAAACAACAGTGTAGACTACTTCAACCCATAATGTGTTAGGTAGTCCCTTCTCCTTGAGCATCGATCTAGCCATTTCCATAACTGTGCGATTCTTTCTCTCGGACACTCCATTTTGTTGAGGAGAATATGCAACTATAAGTTTCCGCTCAATGCCTTCATCCTCACAAAATCTTTCAAACTCGCGAGAGGTGTACTCTTTGCCGCGATCACTTCTTAGTACTTTTATCTGTTTTCCACTTTGATTTTCAGCAAGGGCCTTGAACTTTTTGAATACTCCAAAGACTTCTGATTTTTCTTTTAGAAAATATGCCCATGTCATTCTAGAGAAGTCATCAATGAAGAGTATGAAGTACCTATTGTTCTCATGTGATGGCATCCTCATTGGTCCACAGACGTCCGTATGTATCAGCTCCAATAGATCTTTTGCTCTCCATGCTCCGCTTGTTGAGAAAGTAAATCGGTGTTGCTTACCAAGGAGACATCCTTCACACACTTCATTGTTCTCCTTTATGCTTGGAAGATCTCTCATCATGTTCTTCTCATGTAACAACTTCAAGGCATGTGTGTTGAAGTGGCCAAATCTTCGATGTCATAGCCATGAATCATCAACTCGTACCTTCATGGCAATGTTTGTTGCATATTTTAAATTTAGAGGGAAGCTTCTATTGCTCTTATTCATCTTTACTTGGGCTATCTCAGACCTTTTATTTTTTTTGTCTAAGATTTTGCATACACCTCCTTCAAAGTGAAGTGTGTAGCCTCTCTCCATCATTTGGCCAATGCTTAGAAGATTTTCTTTTAGGCTGGGAACTAGTAAGACATCATGAATGAGTCGCGTACCTTTATCTGTCTCCACCATGACAGTGCCTTTGCCTTTTGATTCAACCACACTTCCATTTCCCAGTCGAACTTTGACTTTGACAGACTCATCAATGCTTTTGAAAATAGTCTCATCCTTGGCCATGTGATTGCTACATCCACTATCCAAGTACCAGCTTCCTCCCTTTTCTTTTATTGAGTCTTGAGTGGCATAGAACATACATTGTTCTTGATCATGCTCCTCTGCGATATTGGCTTGATGCCTATTTTTGTTGCGACAAATTTTCTCTACATGCCTGAACTTCTTGCAATGGTTGCATTGTGGCATATTACTGAACTTCTCTACATGCTCCTTTGCGTGGCCTTGCCTTTTGCATATATTGCATGGAGGATTTTTATCTGTTTTGTTCTTAAGGAAATTCCTAGAACCTTCTCTTCTTCTGGAAGTTTCTCCATAATTTTTGTTTCCTCCATTTTCTTTGTTTTGGGTCTGAAATTTAAACTTTGACTGGAAGGCATTTTCAAGTGTATCTTCTTTATGCCTATACAGTCTTTGCTCATATGCTTCAAGAGAGCCCACAAGTTCTGTCTCTGATAGAGTGGACAAATCTTTGGTTTCCTCAATCGTTGTCACAATTGGGTCAAACTTTTGGGGCATAGTAATTAGAATTTTCTCAACAATTTTCTTGTCAAGAATATCTTCCCCAAAAGCTCTCATTTGACTAACTATTTCTTTAACTTTAGAATGGTAATTTTTAACTGTCTCAGACTCTTTCATCTTCAATAGTTCAAAATCTCTTCTTAGAGATTGAAGTTTAACGGCACGTACCTTAACACTTCCCTGAAACTCCTCCTGCAATGTGTTCCATGCTTCTTTGGCAGTCTTAGCTCCCATAATTCTTGGGAAAATTGGATCAGTCACTGCTTGTTGCAAGGTGAACAACGCCTTTGAATTTTTCTGTTTATTTTTATTCAACTCTTTTTCTTGAGATGCATTAAGAGCTGAAGTATCTGCGGAAACGGTGAAGCCTTCTTCTATTATGTCCCATAAATCTTGAGATGAAAAATATGTTTCCATTTTAACACGTCAGAAATCATAATTTTCACCATTGAAGATAGGGACAGAAATAATTGACGATTGAGTAGTGTTATCCATAGCTTAGAAAAAATATTATTGGAGTGGGTTAATAGTACAAAGGAAATTTTTGAAGTAGTTGGGAGGATTTTGGAATGGTAGGTAGGTAATATAACTACGTCCAATATATGACCGAACGTAGCTCTGATACCACTATTGATAGTTGATTAGATGATAGTTGATAGTTGATAGTTTTAGAAAATTATTTTAGAAAGAAGGCTATGTCATTGATTTCTTGGATGATCAATTACAACATGTCAATTGCCTATTTATAGGCTCAAGTCACCGACCTCTCGATGGTGGTGAATGTTTCTATATTACTTTAGGTCTTTCTAGAGTTTTCATGATAGATCAGTATCATGATAGTTCTAGGTTCTTCTATCTTATACATACACTTATAGTTCTAGATTGTTCTACCATATTCATACACATTATAGTTCTAGATTGTTCAACACACTATAGTTCTAGGATATTCTACCATTTTCATACATATTATATTTAAGAATATTCTAGAAATTTGTAGCAATTTCAACAGTTTTAACTTAGAATAATTTTACGAATGATATTGGTAAATATATGGGGTTTAAGCTTGCCCATGGGAGACTGACTACCCGAATTTTTTATGAAGTGTTGGAGAAGGTTAGTAGCAGATTGGCTTCTTGGAAAGGTGAGATTTTGAATAGACCTGGGAGAATCACCTTGGCCAATTCTGTTTTGTTTGCGATTGCTGCTTATACTATGCATGTTCTTCTGAAGTGACGAAGTGCCAGATGCTATTTCTTTGGATAATAGCCTATTAGGTGTTTATTCTGCTCGATCTGGGTATAGATGGCTCATTGACAAAAATCATGAGCATAGCAATACTCGGAATTGGCTTTGGAAATCCAAGCTCCCCGAAAACATTTTATTTTTCATTTGGCAAGTGTGTAATCATGCTCTGCCAACCAGCAAGATGATCCAGAATAGACATATTCCTATCTCCCCTACTTGTCCAAGGTGCAATCATGTGTTGGAGGATTTTTTTTTTTCACTTATTTTTTTCAGTGTAGGAAGGTTGTGTCCTTTTGGCAAAGCTTGAGCTTGGATATTGGGATTAGTGACGTTGCGGGGACGACTCCCTCCCCGGATTGGTGCGTAATTCTTTCAAGCATTTTGGTTCTATTTTCCCAGTGGCTCTTTGAGAAGTTTGGAAAGCTAGAAACTCCCAGGTCTTTTCTAACAAAACTGTGCCAGGGTGGCAGATTTCTGCCTTGGTGGATACCATCAATAGTGTTTTCAAAGTGCATGGGGATGCTTTGTCCTCCAGGAGTCCGAGATTGGTGCAGTGTATCCTCCCTTCTCCCCTGCGGTAGCGGTTTATGTTGATGGCAGCTGCTTGGGTCCCCAGGTTTGTCGGGCTTTGGTGGTCTTATTTGTGATGCGGTTGGATAGTGGGTTTTAGTGGTTTTTCTGGCTTCTCGGGTAATCTGAAACCAGAGTTGCTTGCTATTTATTTCGGCATAAAGTTAGCCTGGGATAGGGGGTTTAGACATGTAATGTGTGTTTCAGACTCACTTTTGTTGTTTCTCTTGCCAAGGAAGAGACTATATTGTTTCATAAATATGCAGCAATTATTGCTGCTATCAAGGAGCTTTTGCGCAGACAGTGGAGTGTGAATCTTCTTCATTTCTTGAAGGACGGAAATGCCTGTGTTGATATTCTTGCTAAGATGGGTAACCAGCATCTATGGTGCTTCTCCTGGATGCTGATGCGAGGGGTGTGACTTATCAGATGCTGTAGTTTGTTTTCTTTTGGTTTTTCCTTGTTTTCGCCTTTCAAAAAAAAAACTCTTATATTCGGATTTCTTGAATATTTTGTGAATACCATTGTGATTTCTATTCATTTTAGGGTCGTAATTATATCTTTTGTATGTAATCCATTCTCTCTACATCTTTTGACGATAAAAGAAAACAATTGAAAGTCTGATTGAAATTAGTTTTGGAGGAATTGAATATTTTTTAACATTTTAACAATTCCTTTATGCTCTTGAACTTCCGTCGTTTGTCTAGCATTTATGGGTATGGATAACTCGTCAATCCAAACAGATCGACTCAATTAAACACTTTGATTTCGGTTTTATTATTGTTTAGATAGAATGCAATCCGATGTGTTCAAACCCCGTTGTCTTTCAGTTTAGGTAACGAATTTTTTTATTTAAACTTGCAAACTTGATGTCTCAACCTGTTGAGGTAACATTATATTTTTAATAATTATTTATATATATTTTTTTACTTAAATAACATCTTTAAATTAAAAAAACAAAATGGAAAAATGATTTAATTACAAAAAATATAAAATATTGAATAACTACATATTTTTATCGAACATAAAAATTAATGTTAGCACCCAACACAGTTAATAATCTTTGTTGTATAATTTAAATTTTGAGTTGTATAATTCAAATATTATTATAAAAGTTAACAGATAATTTGTGATTGATAGTGAGATAAAAAGCCATTAATATTGTGGTGCATAGACTTCATATTTACTCTTAAATTTTAAAAATAACAATTCAGGAGTGTAAATAATTAAAATTTGAATAGGATGCACGAATTATTATATATAAACTTCCTGTCTTCTAATTCTCATGTATAAAAAAATAAAATAAAATTTGAGGAAACAAAAGAAGTTTTGAAAATCTAAATATAACCGGCAATAACAAATCATGTAATATTCAGGAGTTAGTTGAATAATATAGGGTCGATGGTTGGCACTTCCCTCCATTTCACAACTTTTAACTAACAACACTAACGAGAGAGAAAGTCGAGAAGCACAGATCTTGGAGGATCGATCATCAATGACCGTCAAAGTCTATATTGTGTATGCACTTTTCAACCCTTCTTGTTTTCACTAATAATTGATTCTTTTTGTGATGTTCGTTTTAATTTCATGGCCAAGATGGGTTTTCTTTTACAAGTCACAAAAAGACTACAATATTAATTGACAATTCAAGAATTTGATGCTTGAGATATATGGATTTTTTTATGCAAATAAATTTACTGATTAATAAAGTTTCAAAAGACTACAACACTGACTTCAATATCATCTGGTGTTTTATAGGATATCTAATGGTAAAACACAGCCTTGATGTTCCTAACAATATTGCAATTATATTTTTATGTATCTTTCTTTGATAAGCATCTCCCCTTTCTTTTTATTCTCAAGTGAATTAATCAACTAGTTTCTGCTAGAATGAAAATTTATCATTACTTTGACAGTTACTACGCAATGCATGGAAATGAAGAAAGACTGGCAAAGGAAGTGGAAAAAGGTGCTAACTCTGTAGAAGGTGTTGAGGGCAAACTATGGCAGGCATGTATGTGTGTAAGTTTCAAAATTATTTCAGTTCTTCTAATCCAATCATTCTCCTTTTTTCACAGCATAAAATTGAAGCATTGTTTTTAAGTGTAACTCAAAATCATTGTTCTTGCTTTCTTCTGACTTTTGCATTAATTGAATTCAAACATTCTGTTAGCCTATGATTCGTCGTGACCATATATTATTTTATAAGAAGTCGTTCCCTTGTATTAGCTAATCAAGGAATAGATTAAAACAGAATTAGTTATTCTGATATGTATGTAAATATATTTTTTAATAAAAAAAGGAAAATACTTTGATGGAGAAAATGTAGATAAGTTATTTAAGATTATGACAGAAGTATGTCAACGGGCAGTGCATCAGTTTTTCTATACAACATTTCCTACATTGCTTTCTTTTATGGTCTTTCAATTATTATTTTTCACTAAAAATTTTGTTTTCTCCCTTTTTTCACTATTCACCTACACGAAGTACTTTCTAGAGTATCTTGAAAACCCATTGTCAAGGAGTAGATTCTCCTTAGCATAAATCATTTGATCATTATTTGGGATCAAGTTGAAGCAAGGTTGGCAGAAACATATTTCAGATGACTTTAAATTTTTATGCGACAACAAATTGGCACACCCATTTCACAAAAAATCCTATCTTCTCCCTTTCTTCACTATTCACCTACACGAAGCACTTTCTAAAGTATCTTGGGAACCCATTTCCAAGGAGTAGATTCTCCTTGAGATAAATCATTTGATCATTATTTGGGATCAAGCAAGGTTGGCCGAAACATATCTCGGATGACTTATAAAAATTTTATACGACAACAAATTGACACATCCAGTATGACCACATAGGTAAAAACATTCATAAATCTAATGAGAGAAATCTCGAAAGTATGAAATTTAGTTAGAATAAAAATGATTATTGTAAGGCAACCGAGACATTTACCATAGGTATGCCTGCTTTTGGCAACTTCTACTGCTCAAGCGGTACTGAACATGCCTGCCCAAATCAGTACACCATCTACTATGGCAGACACACTATCATTAGACAAACTTACTCTCATGGAAACCTCTATGGCAAAACAACATATCAATATGGGGATAGATGATCTCATGTATCAATTGTCCAAACTGTTAGCAGATGTCACCAAGCCTAAGCTTCGTAGTGAATTTCGATCAATAGGCCGAAGAATTTGAGAATGGTCGTGGGAATTTTAGAGAAATTAAATTCTGCTACTTTAGTAGTATAGGGGTATACAGACCAGCTGAACCAAGGCCATGTGATTTCGGAAAGAGCCACATAGGTATCATCGTACACTCAGGTAGAACCTTTACCACAAGTTCAACCGAATGACTTTTCGGTAGAATTGGTATAGGTTGTTCAGTCGAATTCAGTTCAGGCGTATTTGGTTCCGTTGTATCAGTTGATTTCAGGTCAACCAAATTCAGATAAACTATATTGGCTGAATTTGGTTCATCCATTTCAGCTGAATTCAAGCCAATCGAATTTGGTTCAGCTCGACTAGTCAAATTCAGTTCATGCAGGACCGGTTCAACTAATTCAGCCAAATCTGAATTAGCTAGCTCAGCCGAATTCAAATTGGCTAGGTCAGCTGAATTTGTCTATCTAGTTCAGTCGAATTCGAATCAGCTAGTTCATCCAAATTTGAATCAACTAGTTCAGACGAATGAGGTTCAGGTAGGACCAGCACTAGTACATTTGAGTTATGCTCAAATAGGACAAAATTTGCAGGTTCGACCGAATTTCACTCAACAAGTATCATATAGCCCATTCTTAACATAATTAAGTACATTAGCCACCGAATGCCCGGGGGGGGGAGGTACTGAATAAGTTACCAAATCAACATAACATACAAAATGGGTTGGTTCAATTGGCTAAAGGGGTCATCCAGTGTGGTATATTGGTATGTCGTATGTTATGTCAAATACAAGTGTTATCGGTGTAACTACACGGGCAAATAATTCTGGACGTGTTGGATATATATACTACGGGAGGCACAAAATACATGTTTGCAAAACATATTGATGATGGTTTGGGGAAGCAACCATGGAGTATTACTCCACCTACCTCTGCTGATCAACATGGATTTCAGCCTATGACCTTATGTGAGAAGCAACCCAAGACAATTGTCATGCAGAATTCGGCTCAGTCAGCAACTTCTTCAATTGTTGAACCAGGCATGTTAGCCGAAACCATGAAAATGTGTTTTGCATTCAGCTAAAACCGCTAACCAAGCTGACATATAGCAAACCTTATCCTGAGTCGATTGAAAAGATGAAGCCTTTGTCGAGGGGTTTTATTTCCAGATTTTACAACCTTTTCTAGTGAAGGTTACAAGTCTACGGTGGAAAGGAAAACCGAAATGAGTACCATAAGCTTCAATTGTTCCCACTATCTTTAACAAGAACTGCTTTCACTTGGTACTCTTGTTTGCCCTCTAATTTGGTACAAAGTTTGGCTAATATGGAGAGGGTCTTTCATAATTTTTTTTATAGACCTCAACCTAAAATCATGGTAGTTGACTTACTAAATATGAAACAACAAATGGATGAGACGACTACTAATTTCATAGAAAAATTTAGGAAGTTGAGTAATAAATGAATGGTACAATGACTTCCAAGAGTAGAATATGTTACTATGGTCATGAGTAACATGCACCCTCAACTAAGAGAGATGTTGCTCACACAAGATTGTCCTGACTTGAATCTTCTGACAACCAGAGTGTCTAGGATTGAACAAATCATTACTGAAAAACAAGAAGGGGGATCTAATTGGGATGGAGCCATACTTGGAGTCTGTTGAAAATTACGATAAGCTTGCCTAAGCAACCGATTATGACTACAATTTGGCAGCTAAAGTCATGGTAGTCAAATTCGTTATGGGAATGTTGTCCAAATGCTATTGAGGGTAAAGAGTTTCAACTTAGTTGAAAAAGGTATAATTGATTTGGCAGTTACAATTTCTAGTATGGTATAGTGTTTGACTTACGATTTCCTACATTAAAGGGTAGACTTGAGCAATGAAAACAAAAGACTGCACCAACTAAATAAGACAAGGTGGAGTGTTCTAGATCAGCTGAAGGTAGGGGGCATATAACTGTGTTATTTTAAGAATATGAGTCTACTTTCTGCAAACCAGTAGAGGTGAAGCTGGGGGCATATAGCATTGGTCGCAAAATATTGTAAGTTTACTTTCAGCAAACCCATTAGTTGCAAAAGATTCGAGTTTTCACAGTCGAACCATATTAGCTTGGGATCAAGGTGACATGCAGAAAATGTTCCCACAAGTATCAACTAGGAACTAGAGCATCAGCTAACAAGAGGATATAATGCCAAAATTGATTACAAACCAACAATGGTTGAAGCAAAGGGCAACCATAAGTATAACAAGTCCTAACTTGTACCAAGCCTAATAACTCATAAAATCAAAGCTAACTGAGTCATAAACATTGGTTAAGATTATGATAGAGGACCATGTCAACACCTAGTGCATTAGAAGCATTAAAAGAAAAAGATCACGGTTCCTTAAAAATAGGAAGAAGTTATGCAAAAGTGGTAAGTCTTGATCGGATAGGAGGGTCCACCACAACTTTATAACTTTCCATTAACTTCAAGAAGTATAAGATTCCTTAGCCTATAAATAGACCTTATACTTCAAATTCTAAGAAGACACAATCAATCAAACACAAGCCTATTTATCTTGCACTTATTTCATCACTTTTCTTTACGGTTTCTATCATTTATTGCTTTCATTTAAAACTTTTCTTTATAGCCTTTCCTTTATTGTCTTCCTTATCGTTTTCCTTGATGACCTTTCAACCATTACCTTTCACGCAAAATCCTATCTTCTCCCTTTCTTCTTCGTTCACCTACACTAAGGGTTTTCCAAAGTAGCTTGATAACCCATAGCCAAGGAGTATATTCCCTTTCTTGACATAAATCGTTTGATTATTATTTGAAATCGTGTTGAAGCAAGGCTGGCCGAAACTTATTTTGACTAACTTTAAATTTTTACGTGACAACAATTATTATATTTTCTATTAGTCTCTGATAGCTTTCTGGAATTAGGACATACATGTTTGGCTAAACTTATCTAAAAGCACTTTTAGGAGATGAATATAAGAAGAAGAAATAAAATGAGCTCCTCAATAAGATAAAATTAGCTAATTTCATTTTTTTCTTCTATTAAAAGTGTTTCTAAATAAGCTTAACCAAACAGGTCATTATCCTATATAAACTCTCGTACCTTTCTCTTACAATGATAAGAAGATTATTATTCAGTTTTTTTTCTTTCTCTTCCAATTACAATACCTTTATTTTATTGAACACATAAGCAGGTACCGGAGACACTATCAGCCGAGGAACTTGCTAAGCTGGGTGAACCAACCAAGGCTAAGAGTGATGTACCAATCATTACCCCAAATGAGCTCTCTAAGGCTGATGGTTTTTTCTTTGGTTTCCCAATAATATTTGGAAAGATGGCTTCTCAGTTTAAGGCTTTTATAGATGAAACCGGAGATCTATGGAAAGCAGAACAACTTGCAGCCAAGCCTGCTGGGATCCTCATCACCACCTGTTGCCAAGGTGGTGGAAAAGAGATAGTGTAAGACCCTCTATCTGTATTTGTAATTTTTGGATCAATTACTAAAATGAATGAAAATTGTTTAAATATCTTTTTAGTTTGCCAAATTTTAACCAAGCTTACTTTTTTCATCTCCCACATTTAAAAGTGATTTTTAGTCTATGTAATTTGAAACTAATCCGTTTTTGTTGTTGTGATCATTTTAAGGTACGTTTGGATAAACTTGATTAAAAAAACTTAATGAAGAAGAAAATAAAAAGAAAAAATAAAATGTTTTTCCATATGCTACATAACTTATGCATTAACTAACTTGGGAAAATTAAACTCTCTCATATTAGCTTCTCCAAAAGTTAATTTTTAACTTATTCATAAACTAATTTTAGTTTATGAAAAAACTTATTTCATCAAAAAGATATTTAAATCATAAAAATATATTAATTATGAGAAATTGTTATCTATGACAGACATACTGCAATCACTCAGCTGGAAAAGCATAGAATGATATATGTTTCAACAGAAATTGGATACATATACTGTACTGGCATGGTCAAGGAGAACGAGGTGGAAGAGAAAGGTGAAGGTACGTATGGTGCAGGAACTTATAATGGAAGGGTGACGAATAGGTCAGAGTTGGCGGATGCATTCCAACGAGGGGTTTGTATTGCCGTCATCACAAAGATGTTCAAGGAAGCTGCTGCATAATGCTGGAGGGATACACCAAAATATTGCTATTTATGTTTTTTGGTCATGAATGTGTATACTGTTGAGTTCTGCTTTGGTTTTTGCATGCCTATGATTGTTTCTTTTCAAAAAATAAAAATGTTTGGTACTAACTACTAAGATTTGTTTTCATGATACATGTGGAGCATTGGTTGTTCTCTCACACGTGATAAAGATTGCCAAGTTTGAAGTAATTTATCTAAGAATATATGTTTGCAATTCTCATTGTAGCTTTAGTGTATTAAGGTGAAATTTATAGATAAGCAATGCCTATCAAAGAAATCTGAATTGTTAGTGAATATAGGTATAAAGATGTTACCCTGCCAATCAATTAAATCTAAAGAAGTGTTAAAATAGAGTATAAGAGAGAGAGAGTCTAGTTAATATTCCTGCACTTATTTTTATTGAAAAAAATTATATAACATACATTAAGATTTATAACTAGTACTCCATTTTTATAAAAGATTTTTGTGAAGAAAATTAGAAAAAAAATACAATCACATATATAATTAGAGAAATACTGTATCCTAAGGATACTAGTTAAGAAAATAAAAGAAAAAGATTGTTTCTCATATTTGATACTACTTTCAATAATTCTTTCATTTCCTATGATCCTTCTTCTATCTATAACTCTTTCTTTTGTATTTAAATTATTCATTTTTCTATAACACTTTCTTTTTCAGATAACATTTTCTTTAATTTAATATTGTTCTAAAGTGATTTTTTGAAAATGCTTAATTAAATACTTCTCATCGAAAATTACATGTTTTGCATACAAATCTTCATTGTCATTACCAAATGTAGATTTTTTTACCTGTTTCTAAAACTTGCATTTAGAACTTGTCTTCTCGTCATGACTAAAAAGAATTTGAATAACTTACCCCGATGATAGAATTCGAATAACTTGATTTTTCGCAATTTGAAACACAAGGAGTTGTTAATTTGAATAAAAAGAATTCAGATCTCTTAGTCTTGCGATTCTAAGTCCCGCAAATCCAAAAAATTATTTTATTTGTTTAGAATCATTGTGAGAAGTTGTCAAATAAATTTTAGTAATGTTTAGGAAACTTATCCCGAATTCTCACCATCAACAATTAATTATAAACTATTAATATGTTCAATAAATATTTTTTTTTATTAAATATAATATTTTAAGTGATGTTTTAGTTTCTAATTATAATATTTTTTAAAAGTTTTAACTTAAAAAATTAAATTGTGAAATTAATTTTTGTTTTTGTATAGATACATATACAATTAAAATTTTTGGACCCACACTTGGTCCTAAAATTGATGATTTAAAAGTTTTTGAAAATATAAAAAATAAGTGGAAATAGCTAACAAATCATGTAATAAATGAGCAGTTAATTAGTTGAATTATATATATATATATATATATATATGATCGATGGTTCGCACTTGCAGCCATTTCACTACTTTCAAGTTAAACCGTTTGTTTTCAGCGCGATACTAACGACAGAGGTAATGTTGATCTTAATTTCATTGCAGAGATGGGTTTTCTTTCATAAGTTGCAAAAAGGCTACAATGTTAAAGGAACTTGCTGAATAAATTCACTTGATTTTCTAAAACCAGACTTTTGCATTAGTTAAAATTGATGAATTATTTTTAAAGTATAACTCAAAACCTGACTTATGCATGAGTTGAATTCAAGCATTCTGTTAGCATATGATCCTTCATTGTGACAATATATGTTTTCCAAGAAGTTTCTATTATTATGTTGAGTACTGTTATTCAGTACGAAATGATATATACACGAATGAGTACGAATTTAGTGACTTCTTTCTACTGGTTAAAGATTAAATTAAAAGAAAAAATTGAAAAACACAATTGAAGGAAACCATGTAACAACCGTTGATTTACATTTTTGTACTACTTTTCGTGTGTGAGATCCTTCGTATCATTCAGCAATTTCCTATTTTTATCTTTTCTATTAGCCTCTGGTGGTCTTCTTGTATTATATATCCTACATCAACTCTTGTATCTTTCTCTTAGAATAATAAGAAGAATACTACTCTGTTCATTTTCTCTCTTTCTCTCTTCCAATTACAATACCTTGATTTTATTGAACAAATATAAGCAGGTACCTGGAACACTATCAACTAAGGAACTTGCAAAGCTGTGTAACGATCCACCTTTGTTATCGATTTAATATACTAATACATTAAAAGTCCTATAAAAATAGATAGTAATTTTTTTTCTTCACATATAACACATATACATACAATCAATAACATAATATACATCATTATATCATGAGGGTACTAAGCCTTGTGACTTTACAAAACGTACATATATATAAGCATATACAATACTAAAAAGAATCCCCTTGTTAGAGGACAAGCACTCAAAACATAAGTATATATCATTAAGTCCTAAGCTAGTCATCACTATGAGTATTCTACAAGAAAATAGCAAAAGGAGGGATCTTATCCCATCTTCATCATCCACATCTACTTCAATCGCAAGCAGCTTTGAGAACTTGCATTAGCATCACTATTTGCTCATGTGCTAACCATCACACGATCATCTCGTAGAATTATATTAGCAACACAACACAAAACACAAAAATACAAGGATAAGCTTATATAAAAAAATATAGTTATTTAAAGAGATAATGATAGAATTATATTAACTCAAAATAGAATTCTAATAAAACAATCACAATCCAAACAATTTCATCATCATTCATTAAACAATCAAACTATATATTAATTCCATATGCAACTTCACCATGAAATGTCATGCAAACTCGACTTCCAGGAGATTTTCACCTTTGGACGATAAACATAGATATTTCCTTTAACGTTTTCTCACTCCTTGACCATTCAAGGATGACCTACAATGGATCATGTGGAGGAAGTGTAGTTGTATTGAAGATAGACAAGTGTGTGTATTAGTTTACCTCTGTAAGATTTGCAAGATCGATCTTACATCTATAGAGATTCACCCACTCATATATTCTATAGGACCATTTCCATTAGTCACCACAAAACCCCTCAGCACTAGGTTGAGACCTCACTTAGCACTCTCAATTTATGTGTCTATCCATATGCAATGCCATATAAGCATCATGTATGAATAAGCATACACAATCAACATCATATCATACTTTAAGCATACAAACATTCATGAATTTCTCATTCACATGTCTAACATGTTATAAATTCATCATTCATATTTTATCAACTTAATAACCCATCTAGCAGCTCTACAAGTATAATAAGGCATTCAATACCATGAATCTTTACAATCACCACCCCAAAATCCTTATGAATGATGAACATCATAAATTAAAAGAAAGCCAACTTTACTTCTTCCATTTAACTCATAAATCAATTATATATACACTTGGAACTAATCAAGGAACTCTCAAGAAAACATTCAAGGTAAAATAAAAAATTGCATTAATTAAGCTCCAACTAAAATCACGTAGTCTCAATTCCTTCAGTTCAGCTACGATCGTGCAATCCCAATTCCTTTGGAAATTAGTTCAACTTAAAATTTTAGCTTCAGTTAAATTTGTAGAGATTCTAATTCTACTGAATTTTAGCTGAGCTAAAAATCGTACCAAGGCTAAATTTGAAAATTTTGCACAAAAATTGCTCCATAAATCCAAGCTTTTGACACCATTAATGGTTACCCAAGCTATTCAAATTACTATAAATGATCCCTACTACTTCTAAACACCAAACTAACATTAAACAACTCATGAATCATGAAAATTTACCAAAAATTCAAAATTCCCAAAAGTTGGGGTTTAAGAACCCAAGCCCCAAAACAACCACAATTAATGAAGCAAAATCAAGAAGGGGAAAGAGAAAGAGGATAAAAGGAAGCAATAGACATTCAAGGATCATAAAAATCATAGAATTAATCAAGGTTTAGCTTCTCTTACCCCACCAATTGAGATTTCCTTGATGAAAAAGCTAGAGGGAAGACTCGGTGATAAAAGAGTGCTCTTCACCCAACTTTTGCTATAGATTCAACTGAAGGAGTCCTATGCCAATATTAAAGCAAGTTCCCATCAAGTTTTTTTATCCCTTTCTCAAAGATCCTCATCAAACCTTTTTAATGACTTATGGAAAAAAGAAGAAACATGATCATAGTGGACAAAAAGGAAGGAGGAGGGGCTTACCTACACAACCACAAATAAAGAAGCTTTAGAGAAGGAGAATCTAGTTGCCAATGAAGTGGAAATTTCAATTTCACCACTAAAAAAAAACTTTTTTCCGACGGCCAAAATCCATCGCTAACTGGAATTTTCTGACAGACAAAAATCCGTTAAGAAAATGGTCATAGGAAATTTTCGACTAATGTCTTCCATCAGAAATTTCTGACGGATTTTTTCTGACGGAAAATCCATCAAAAAATCTTATTTTATAAATAATTTATTATTTAAATTTTTTTTCTTTTTTATCATTTATCACTGACAATTTAACAATTATTTTATGTATTTATATTATTTACCATACAAATTTGAATTAATACATACTTATAATTAAGAAATAGTGAAATTGATAAATCCAAAACATAGACTTAAATAAATCATTAAGTTAAATTGAAAACAAATGTAAAAGAAAAACACAATGTAAAATGTCAATGTCGATTATCAATAGTAAGTTTGTGTTGCTAAGTCAGTAATCAAAATAGTCATCAGGAGAGTGTCTTTGTTGGTCATCATGTTCGTGTTGGCCATCTGCATGGTCCTGCTGATGCTAGTGTTGATGTGGTTGGTCCTGATGCGTCTGGTGAGGTTATTGTTGATGATGAATAATGTTTCACACTTCAGAAGGTAGGAACTGAAGGACAACTGACTGAAAAACATGCATCTCCTTCTTTGATTGATGCAACTCCTCCCTCAGTCGGTTAATCTTTGCAACATTTTCAGCACGACTGAAAGATCCTTGCGTATGTTGCATGAAGCTGTCATTTTCGCATTTGTAAGTATAAGAAAGGTCTCTAGTACCATAAAATTATCCCTTATGCTTTGGTCCGGCAGCTGCAACCCAACACCGACCCCTAAGTCTTTGTTCTTCAACAGGGTCTAAAGGAGTGAGTTAGGATTCACCAACACTTGATGCAGCATCAGACCTAACTTGAGATTGTCATGCCTCAAATTCTTCCTATAATTCATAAACAATTATTATTTCATAAATATAACAAACATTTTAAAGAATAAAAAAAAAGGTGAAAGATAATGGTCTCACATGTGTCTACCTAGATCTATCATTGACAAATTGACCAGTATTCTTTTGTAAATGAGTTTGCTAAAAGACCTCATCTACATATACAGATCGGCCAAGCTCCTCTAACTATTAACAAACATTATAAAATAAACATTAAGTGGTAAATTAAACAAGTATAAACAACTATGTATTATAACTTTAATGTACATACCAAGTAAATGGCGTGATCCTGCATGCTGATAGAACCATCTCTGTGCATACACCTACCCTTTTCAGATGTCCGATTTTTTTTGGCCTGTGCACACTAGGAATGATACTCAGGTGCATTCCAATGTGATAACAAATCATTCCAAACACGATCTCCAATCCAATATGGCCTTTTACTTTCATTTTGGGCATCCCTAAACATCTCAAAAAAGTCTATGAGAGGCTTTCGAGTTAAAAGCATTTTTTATTTCATTTTCTTCCTCGGGTCTCTAGACTAATTTTCTTTAAAGTATAACAAAGTTATGAAATGGTATACAATTAGAAAAATATGAATTTTACAATTTCAGATAAAATAAAATAAAAATCAGCATTACTATCCATTTCAACCTTTGAACTAATTCATTAACACAAGAATAATTTACCTTAAAACGTTGGAAAAAAGTTCCTAATGATCTTTTGGAATCGCTCCCCATGTAGGCCAAGGCTAATTAAATTGTTGCCTAATGGACAAAGTGATAGCCTTTGTCACAACCTTAGATGCATGAAACCTAAATATATAAAATAATTAATCAAAATAGTAAAAGATCATATGATGTATCATATATAATGATAATTAAATAAATTTTGTAATACTTACACTCCATTGATTAGCATAACCATAGGACGATCATTAAGGGGGGGTCTTCCATCGCCAAATTTGTAGCATCTTCATCTATAGACATGTTGGCTATGATCGGGGATGGGGAAGGTGTGGATGTAGGTACAGGGGACGGTCCACATGCATCAACCAAGGATGGAGATGGTGTGGATGCAGGTACCGAGGATGGTCCACGTGCATTAACATGAGATGAAGATAGTCTAGCTTCAGTTGAAGGTGGAAATGGTGTAGGTGCAACATCAGGAGGCCTAACTAGCATAGACACAGAACGGGGATGTGATAGATGATGGCAGAGTATCTCAAGGTGGTAATAGTCCAACCACATATCATCTTTTCTTCGCAGTTGTCCCTTTCCCACTGGAGTCATGTGACGGGGGTCGGGGAGGGTCAGCACCCCCTGATGACATATCTATATATAGAAAAATAATATTATAACATAAACATTCAAATACAATATTAGGATAAATGAAAATTAGATAACTAACAAACTTCCATATCACAACAAAAATAAAATACACTAACAAAGTTTTGAAGTATTAGAAGAAAACATGTCATCAATAAGAAACATTATAACTGACTTACAAACATCAATGTCTAATCCTCTTCAAAGTTGTTAACTTCAAAATCATCTTCTATTTCTCCTTCATTGTCTTGTTCAATATTGTTTGATTCTCCATTCAAATCATTTGATTCTTCTTCATTTGTCAACAAATTAGTAGGGTCTACTTCTTCAACACCACCTCTTAAATCTTGCAATCCAAAAATAATTTCAACTTCAATGACTTTGTTGACATGTGACATTTCCTCAACTTGGTAAGGCACATCATCTTGTACATGATCAGATTCTATGTAACCCATTCGCTTCATTTTAATTGCAACACACCACCATGCTTGTCCCATCTTGTTGTTGGATATGGCACATAATACACTTGCCCTACATTATGTGCACTAATGAATGGGTTGTTGGATCGAGTGGCCTCGGAATAATTAAGAAGGGGGGGTTGAATTAATTATGAACGGGTTTTGACTAATTATAAAAAAACTTATCCTTCTTAATGTTACTAGATTCAATTTGGCTTTACTACTAAGTTATGAGAAAGTAAGGAATCAAAACAATAACTTAGACAAAAGTAAAGCGTAAATAAAAATTGCACAGCGTAAATTAAAGAGTGTAGGGAAAAAAGGAAACAAACACAAGTTTTTATACTGGTTCGGCAACAACTCGTGCCTACATCCAGTTTCCAAGCAACCACCGATTCTTAAGATTTCCTTTAACCTTGTAAAATCCTTTACAAGCAAAGAGCCACAAAGGATGTATCCTCCCTTGTTCTCTTTGAAACACCAAGTGGATGTACGATCCACTTGAACTGATCCACAAGAGATGTATCCTCTCTTGTTCTCAGTATTACAACCCAAGTAGATGTACGCTCTACTTGTACTACAAAGGATGTACGCTCCAATGTGTTAAGACAAAGAATTCTTAGGCGGTTAGTCCCTTGAATCTTTGTAAGGGGAAACAAAAGATATCTCAGGCGGTTAGTCCTTTGAAATCTTTTGTTCAGAGAGAGGAGGAAGAATCAAAAGAATTCTCAGGCGGTTAGTCCTTTGAATTCTTTTGGCAAAAGAGAGAAGGAAGAATTTTGTTTTCTACAGAATTTCCACTTGCAGAAAAACAAAGTTTTGAAACCGAAGTTTAGAAAGCTTTTTGGCAAGAGTTTTTGAAAAGAAAAACAATGGGCAATGGTCAAAAAAGATTTGAAAGAGATATGTGTTTTTTGATGCATGTAAAATGTGTGCCAAGGTCTTGCTTTTATATACTCTTCATGTCTGGTCAAAAAATCATTGGAAGATTTATGACTTTTGAGAAAATCATGTTAAGAGTTATAACTCTTAACTTTTTCTTTAAAATTATTCACTGGTAATCGATTACCACAATGGTGTAATCGATTACACAATATATTTTATGAAAAGTTGTGACTCTTCACAATTGGATTTGAATTCCAACGTCCAGATTCACTTGTAATCGATTACTAATATAGTGTAATCGATTACACTATTTGAAAATCATTTTGGAACGTTACAAATCATTTGAAAACATGTTGAAAACCAATTTGGTCACTGGTAATCGATTACTACTAACTGGTAATCGATTACCAGAGAGTAATCACTCTGGTAACTTAGAAAATTTGAGAAAATTCTTTTGTAAAACAAAACTGTGCTATTTGCTTTTTGAAAAAATCTTTTAATACTTATCCTATATGAAATCTTGACTTGTTACTTCTTGATTTTTTCTCTTGAATCTTGAATCTTGGATTGGATTCTTGATGCTTGATCTTGAAATCTTGAATCAATCACTTGGGCTTTTGGCATCATCAAAATTTCTTGGTTCATCATCATGAAGCTTGCTTCTACATAGGTCAAATAGATTATAGCTTCTAACCATTCAAATTTCCATTATGTCATGTTTAGGATCAACTCTTGTTCCTTTACTCGTTGGATCAAACGAGTGATGATAAAATAATACTACTCGCTTAGGATAGCTTGTAGTATTATACTCTAGCTCATATATATGTTGAATGACCCCATAAAAATCATTTATGGCTTCTTCTATAAGGCCCTTTATGTGAACCCCACTATTTATCATTTTCTTCCCTTCAGTCCATGCTTGAGTATAGAATTTGTACCCATTGACAAAGTATGTGTGTCATTATTTAACGTAACTCATCGAACCATACGATAAATCCTTTAAGTGTTGGTTTCTCACATTTGTAGGCTCATTTATAACCAACGAATATAAAGAGTATGAAGTTGTATTTTATTTACCATAAAGTAGCAAAATAAATATACAATAACATACATATTTTTTCCTGGAACCAAGTAGGAAAATCTGCATGTAGATTACGAGTAGAGGCATTTGACTGGGATTGCATGAATGAATTGTCCAAATATAATGTATCACGAGTCAATATTTGGAGTATAATGCAATTGACAACCATAATTATAGAAACCCAAAGGGCATAGATTGTGAAACTTACTTGAGGTATGGCTTAACTTCGACACAGTTAATCAACACATGAATATGGGTTGAGTCTTTCTCATTATCAGTTAACCAATGAATGAACTCCTTCCCAAAAGGATGACCTTGCTGGTCAAACACTGATAACATTGGTGGACGCCTTTTAGCTTCAATTGCAATTTGATTCCTAATATTGGATGGCGACAACATAAATTTGTTGACATAATGAAAACAAAAAGCAGTTGTCTCACGATGTATGCAAGACAAGCAAATGGATCCTTCAACCCAGGCTTTATTTTTCACTGCTTATTTAGAATCTCTCCCATAAATCTAAAAATTTTAATCAAAACCAAGTCATCATTCATGAGCATTAAACAAATAAATTTTAAATAAAATACAATGATCATTTTAGTACCTTTCAAATGGATACATCCATCTATATTGGACTGGTCAACCAAGTCTAGCTTCATATGTCAGATGAATAGGCAAGTGTTGATGTGAACCAGACTAGGGGCGGATCGCTTGATACAGGCTGTAGAGTTTTTGGATGATGCCACTTCCAGTGAAGGAAGATAAGTCATGGTAGACGCCACTTCCGGTGAAGGAAGATAAGTCAGGGTAGACGCCACAAGGATTACCTTGATAAGTCTGAGATTGGTTCAACAAGGAACTCAGAGAGAAACTCTCACCAAATTTTATCAAATGCCAAAAGTTTTTTTTATTGAAAACAAAAACCAATACTTATAGTGTATCTGAACAAAAAGATAAAAATAGATACGGGTCTTTAAACAGTTTGGGCCAAAATTACAATAAATAAAAATTATAACTAAAAACATATTTAACTTGGGCCTTTAAATTAGTTTGGGCCTTTAGCAACAATTAATAGTCTTGTCTCTAGGCCTTCATCTTTCTCTACTTGGGCCTTCAATCATCATCAATGGCAGCTATACAAATGACCAGCCTTGTCTCTATGACGTGTTGGGTCTGTTTAAGTCTGCCTCTGGTCATGGGCCCTTCAAGTGCTTCATGGCCCTTGTCCTTAGTTGTGTCCTCATCACTCCCTCTTTCTTGAAAAGGATTTGTCCTCAAATCCAAGGTTCCTCCATCTGCATCAAAAAGAGATAGATCAGACACATTGAAAGTGGCACTTACATTATACTCACTAGGCAAGTCAATCTTGTAGGCATTGTCGTTGATCTTCTCCAACACTCGGAATGGTCCGTCTCCTCTAGGTTGAAGCTTGGACTTCCTATGTTTTGGGAACCTCTCCTTCCTCAGGTGTACCCAAACCTAATCACCTGGTTCAAGCACGACTTTCTTTCTGCTTTTGTTGGCTTGCCTTGCATAGCTCGCATTATTCTTTTCAATTTGAGCCTTCACTTGCTCATGCAGCTTCTTCACATACTCAGCTTTAGCCTGTGTGTCCTTATGCTTAAACATAGAAATTTTAGGCATAGGCAACAAATCAAGAAGAGTCAAAGGATTAAATCCATACACTATCTCAAATGGTGAACAATTAGTTGTGTTATGGATAGCCCGATTATAAGCAAACTCAACATGAGGCAAACATGCTTCCCAAGATTTAAGATTTTTCTTTAAAACAGTCCTAAGCAGTGTACCTAAAGTCCTATTGACTACCTCAGTTTGACCATCAGTTTGTGGGTGACAAGTAGTAGAAAACAACAATTTAGTACCAATCTTACCCCACAATGTCCTCCAAAAGTGACTAAGGAATTTTACATCCCTATCACTGACAATGTTCCTCGGTAATCCATGAAGCCGCACTATTTCTTTGAAAAACAAATCAGCCACATGACAAGCGTCATCCACTTTCTTGCAAGGGATGAAGTGTGCCATCTTAGAATCAGATGATGTGAACCTGACTAGGAGCGGATCGCTTGATACAAGCTGTAGAGTTTTTGGATGACGCCACTTCTAGTGAAGAAAGATAAGTCAGGGTAGACGCCACTTCCAGTGAAGGAAGATAAGTCAGGGTAGACGCCACAAGGATTACCTTGATAAGTCTGAGATTGGTTCAACAAGGAACTCAGAGAGAAACTCTCACCAAATTTTATCAAATGCCAAAAGTTTTTTATTGAAAACAAAAACCAATACTTATAGTGTATCTAAACAAAAAGATAAAAATAGACATGGATCTTTAAACAGTTTGGGCCAAAATTACAATAAATAAAAATTATAACTAAAAACATATTTAACTTTGGCCTTTAAATTAGTTTGGTCCTTCAGCAACAATTAATAGTCTTGGTAGTGCCTCTGCCTCTGGGCCTCCATCTTTCTCCACTTGGGCCTTCAATCATCATCAATGGCAGCTATACAAATGACCAGCCTTGTCTCTATGACGTGTTAGGCCTGTTTAAGTCTGCCTCTGGTCATGGGCCCTTCAAGTGCTTCATGGTCCTTGTCCTTAGTTGTGTCCTCATCAGGTGCTCCATTGAATAAAAAAAAAACAGGGGGGGATATTCTCTCCAACTTGCACAGAATGAATGGAATATTTTGTTCCATTCTACTCAAGTCATCCTCCATCAAAGTTGTAGAACACAAATCTTTGAAGAAATGACTTATTTCAATAAGTGGATTTAAGACATGTGGCGACAATGAGCTAAAAGCAATAGAAAGTAAACACTCCATGAACACATGATAATCATGAGTTTTCATCCCATGCATGGTTTCCTTATCAACATTGGCACATTTGGCCAAGTTAAAAGAATAACCATCTGACATTTGTAGTTCTTTTATCCATTGACAGACTAACTTTGTTTGGTCTGCAGTTAAAGTGTATTTTTCTTTTGTCTTTAATAACTTCCTGTTAGCCCTCGACTTCAACTCCAAGTCTTTACGCCTATAATACAAAGCTAAGTCCATCTGAGCCTTGTCATTGTCTTTTGTCTTACCACTGACATTCATCACAGTGTTGAATATGTTGTTAAAGAAATTTTTCTTTATGTGCTTAACATCAAGATTGTGTCACAACAAATTATCTTTCCAATAAGGAAGATTCCAAAAGATACTTCTTTTTGTCCAATGATGCCACTCCCCATATCCTGTACATTTGGTGGTGCCAGACCAATTTCTGTGGCTTTTGGCAAATCTCTAACCCTACGTCAAACTTGTGTAAGTGTCAACATACGTGATGGCTCATCTCTTTCTACTTCCCTTTTTTGAAGGCGTTTTTGTTCCTCCTAAATGCATGATCACTAGGTAAGAACCTACGATGATAGTCAAACCAAGAAGTTTTTCTCACATTTTCCAACTGAAAGGCCTTTGTGTCCTCCATGCAATACAAACATGCTAGTCTACCATGTGTCCCCCAACTAGACAACATGTCATAAGCAGGAAAATCATTAATAGTCCACATCAAAGTTGCCCTCATCATGAAATTTTGCTTTCTTGAAACATCATAAGTCTGAACATCATTCCACAATTTTTCAGATCATTAATCAAAGGTTGTAAATAAACATCAATACCAACCACTGGATTAAATGGGTCTGGTACGATACAACTCAAAAACATATAAGGTTTAGTCATACACATTTCTAGAGGAAGATTGTGCGAGGTAACAATGATTGGCCAACAAGAATAAGGTGAAGAGGATGCTTGAATATATGGGTTAAATCCATCTGTGCATAAACCGAGTTGAACATTCTGTAAATCAACAGAAAAATCTGCATGTACCCGATCAAAGTGTTTCCAGGCTTCATCATCAGATGGATGGTGTCATACCCTAATTTCATCCGGGGACCATCTGTTTGGTGGGATGCGACCTTCGCTTGACCGCTTCGAGGTACTTGACACCCATCGTTAGGCAATCCGTGAAGTTTCGTTACCTGTCGAGAGTTGAAAGGAAGCATTATTGCGCAATCCGTAAAGTTTCATAACATTCCAGAAGTCAAAGAGGGGATGGTTGCATAATCTGTAAAGTTTCGTGACATTACGGAAAGAAAACAAGTATCATTATGTAATTCGTAAAGTTCCGTAACGTTACGGAAAAAGAATCAGCAAAAAAAAGCAAAAGGGAAGTGTATTTAGTAAACAGGAGTGTGTAAATAAAAAGGAGTGCATTTAGCAAAGGGGAGGGGTGAACTTATCAAGATCCTCCACGTTTTGATGGAAAATGGTTTCCGGAGCTTCCGAGGCTTTCGTAATGCTTCCGTAAAATTCCTAAAAACTTTGAGTAAGCCTATTTCACTTAATATTGGTGAAAGAGAAGAGGAAAAAGAGGGAAATCGAGTCCTATATGCTTGCTTAAAGCTTCCGTAATGCTTTCGTAAAATTCCTAAAACCCTAAATAAACATATTTCACTTAATATGGGTGAGAAGGAAGAGAAAAAACGAAGAAAGTCAAGTCCTATATGTTTTCATAAAGCTTCCGTAACTTTTCCGTAAAATTATGAAAGAAGGGGGGTGAACTTATCAGAAGGGGTGCAAATAGAAATTTTCAAATTTTTGAATCTAGGCCCATCCAGAATATTTTCGAAGCAGGGTTGCTTTTGGAAGAAGCTTTCTTCTGGAGGAAGCAACTCAGCTCGCCTGGGCAAGCTGAACTCGCTTGAGCGGCAACCTCCTCCCCTTTTATTCCTATAAATAGGCGAAAGGGGGTTGTTCCAAATATCCCTCATCCACCTGGCTATGCATTTCAGCTGTTTTGGGTGAAAAAAATTGTTTCCGTGAAGAAAATCCAAGCTGAGGTGCTTCCGTAACGCTTCCGAGACGTTTCCATGAGCAAATCCGTGAAGGTTTTCCGTCGTTCTTCACCGTTCTTCATCCGTTCTTCGTTTGTTCTTCGTTCTTCAACGGGTAAGTTTTGAATCCGAGACATTCAATTCATTTCTTGTTTTGTTAGCTTTCATCTTTATTTCGTTCACTTTCGATTTTCTTTTCTTCTGTTTTTAACAAGCTTTAACCGTTTATTTGAGCTGTTTTCTCACCTAATAAATGATAAAATGAATTTCAACCGATCATTTGTGCTGTAATCTCATTTAATCACTGTTAAAACAAAATCTAACTGATCGTTCACGCTGTAACCACGGTTAAACCAAAAAAAGCAAAATAATAAAATAATCAAAATATCTTGAAAAATAATAATAAAATAATCAAAATATCTTTGAATAAAATAATCAAAAAAATCAATCGGACGTTTTTCTTTGGAAGTTTCCTTGGATCAATTGACTAATAACCAAAGTGAAACTAAGGCTAAAATCAACTCACAAATCAAGCTTTGTCCGCAAAAATCACTAAAAACCGTTTTAAGGTCCAATGCCTTAAACAGTCCTCTTTGCTTTTATCGGTTAACATGGACCATTCAAAAGCATGAAATCAACATGTAACTTTACCACTTTTGCAAGAACTACGTAGGTCTGATTTCCTCATCACAATTGAGAATACGTAGGAGCAAAAGCCCCGCTTTTGTCGACCACCCCAAGAGATCGTTAATGGTCCAACGCCTTAACGTTTCTCTCCTTTCAAAAAACCAAGAGATCGTTAATGGTCCAACACCTTAACGTTTTTCTCCTTTCAAAATCAAAAGATCGTTTAATGGTCCAACACTTTAAATGACCTTTTATTCAGTCAAAATATATCTTGCAAAAAAGATAAAAACAACTTAACCAACGTTTAGCTCTCAAAGAACTACGTAGGTCTGATTTCCTTATCACAATTGAGGAATACGTAGAAGCAAGGAAAACACCCTTGTCGACCACAAAAAGATAAAAAAAAATATATATATATAAAAGGCATAAAAAGACATAAAGAGCGTAAAAGAGAAAATAACACAAATTGAAGTCATATTTGCACACTTGATTAAAGGCTGCCGTCCCTTGTGACGGACGCATGGGGTGCTAATTAACCTTCCCCGTACGTAAATACAACTCACGAACCTTTCACACTTAAAGTTCGTAGACCGCGTCTTTTCCGGTTTTTCCGACGTTTTCCTCGAATAAACATTGGTGGCGACTCAGTGCATTTTCCTTTCTTGGAAGACGCTCCTGTGAGCCCCGCGTTGCCCTCCCGCCGAAGGGTAGGTTGCGACAGATGGTATAACATTGTTTGCTGAAAACTTGTTTCGCTAGTCAGCGATACTAATCAGCAAGTGCACCGAGTCGCACAAGTAATATGAAACGGTAAGAACTGAGTATTGAATCACATGGAACTTGTTTCATTTAGAAAATATGCGTTCAATGAGCAAACATTTGTTTCAAGCAAGTAAATATTAAGAAGGGTTTTTATCTAAAGTTCTAATTAACTACAAATTTAAAATGTCTAAAAGTGAGAGGTAAAAACAGTCAAGTAAAAACGTTTGGTCATTCTACTGAACCTACATTGATGTTACTAAATATTTTTCTCTATTTAACGTTCTTTTAGTGTTCTTATGTCGAAAACAACTACCCAAACCAGGATCCCTCGAGTGAATGGGCCTAACTCTATTTAAACTTCGTCCTTGATCCCTCAACAAACTTAGTCTAAACAAGTTGCATTAAGATTACAACATAATATAAACTAAATCACTACACTCTGTTCCCAAACATATAGTTCTCTAGCCTACTCTATCAAGTTCTAAGAATTTAAAACACTTTCCAATGCTAAAAATCCTAACTTTACATACAAATGGGTGATCAAGCCACAAGTATGCAAGAAATAAGCACAGATAGAAGCAATGGACACATAAAAACAACTTTAAATAGATGGTAAGAGAATATTACATCAAAGTTCAATAGAAATCCCCAATAAGAGATTTAGCCTTCCATTGCAACTTAGCAACTTTTAGCACCAAGGACAGATTTTTGAAGAAAAACTAAGGTTACAAATGGTGGGGATGTCTCCTCCACCTTTAGAACCCTAAAATCACTCCTAAAACCTAAACTCTCTTGGAGGCTGAGGCTCTGTCGTTCTAGCTTCCTCTCCTACTCTATTTTTTCTTCTCTCCTCGGTGTCTCCCCTTTCAACTTCTATGTTTTAAAGGCTCCTTGATGTTTCAGATTCTGAAGGCTCGCTTAGCGCCATTTTATCGCTAAGCGTGAGTTAGTGAATTCTCGCTTAGCGAGCTGGGTGCGCTGAGCGCGAGAAGGGAAAAATGACTCGCTGGGCGAGCTTGCGGCACGCTGGGCTCGGGTATTTGTGACTGATCCTCTTCTAGGGTTTCCCCACACACTAAGCGAGTTGAGTGCCTCGCTTAGCGGATGTCACTCGCTAAACCCATATGCCTCGCTTAGTGAGACATCAGCTGCTTCACCTTCTTCTACTTTTATCTTGAAACTGAAGTTGATTCAACATTAATTCACAAAATGGGAGTATCAGCTGAGTAAAATCAAACTAAACATGAAAATATGTACAATCCTACAAAAAGAACCATAAATTGGGGGAAAGATGCTAATTTAATGAAACTATTCAATACAAAAGTTAGTCGTAAATGACGACTAATAAACATGTCCAAAGATCTTCTATTCTCATAATGCCTTATCATTTGGCTTGCAGTTTGCATTGATGCAAATAGTCTCTGCAACCTTTACTAGAACTATTTTTTTGTAGCTTGTTCCAATAGTCTTCACACGATACCTAGGCTTGTTACAAATTTTTCATTTAGTTAAGGCTCCATCATTGATATGATACAACATGCACCCATCCACATAGCAGTCAATCCTCTTAGCCTTCAATCCCAACTTCAATACTAACCTCTTTGCATCATAAATTTTTTTTGGCAGACTATCTTTTATAGGTGTTGCATCTAAAAGCATTTTTGAAATAAACTTTAAGTATTGGTCGGGAACATTCCAGTTGGACTTGCAAGCTAAAAGCCTCACCAATATTGATAATTTTGAGTCTGTTGCCCCTTCGTACAATGGTTCATTTGCTTCCACCAATAAATTGTAAAATCTTTGAGTATCTTCACTTGGAAGTTCTTCCATATTATTTGAGTTTGGAACTTCAAATGTCTGAGGTTGCCTGAAAGCATCACACACCATGTATTGCATTAACATAAATTGTGTAGAAGCATATGTTATATGAAGTTTTGATGATGCCAAAGATAAGCGCTTCTCAAGTTTAATCCAAGTCAAGAACTCAAAAATTCAAGAAAAATAATGAACTTAGTCCCTAGAATCTTAGAAAGCATTCCTTAATTGATGATGCATAGGTTTGGCCAAAGGATATTTTACAAAAGCTTTTTGTGATTTCAAATATATGGTATTTTCTCTCTGGTAATCGATTACCAGTGGCTAAATTCATTTCTGAAACAAATTTGCAAATTTTGAATTTAAAATTTAAAGCCTGTAATTGATTACACAAGGCTTGTAATCGATTACCAAAAATTTTAAATATTTTGTAACAACCTTCAGAAATTTGAATTTAAATTCTAAAGCCTGTAACCGATTACAACTTGTGTGCAATCGATTACCAGATATGAAAATTCAAATTTCAAATTTGAAGAGTCACAACCCTTCATAATCTAACTGTGTAATCAGTTACAACAATTATGTAATCGATTACCAATAAGGAATTTTCAAAAATAACTCCCAAGAGTCACAACTGTTTAAGAAGTTTTTGAATGACCTTCAAAGGCCTATAAATAGGTGACTTGGGACACAAAATTCCTTAGAGTTTTCTTGAAAAAATTGTCTTATCCTCTCAATACCAAATTGTCTTATAACTCCCAAAAAAATTCCTTGGCCAAAACACTTACAAATTCAATAAGGAATCTTGAGTAATCTTCAATTGTAATATCTTTCTCTTAAAGAGAGAGAATTCTTCTTCTTCTTCTTATTCAAAGAGATTGATTAAGGGATTGAGGGTCTCTTAAGTTGTAAGGTTATCTGAACACAAGGGAAGGGTTGTCCCTGTGTGGTTCATAATTTTGTAAAAGGCTTTTACAAGATAGTGGAAATCTCAAGCGGGTTGCTTGAAGACTGGACGTAGGCACAGGGCGTGGTCGAACCAGTATAAAAACTGAGTTTGCATTCCCTCTTTCCTTAAGCTTCTTTTATTTATTGCAATTTATATTTCACTTTAAAGAAGTTTATTTTGAATTGTTCTTGAAATAATTCATAATTAGGGTTTCATTATTAATTAAAAAGAGAGTAAATTTTAATTGGGGATAGTTTGGTATCTTAATTCAACCCCCCTTCTTAAGATACCGAGGCCACTTGTCTAACAAATTGTTCATGTTGACCGACATATTTTGCACTAGTTGAAGCATCCATGTAACTGTTGCTCTCATTTAAATTAATATGTGGCATGTCTTCAGCATGATCAGTCCAAATTCAATAATTAGACTTGAAACCATTTTTGTATAGGTGAACATTCACAACTCTATCCTCCCAAATCCTAGTACAATCGCATTTAACACACGGGCATCTGATCCCCCATCATTGTGATAACACTCTTATGGATTAGCTTTGATTGAAAACTCTTCAACCCCCTTGACAAAAGACTCTTTCAAACCGCTTCTACCACTATAACATCTATCATAAATCCAACGACGATTCCAAATAATATTGTTCATATTTTATATATTACAGGAAAAAAAATAGGAACATTCATGTTTAGTCATACATAATCTTAGAATGATCTCTATTATTAGTAGTAAGAATTCTGATCACATTTTAGGTGGGGAAAAAATGACATACCTATAATGTTTGAGTTTGTAAATGAACAAAGCATGAAATATAAATAACATAAACACATTTAGAATACAAAATTTTGAGCAACTAGAATAACAAAACCACAACTAACCTAAATAATAGAACGCAAGTGTGAGTAATGAAACGATCACCCAACACAATCTCAACTATCAAGCTGAGAGCGAGAGAGAAAGAAAAAAGTTTAAAAATCATTATCTATATATTTAAAATATATATATATAAAGTATATTTAAAAAAATCATCTAGTTAGTTATAAACAAAAGATAATAAAAAAAAACTGAAAATTCTTAATTGAGTTATATTCTATTATAGTCAGACTCATGAGACTTGTTTCTACCTTGCCAACCATTGGTTAGGAGAATTGAAGATTAATTAAAAAGATAAGTTATTCTCATCGAAGAAAGGTTTCTCTTTTGCTATTATTGAATTTTCATACGATGATTATTTAAGTTAGAGAACCAAGTGAAATAGGTCTACCATGCTTTGTTTTTTTTTCGCCTATTTTTTTCCTTTACCCAAATATGTACCTATAAAAATGTCAACAATATATTTTTTGGCACATTCTTTTCAACACTTTTTACTTGGCTAAAATTTAAAAAATTTGTTGCTCACACATGATATTTAATTATTATTTATCCTAATTTTTCATAGGTACATAATGAATATAATCGTATAAATAATGAATATTTCACTTCATGTTTTTAGTAAATGATTATTATGCATTCATTTATTGAAATTTATTTTTCCTTAACATTTTATAAAATTCTTATAGTGAATATTGCATGATGTCTTTTAACAAAAAAAAAAATATTTTAAATTACTTGTCATTTTACAAATCCAATGAAACATTTTTACACTACACTTGTTCCTTATAAGAACAACCAAAGGAACTATTATTTATGAAATTCAAGATGATAAATTATTTTATTAATACATGTTAAAACCTTATATGTCATAATATAAAATGGATAAAATATAAAGTAGAAAACTTTTTGCAGAGTCTTTACTTCTGAAAATAAAGACTCTTTCAATAACTTGTTTTTAATTGTTATTTTTCATTTATTTAATACATTAGGATTACCCATTTGTAACAAAATTACATGGACCAATTAATAAAAATATGTAAATTAGTTGATTTTATGGGATTTTATTTTTTTAGTAATATACCAATTTTTGTAAAGGTTAGTACAGTCAATTATATATATATATATAATTATGTCACAACTTTAATTAGGCCCAAAAGTAATAAAAAAAATATCATCGCCATAAATGACTTGTGAACATGAAAGTCATTTAAGCCCAATTAAGGGGCTTAGCTTTTAATCAAAACCTGTAAAACATAATGTGATTGTCAACTAGCCACCGTAACTCATTCTATATATATCCATTGAAGCATAATAGGCACTAATAATAAATTTATTCACAACCTTGTGAAACAAGCGAAATGGTTAACAAGGTGGTATATATATAAATATATTTAAAAATAGAAAATTAAACCATAAAAGGCAAACAAATAAAGGAGATGGGGGAGAGGTAGCTGGTTATGGAATTGTGACTTGCAATGAGTTATTGCTTCATGTCTAACGACAACAACCTTCTTCAAACATGTTGCAGCCAGTGCAAGTGTTAATATAAAAGCTACCTAGTTAATTAAAAAAATATTCAAACAAAAAAAAACAGAAACAGAAACATATATAAAATAACATTAAGGTACTTATTGACAGACATTATACGATAGAGTTCCATATTATAATAATGGACAACGAAATTAAGTAAATAAAATCCCAAGGGGATGAAAATCATACTAGATGATAATTATCATGTCATATCATATCCATTAACAACATAAGAAAAAAAAACTAAATAACAATAAGAAGATAAAAATAGACGAAAAAATTGAATGAAAACAGAGGAATAGGTCCTTCGAACTCAGATGAATCAAAATCGAAATAGTTAACAGATTTCAAATGCAATATGGAAATGAGAAAATTTCCAGAAAAACCAGTCAAAGAGGCACCCAAACACTCAACATCATAACAGTACTTAATCCGACAAATAGAACACTCATTTGACGTATGCATATTTTGGGCATTCCTGCACTGATTTAGGGTATCGTTTACACAAAAGATTACCTTATTTACTAGGACCATGACCCGTTATCCCACAACTTCTCGTTTCACTTTGTTTTTTCCACAAAACAAAACACACAAAATTAATTTAGGAGATACCTGTCTCAAGCATATGACGATGCATGAATGAGGCAAATAGAACAACACAGAGGACGCGCTTATGGGAGGCTGAAACGACATGACAGTGACGATAACTTTGGCGCGACGGAGTGACTCTCACTGCGACACAGGAAATACGAAAACCAATTAGGGTGAGGGCAACCGGGAAAGGAAAATTGAAATTATAAACCCAAATACCAACAACAATAACCAAGAGGCTGTTGTTTGGCAACAAGGAAAGCACAAATGGGGGAGGAGGCGGAGAAGAATACGAAAACACCACAATGACTCAGACGGCTAGGGTAAAGCTCTTTTGTTTTGGGAAATTTTAATTTTCGGTGGATCCCTATTCCATGGATATAATCCGTCGGAAATATCAACATTCCCACAGAATAAATTGCTCCGCTAATATCTGTCGGAAAATAAAAAAATTCCGACAAAAATTGTGTCCATGGGAAATAGTCCGTCCAAAAATAGGATTTTTCTTGTAGTGCACATTATGAGAGAAAAGAAAGCTTAAAAAGGAAGATGAGAATGAAGAAAAAGTGAAGATATGGGAAAAGAGAAGGCTTTGGAAATTTAAGTGGGGACTTGGGAGAATTCTAAACCTTACTATTTGCACCTTTGTATCTCAAAATACACCATCTTTCTTCTTTTTTACAACTAAACTCATTTATAAGACTTCAAGAATTTAACTTAAACCCATCAAAACCCACCAAAACATATCAAACACGAAAAACATAATATTTTTAATAAATTTTGTTATATCAAATTATAATTTAACTTTAATTTCTCTTGCATTAAAATCAAGCACATAGTCACAGAATTAAGAAAACTACAACGTTACAAGTTGGGTGAACCGACCAAGGCTAAGAGTGATGTACCAATCATTACCCCAAATGAGCTCTCTAAGGCTAGTGGTTTTATCTTTGCTTTCCCAACAATTTTTGGAATGATGGCTGCTTCATTTAAGGCTTTTCTACGAGATTTAGGGAAAGCAGGACATTTTGCAGGCAAGTCTGTTGGAATCTTCATCACCGCCACTTCCCAAGTTGGTAGAAAAGAGACAGATCGAGGAAGACCCTCTATCTGTATTTGTAATATTTAGATCAATTCCTAAAATGAATATGAATGAAAATAGATTTAAATATTATTTTAGTCCCTCAAATTTAGATAAGTTAACTTTTTAATCTCCCATATTAATTTGGATAAGTTAACTTTTTAATCTCCCATATTAAAAAGTGTTTGTTTAGTATGTGTAATTTGAAAATAATCCATTTTTGGTGTAAGACTATTTTATTGTGATCATTTTACGGTGAGTTTGGATAAAAATTTTCAAAAATGCTTATCGAAGAAGAAAATAAAATAAAAATTTTATTTCTCCATAAGTTCAAATTAACTTATGCCTAAGTCATAACTTATAGAAACTCTCTCGTGTTAACTCCTCCAAAAGTTGATTTTTAACACAAACATAAATTAATTTTAACTTATGAAAAAATATATTTATTTTTTCTTCTTATTTTATTCTCTTATAAGTAATTCTGAAATTTTTTATTTAAACAGACCCTTAATCTCACTGAAAACTACCAAAAAATGGACTGTTTCCAAATTAGAAGGACTCAAATAATCAATTTTAATTTAGGGGACCAAAAACAAACTTTGTCCAAATTTAAAGAATAAAAAAAGATATTTAAGAAATGAAAATATATTAATGATGAGAAATTGTGACTTACTGCAATCATTCATATGGTTGATCATGGAATGATATATGTTCCATTCAAAGATCAAGATGATAGTACATTTGGTGCTGGAACTTATTCTAGAAGGGTGACAGATATGTTACAGTTGAGGAATGCATTTTTCCAGGGGATTTATATGGCCGAAATCACAAAGAGGCTCAAGGGATTTGCTGCATAATGTTGGAGGGATGTACCCAAATAGTGCTATTGAAAATTGCTACTTATGTTTTTTAGTCTTAAATGTGTGAATTCTGCTTTGGTTTTTGCATGTTAATGATTGTTTCTTTTCAAAAAGAAAAAAGTATGGTACTAAGACTTGTTTGTCTGATACATGGTGGAGAATTGGTTATTAGTATTTGTTACTATTTTGTCCCCTTTTATATTTCCCTTTCATGAATATTGAAGCCAATAAGCAAGCACTTGCACATTTTAGAGACATGTCAACTGAGCTAAAAGCTAGTAGCCATTGCTTGATTGTGATTGAGCAAAAAAGAACAAATTTATCTGAGAATATGTGTCAACTTATCCCTTAATTAGTTTGCATTGTGGCCTTAGGATATTGAGGTGAAATTTATAGATAAGCAATGCCTATCAAAGAAATCTGAATTGTTACTGAATATACATAAAAAGATATGTCGTAGAAATGAGAAATCCAAAAGCAAAGACGGTTAATGCAGCAAGCGGTTCTAGTTCATAATGAAACATGGGATTGAGGAGCTACCCCTGCCTCCTTCGTTCTTTGTGATAAACTTTTCTCCTTTCTATTTAGATCTGTTTTTCATGTCAGCCAATTTACTAATTATTTCAATTTCTGGGCCATTGTGTACCACTTTTATTTCTTGCAGACCAATTTCCAAAATTATATTTTTATATATATATAATTTGGTCTAATTTAATTAAAAAATTTCTCTGATTCTTTTTTATTTTTGTGTCTATCGATTTTTAGCTTATTCAGTTTTTTATTTTATAGTTTATTCAGGATTCAATAGTTTAAGAAAAGATAAAAGTTAAATGTAATTTATAAGGTAATTTAATACTACGTTACTTTAGAATCAAATTGGAGATTTACTTCAATAATTTATGTTGAACTTTAATGCAAATATTTATTTAGCTTGTATCATTCTGGTACAGCTTGTACCATATACATGGCATTATCAATAAAAACTTGTTTTTTCTTTGTTAAATTTTTTTTCCTTAGAAAACTATTGAGGTAAAATTATGATTATAATTAAAGAATAATATTTTTTTAAAATCACATGTATCTTTGAGTTGAAACAATAAATAGAATTAAAATAAGTTGTTTTAATGTGATTCAATTTACCTTTTTTCACCTAGATAACATCTTAGAATTAAAAACACGATAACAAATAATGAAATAACAAATAAGTTAAAATGTAAATTTGATCTTTCATAATTCATAATCGTGGTTGTTTAATTTTAAAATTAAGAGATTTAATCCATTAATTTTTGAAAATAACTAATTTTAGTTTCCATCATAATTTTAAATGTTAACATAACTTAGTTTTTATTTTATTTTTTAAATGCTGAATAAATAATCTAATTTAATAAAAATAAAAAATGGCACGACGTCGTACTTCAGCATAGGAATGGTTCCATGAGGTGATGAACACTGCCCCATGGTGATGGACGTCTCTGGCTCCCCCGCATTGGAGAACATTCCCTAGGGTACCTCAACGTCATGGGAGAGAAGATATAGCACCTCCGGGAAGCGATCTCCACCATATGAATGGCTATGATAATATACACGTGGGTTGTTTTTCTTTTGGTTGAACTTCTGAACATTGTATAGATAAAACTCTTTCAAATCTTATAGAGAACTATTTTTTTATTAAATATATGTTAAATCATTATTTACTTAGGTTTTTAAAAATAAAACAAAAAACTAAAATTATGCCGTTCAATGTTAACAAACAAATAATCAACTTTGAAAATATGGATGAGGGATTGAAATCACTTATTTTAAAAATTTGGAGATTAATGAATAAATGTCTTAATTTTAAAATTGAGGAATTAAAATTATTAATTATAAAAATAAAAACATGAAATTTACATTTTAACTTAACAAACAAAACATATGCATTCAAAGTCCAGTTTATTTTTATTCACAAAAAAAAAGTCCAACTATTTTCGGCTTATATTTTTTAAATTTAAAAAGGTATAATGGTATTTTAGAGTAGATCAATATTTATCAACTCTCATATGAAAAATTCATATTTTTATATTGTTATGTCTCTTATCTTTATTTTTATTATAAGGTCCAATTAATTACTAGTTTTATTATAATTTAAAATTTTGGTTAATTTAGTTAAAAACATTAATTTTGTCTTTATTTTTATTATAAGGTCCAATTAATTATTAGTCTTAATTTTGTCTTAATTACCAATTTTATGTTGTTTTACGATAGTGATTCTAAGACAGTTTTGTAGAACCGTCTTATAATATGATGCAGTGAGATTTTTGTAATTAAGGAAATGAAAATAGTTTTTTACGACGCATATTCTAAGACGGTTATGTGAAACCGTTTTAGAATGTGTCTCGGTAAAAATTTTGTAATTAGGGGAATTGAAAACGAAGACGGTTTTATGTATAAAATTGTCATCGTTTTCTCTTAATATTTTTTCTCATCTCGCCCTCGAACACTCTCCTAGCTTCGAGCTATCTCCAACTTGCCCTCTGTGAACCACTGTCCTACCTTCCTCGTGGCGCAGCTCCGTGCGTCGTCTGCGTAATTGTGGTGTGCATATTGTCATACAAGTAATCTATTACATTTTTGTCTTCATCCAATTAAGGCTTTTGTTGTTGGTGGTGACTTTAGTTGTGTTTGCTTCCTAAAACCATCTCATTTGTAGATTCATACATGTATTATATGTTATATTGAGTTTGTGAAAAACTCTTTTAATGCAACAATCTTCCTAAACCTTTTGAAAAACCCTACTTACTACATTTTGGTACTCATATTGTGAAGAAATGCAGCATTTTTTTGAATTGCAACAAGCATTGAAGTCTGTACAAAAACGATTTAATGTTGAGGTTTATTTTCGATACTATCCTTGCTCGTCTTTTGGTAAGAAGTTACCAAGTAGGATATGTGAATATTGAATATGTTTGGTCCTCTTAATTTTAAGCCCCTTTTTACCTTTATTTATGTTGTTTGATCATTGAAGGTGACAAAAGTAGATAGTTATTCCATCGGGAACAATACTGTAATGTTGAAAAAAATAGTTGATTTGATGAGACTTTTTTTCAAGGTTGCAACATCGAAAATTCTAACATGGAATACCTTATATATCGAGTGAAACCAAATAAGAAAAAACCATTGTAATGTAACCAAAATAAGAGAAGCAAATGAAAAATGAAAGGCAAGCCTAAATGTCTCTTCATCTATAGGCCAGTCTAGGGCACACTAATCAGTTTCAACTGTATCTAAGTGCAATGATTGCAAATTCCAACTTCTAAACAGGTCTCTCTTCAACTTGGATACTAGATTCAGGTGTCTTATTTCATGTTATAAGAGAATCATAGACTATTCAACAATTAGGTCCCTTTGAAGGTATAGACAAAATCTACATTGGTAACGGATAAGGTTTATCCATAAACTCTGTTGGTTCTTCCATTTTTACTTCTCCTACTAATCCTAGAGGTGTCTTTATCTTTAAATCAAATCTTATATATGCCATCTATTACCCAAAACCTTATCAGTGTAAGTAAATTAAAACAACACCATGGTGTTGTTTTTGAGTTCCACCCTAACCACCATGTTGTGAAATCATAGGTAACCAAGAAGGTCTTACTTCAAGGCTCAGTTCGTCTTGATGGTTTTTATGTGTTCCCAAATCTTCACCTACAAAGCTCAATTGTTGGTTCAACCTCCTTGCTTTATTTCTTATTCTGTAAATGCTTCCAATTCTAATTTTGAGTTTAATAATGCTTTTATTGCAAGAATTTGTACTAGCACAACTTCTCAAACTTTGTGGCATGTTAGATTAGGCTATCCTTGCTCTAATGTTCTCAATCTTGTACTTCATCATTGTAAGATACATGCTTCAAATAAAAATGCATTTGAATTCTGTGTAGCATGTTATACTGGTAAATGACATAGGTTACCTTCAACTTTGTCTAAAACTATGTACAATTAACCCTTAGAATTAATCTATAGTGATCTATGGGGTCTTGTAGATATTCCTTCGACAAATGGTTTTCTTTATTATATGGCTTTTGTTGATGCCTACTCTAGGTTCACATGGCTTTACTTGCCTAAAGATAAATGAGATGCTTTTATTGTTTTTCAACAATTTAAGTCAATATATGGTTGAACTCCAATTCAATTCCAAAATCAAAAGTGTGCAAACAGACTAGGGAGGGGAGTTTAGCCACTAATTTGTCCCCATACACATCATGAAAATGGTGTGGTGGAAATAAAACACAAACATATTATGGAATTTGGTTTTGCCATTCTAAAACAAGCTTCCTTACCTATTAAATTTTGGGATTTTGCTTTCATAACAACATCATGTTTGGTTAATAGATTACCCATTGCTTCTTTAAATTTGATGTTCCTTATATAGTTTTATTCAAACAATCACCATATTATAACTTTCTCAAAACTTGTGGTTATTCATGTTACCCTTTTCTTAGACCTTACAACCAAACAGAAGTTTAGGTCTCGTGAGTGTCTCTTTCTAGGGTATTCAACATCTCACAAAAAGCAACACTCACAGTGTTTCCATTTATAACTCGCATATTTATTCCACTCTTGAGAGTAGCATCAACAATTTCATGTGCATTAGAAGTCTTAACCTTCACATTGTCAAAGAAGGGAAGGTCCTGAACTTCCACAGTTCCAAGTTTCTTTAATCCAAGAGCAAATGCACCAGCAAGACCATGAACACGGTGTGCAATGTTCTTAAGGTCTTCAGGTCCATGATACACAACATACATGGCAGCCATTTTTGCAAGTAGTACCTAAACAAAACCAACCAGTACAAAAAATATCATCAACCAAGTCAAACAAAATA
The DNA here is from genome assembly GCF_000004515.6 of Glycine max. NCBI lineage: Eukaryota > Viridiplantae > Streptophyta > Magnoliopsida > Fabales > Fabaceae > Glycine > Glycine max. The sequence goes on along the minus strand of NC_038248.2, from coordinate 21,346,729 downwards.
AAAAAACAGCTCGAGGAACACACTAACACAAGGCTTCATGCTAATCCATCCTTAGCAGAAAGTTCCAAAACAAAAAATATGATTTGAAACATGAATACATAGTTGAAAAAATTAGAGTTTAATTTTGATACATTGACAATATAAAAATTTGATATACTACCAGTCGGTGAAAAATCACCTTGAATATAACTTTCTAAGCAATTATTACCAAAGTTAACAATCTTACAATACATAGCAATCCATAATTAGACAACAACGAATAAAACCTTTCTACTATTAGTGCATTCTACTTCTAATTACTGCAAAAGACAACAATCTTACCATACGTGAAAATCCATGCTTCGATAACAATGTAAAAAACCTTTATTCTAGCAGTGCATTCTAATTAATACTGTAAAAGTCATCAATCTTGTCGTACTTAACAATCCAAGATTAGATGAAAGTGAAACGAGATCGTCTTCGAATCATACTTAACAAATCACCTTGAATATAACTTTTTGAAACGAGATCGTCTGGAATATGATGCATTCTAAGATGGTTTTGGCACTGAAATCATCTTAGAATGTGTCACATTCAAAGACGATCTTCTTTCAAAATTCATCTTAGAATGTGACACATTCTAAAACGGATAGAAAACCCTAATCATAGACACCTAGACATTCTACAACGGTTCATAACCGACATCGTATGTGCAAAACAACTATCATAAAAGGTCGTTTCTATAGTAGTGTGTAATATATTTTTCTCTATGTCATGCCATTCTATATTTGACTTTAATGAAATGTGTTTTTCCTGAAGAAAAAAAAGTAATTAATGCATGAAATATTTCATATTGAACCTTATAAAAAGAATGAAGTCACACTTTTAATTTAAACCTTATAATAAGAAAATAAGAAAAAGATATAGTATTAATTTTGTCTCACCTCTATATAAGATTTTATTAACTAAATAAAAAAAATGGAGATGAACGTATATAATTTTATTAGGATAACAGAAAAAAAGTATGAAATATTGAATAGCTACATACTTTTTATTACACATAAAAATTAATGTTAGTAGCTAACACAATTAATAATATTTGTTATATTATTTAAATTTTCAGTAGTATTGATTAAATAATAAATATCTGTGATTTGTTAAAAATTTAGGGATATTGTTATAATTTATTCAAAATATTATTATAAAAGTTGATAACGTACATGTGAATTTGTGATTGACTGTAATATAAAAAGTCTTTTTTTTTACGCTATATATAGTGCATAAACTTTACATTTACTCTTACATTTTAAAAATAATAATAATTCAGAGTGCAAATATTTAAAATTTGAGTAAACAAAAGAATTTCGATATAATTTTTTTAAAAAAACTAACAATTATTTGAAGTAAAAAGAAAGAAATCTAAACATAAGAAGTTTTGAAAATTAATTTTAAATTTAAAGCTTTTGAAAATATAAAAATAAGCGGCAATAACGAATAATGTAATAACCTTTCAAAAAAACGAATCATGTAATAATATATAGGATCGGTTCGCATTCTCGCCATTTCAGCCTTCAACTGTTTGTTTCAGTTAGCTGAGAGAGTGGAGAAGCAGAGAGGTCTTGGAGTATTGATCATCAATGGCTGTCGATGTCTATATTTTGTTTGCGCTTTTCAACCCTTCTTGTTTTCACTAATAGTCGATTATTTTTGTGCTGTGCGATCTTATTGTGATGTTTGTTTTAAAGAACAATTCAAGAATTTGATGCAAATAGATTTACGAATTAATAAAATTACAAAAGACTACAACACTGACTTCAATCATCTTGCAATTATGATCTTTTATGTTCCTTTTTGGGATAAGAGCGTTCCCCCCTTTTCTTTTGTACTATTCTCAATGATGTTGCTCCTTTAATTTCCCATTTTCATTTTATTCTCAAGTGAATTACCCAGCAAGTTTCTTCGAGCTTTAATTCACAAAAAGGAGATTTTATCATTACTTTGACAGGTACTACTCACTGCATGGGCATGAAGAAAGACTAGCAAAGGCAGTGGAGAAAGGGACTAACTCCCAAGAAGGTGGTGAGACCAAACTATGGCAGGCATGTGTTTAGGTTTCAATTAATAGCAGTTCTAATCCAATAATGCAATCCGTTTATCTCATAGCATAAAATTGAAGCATTGTTTTCAAAGTGTAACTCAAAATCATTATTCTTGCTATCTGACTTTAGCATTAGTTGAACTCAAACATCCTGTTAGCCTATGCTCCTTCATTATGACCATATATATTTTCCAATCTTTTTTTTTATGAGTTGTATTACCCAATCTAGGAATAGATTAAAACAGAACTAGTTATTCTGTTAGGAAGATATATTTTTCAGTTTCTGTTGTTATTATCTGTTCTATTAGCCCCTTGTAGCCTTCTTGAGTTATTCTATATAATAAGAAGAGCATTATTCAGTTTATTTTCTCTCTTCAAATTACAATACCTTAATTTTATTGAACACACACAAGCAGGGCTACGTGAAACACTATCAACAACAGCGGAACTTGCTAAGCTGTGTGAACCCGACAGGTTCAAGAGTGACGTACCAATCATTGCCCCAAATGAGCTCTCTAAGGCTGATGGTTTTTTCTTTGGGTTTCCCAATAATATTTGGAAAGATGGCTTCTCAGTTTTATAGATGCAACTGGAGATCAATTGAAAGCAGAACCGCTTGCAGGCAAGTATGCTGGAATCTTCATCACCACCATTTCCCAAGGTGGTACACAAGAGACAATGTAAGACCCTCTACATGTACCTCCCTGACCCGTAGCGTAGATTGTTGAATGGGATTGGGAATCTATTTTAGTATTAACCGAATTTAGGAGGGGGTTCCAATTCATATCCGAGCGTGGGTGCACTTCCCATCTGTTCCCGGGCTTTGACGTAAGTAATTTTTGGATCAATTCCTAAAATGAATGAAAATAAGTTTAAATATTTTTTCAGTCCCCCAAATTTGGACCAATTTTTCCTTTTGATCTCCCATATTTAAAAGTGATTTTTAGTCTAGGTAATTTGAAATAATCCGTTTTTCTTATTGTGGTCATTTTAAGTTACATTCGGATAAAGTTTTTCGTATGCACTTATTGAAGGAAATAAAAAAGAAAAAATGAAAAAAATCAGTTTCTCTATAAATTAAAATTAGGTTATGCATCAGCTTACTTGTAGAAACTTTCTCATATTAACTTATTTAAAAGTTGATTTTTAATTTGTGCAAAAATTATTTCAATTTATTAAGAAATTTATTTTATTTTTGTTGTTATTTTCTTCTCCTATAAGTAGTTTTTTGGAAAAGTTTATCCCAACAAACCCTTAGTCTCCCAAAAAGTAAAAAAAAGGAGTCATTTCCGAATTAGAAGAACTAAAATAATCACTTTAAGTTTAGGGGACCAAGAGCAAACTTTGTCCAAATTTAAAGCATCATTGAAGACATAAAAATATATTAATTATATGAGAACCTAGACCTACTGCAATCACTCAGCTGGAAAATCATATATTGTTATATGTTTCAACGGAAATTCGATACTCATACTGTACTAGCAAGGTCAATAACATCAAGGTGGAAGCGAAAGGTGAAGAAGGTACATTCCAGCGAGGGGTGTTTTTGGCCGTCATGACAAAGAGGATGTCAAGGAAGCCGCTGCAAAATGTTGGGGGGATGTACCCAAATAGTGATATTGAAAATTGCTACTTATGTTTTTTAGCCCTAGACTAGATGTGTTGAGTTCTGCTTTAATTTGGTTTTTGCATGCTAATGATTGTTTCTTATCAAAAAGAAAAATGTTTGGTGCTAAGATTTGTTTTTCTGATACAAGGTGGGGCATTGGTTATTAGTATTTGTTGTTTTGTTCCCTTTTCTTATATTTCCCATACATGAATATTGAAGCCAATAAGCATGTACTTGCACATTTCATAGATGTCAACTGAGCTAATAGTTACCCTATGCAAGAAAGAAGTTGAACTTGGTTATTTACATGTGATGAAGATTGCCAAGTTAATTTGAAGAAATTTATCTGAGGATATATGTGTGCAACAAATCCCTTAATTAGTATACATTGTGGCTTCAGTATATTGAGGTGATATTTATAGATAGGCAATGCCTATCAAAGAAATTTGAATTGTTAGTGAATATATATCTAAAAAGTTATGTCGTAGTAAGAGAAATCCAAAAGAAGTAATGATGGCTTAATGCGTAATGGGATTCAGGAGTTAACTCACTCACCCTTGCCTCTCGACTCCTTGGTTCTCTGCAATCAACTTTTCTTTTTTCTGTTTGATCTATTTTACAAGTCAGCCACTTTACTTATCATTTCTGTTTGATCATGGGATTCAGAAGTTAACTTACTCACCCTTGCTGATAAAATATGTACATTACTAGTGACTACCTTAGTATATTTTTTTATACATTTTTAATGATAGACACACGTTAAAAAGTAAAATAACTATTTACCCTACTATTTAGTTTAAAATTTGATGATATTTTTAATTTTTCAATATAATTAGTTAATTCTCTACAAAATATTTATAAAAGTATTTTATGCATGCATAAATAATACGTATATAATTTCAATAAATATAAGTGCTCTTACAAAAAGTTATACGGTCAGCATTGGAACTTAGAGTATTTATTTTATCTTCTAAAGTCACAAAGATGACAATGAAGATTTAAAATTAGTTCTCTATTTTTTTTTTACAGTTGTCTATTATATCCCAAAAAGAGGGGGAAAAACTCTAATTAACGTTAGAAAAATATAATTTTTAAAATAAAAAATATAGTTTAATATAACCATTTGAGGAATGCTAGAGCACCTTCTTGATGACATTCTCCCTCAAATACTTTATGATTTGTTATAATTTATAGAAAATTATCAACTAGTAGGTTTCACTTCTCATTCCATATAAATCAAGATAAAAAATCATTAAATGAGAAATAAAATCTATAAAAAAATGTTAATTTTTAATAAATTTTAACCAATCATAAAAAAATATTAGTAAGAAAGTGTCAGAAAAAAATGTTACGAGTCTTTCTCCGACCATTTTGTAAGATATGACTATATTCAAAATTAATATATGACTATACATGATGCACGAAAAGTTACATACCTTACTAAACAAGAAAATTAACCCCAAAATTCTTCTCATTCTTCAATTCATAAGATAAGGACGGATTCAAGACAAAAACATTAGGAGATTGAATGATGCTATATAGAAAATTTTCTTGATGTGTCTTTTGAAACGATTAAAGATGACTGACTTTTTCCCCTTTCTATAATGCATTATCTTGTAAATTTTCCTTCTATAGTATTGTACCCTTATATATTCATTGAAAATATATTGATTTTATAAGGTTAAGGTTAATCCTAGTAACGATAGATTCGCTAAATTTATTTTTTTTCTAAATTGGCCACTCTAGGTGGCGGTGACTTTGGCGTATGGATCACAATTATAATTACCCAGTAATTTTATTTTTAATTTTATTGACCGTTTATTCAAACAAATGAAAAGCCACCGTAATGGGGAAACAAAAAAGTCATTCCCATATTCCTGCATATATTTCCTATCCATTCTTCATATTCCTAGTTTTAAACAGACTTTACATATTTCTATCTTTGTGTTCTTTTTCACTCTCATCTATGTCAAATAATCTTTGTCCAACTGGAAAGTCATAACCTCGGTTTGTTTCTTAAAAGTGGTGTTAGGAAAAGTAATGTAGTTATTTAAATAAGTTGAGAGATGATAGCTAGAATCAGAGTCTTATTCCTTAAATCAGTAGCCGTATTACTGGGTTTCTTCTTCACTTTACTTCTCCAAGTTTGCTTTTCATGATGCAAATTGAAAAGAAAAAACCCTCTAGACCAATGTGGTCATATGCCATTCGTGATGCTCTTGCATGTGTAGGAGTCAGTGGGTGGAAGAAAGCTTTCAAGTGGTACTTTAAGACGTTTTTTGATAGTCCTCATATGTAGCCATGTTTATTGAATTAGAAATCTGAGATTCAAATCAAGATGTTAGTGTTACAATCAATATATATATATATATATATATATATATATATATATATATATATATATATATATATATATATATATATCTGTGTGTTTAGAAATCTGAGATTCAAATCAAGATATTGTGTGTGCACCTAGGTAAGATAAGGCTTATGAACCTGTTTGGATACTAATCTGAAAGTCTTTTACAGCTTTTGAGAACTTCTCTCTAATGGAAAAAAAAATTATGTTCCAGTAAAGAGAACCTCTCAAAAACACTTATACCTTGTATCCAAGAAGATCCATTGATTATATTTGTATTGAGGATGAAATGGGGCGTCCAACATGACATTTCATCAAATAGTGAATTATAAAGTATTGAAAACATGATGCCAAATAGTGTGCTTTTTCCCTTTTTTTTGGCTAGCTCCTTTGGACTTACAGCTTCTTCTTTTCCTAATCTTTTCTCAAATAAATGGAAACTTTAGAACTATACTATGTACATAACTATTTTAGTCAACACTACCAAATGATGCCTTGATGTTTCTATAGATCTTTTGTCTGCTGAGAATCTTTGTTTTATGTGTATCAATTACATGAGTTGATAACGCATTTCAAGATGTATAGAAAAATCCTAATAACAAACCTGTAACAATTTCAAGCTGATGTCAATTACTCTTCAACTTTGCAGCGAGAACCTGATAATGCAATTTCAAGCTCAACTAAATATCCAAAAGAATAGGAGGCGTGTTATTATTGTGCAATCACGTGCAGATATTGCTCAACTGCTCGAAATCGACAAGTTAGAGAGTGCTTTTTCTAGGGTAAGTTATGTTTAATGTTAATATATATATATATACACACACACCAATATGATGTGTTATGATTTGTAGAAATCATGCCCTTTAAGCACGTGGTTACGGGTTTAATTCCTAAGTTTGTGTGTATGGAAGAGTATCTGTTGGTAGACGTTGGTCCTTTAAATAGATTTTCATACCTTAAGGGATTAATTATTCTGACTCTCGGCTGGAAGATACTTGAGCACCCAAAAAATATTTCAAGCCATGTTTATTTTGCTATGATATATTGCTATTGTTTTACAATTATTTGTTCCCTCTGAATCTCTAATCAACAAGTTAATATATGTTTTGGATTGTTTATATTTTCCCTTTAAAATTTAGGTGGATCAGCTATGTAAAGACACATGTTTATTGACTGCATATGATCTAATTGATAATTTCTGTGAATGCCTCATCACCAACATGTCCTTCATTAGCAAATGCAGGTACTTACATCAGACTTTGTTACCTCAATTTATATGCAGGATTCTGTGTAAGTGATATATATAACTTTGCTGTAAGTTTTATTGCAGTTCTGTACACAACTTGCCTATAAATGTTGTTGTGGCAATTGCAAGTCTCACATATGCTTCTTCAAGATGTGGTGAATTGTCACTTTTGCATCTGATAAGAAACTTGTTCAGAGAGAGATATGGAAGGGAATTTGACATTACAAATGTGGAACTATTTGCTGGCAACTATGTGGACTTGCCGTTGAGGAAAAACCTGAGCAACTATAGTGTACTAGAAGATGAGAAACTCATGTTATTAAATGAAATAGCTCATGAAAACTTCAACCAACAACTTGAGAGACTATGATGCGAACCCTTTTCTTACAAACCGTAGGAGCGATACTTTGAGGGTGCTATTGCTAATTAGCATCTGAAACAGAACTATTTCACTGAGGTCAGAATCAAAGTTGTAGCTTGTATATACTGTAGAAAATTTCCATCTATTTTGAACATTTCATTATGTTTTAATTTATTTCCAACATCTCTTAATTAGATCCTAGTGAGCTGTTTTTGTTTTGACAAATGACAATAAAGTAATGGGTTAAAGATTTCTGTTTTCTATGACAAATCTTGTTTTGAACATAAAAGGTTTCGTGAAACTCTCGATTGAGTTCTTTCATTCACTACCAGAAGGAATGGTAGCTCGGAAGACAATGTTCAGTTAAAATAGATTACCAATACCAAGAATCTTCATTTACTAGGAGATCCCAAATGGCATGCCTAAAACACCCAGAATGAAAATTGCATATTTTGATGACATACATGAAGATGAAAACTCTGAACCAAATAAAAATCACTAGCGAACATGGCAGAAAAAGCTTGGTGTCCAAAGTTCCAAAATAAAGACAGAACTTGTTTCCTATTTTTATGGTCACTTTCAAGACACATATGTGCAGAAACATTATGTTGCATCTAAATGTTAAGAATGAGATTGTATTAGGCAAGCTCGAGCTTTGCATCAATTATCCTTCAAATATTTAGTTATTGGATTCTATTCAATGAAGAGATTGAGAAAAGGAAATCATTTTGCTTTCATTGAGAGTTGAATTCAAGACCTCCCGCTTACTAAAGCGGTGCTCTAACCAACTGAGCTATGAAAGCCTTTTGTCCAATGATTCGTCAATTTATAAGTAAAAATTTATTATGGGACTATAATTTTTTAGATACCACGTCGTGATCACCAGTAGTGTAAATCCTTGGCCCACTATTAAATATTAATTTGCCTCTATCAGTGTATTAAGTCAAAACTAATTCTTAGCTACACCTCCCAACTTTACTAATATATCTATTTTTTTTTCTCAAAAATATCAATTTTTTGAAATACTTTTTGGAAGTGTAAAATTTTTAACATGCAAAAAGTACTTTCTAGAAGTGTTAAAAAATATTTAACACTCTAAAAAATACCTTCTAGAAGTGTTAAAAATTTTACATTATGAAAAATATTTTTCGGAAGCCAGTTTTAAGAAAAAATTGAGAAACCAAATTAATTTTATATTTTTTTCTCCAAAAATATCCTTTTTTTATAGAAAATACTTTTTTGAAGTAGAAAATACTCTCTAGAGGTGTTAAAAATTTAACATTGTCAAATATACTTTTTGAAAGCCAATTCTTAACTAGGATTTTTTGTTAAACCTTTATGAATGAAAAAAAATATGAAGAGAAGAGATCCTACTAAAAGTAACAATCAGGTTACTCAACAAAAATTAGTTATTGATAAAGTTTATAAAAACTTTGCACTAATAGCATGTTAAAAAAGGCTTACATTATTCTATCTCCAAACCTATAAGTCTACAACCTACTATTTTATTGGGAGAGATTTCATTATTCAATTTGTATCTTGAATGATTCTATTGAAAAAATAAAAAATAAAAAAGAATAAAAGATACACGTGGAGATGATAAAATTATGAGTGATTGACCATTTTGAATATTTTTATAAATAAAATATCAATGAGTTTTTTTAAAAAAAAGTTATCCAGATAGATCTCTTTTGACCATTGATCAGTCAAAATTAATAATTTAATTTGTAGATTTAAGACGAACATAACATATGACATGTTCTTGGATAGTGCTATGTTAGCTTTGAATCTATTGATCAAATATATAATTTTGACCAATCAATAATCAAAAGAGATCCATATCAGTAAATTGTTTTGGAACTGATTTATATTAGTATTTTATTTTCTGATTTTAAAAAAAAATATATTGATATTTTATTTATAAAAATAACCCAGATCCATCACTCTAAAGAAAAAAAAAACATATGTGGTGTCACCCATTAGAAGCCCACTAGGCACTAGCAAACCAAAAGCATAGCTTCTCTCTCTTTCCACACATAAATGCGATCACATTTAGTCCAAGGTACGGAATTTACGACGGAATCAACGAAGCCCAAGAACTCACAACCCCCATAGCCCATTAGCAAACTTCACACAAATCTGTCCAGTAAATTAATTCTTCTTCAAACCTACTCCAAACAACAATAACAACATCAACATCAACATCAATGATGATGGTGATATTTTTTTGTGCTTTAATTTACATAATATGTGATTTTACTTTCTTAAGTTATTTTGAGAGATTCCCTACAAATAATTTATTTCAAGTTTTTTTAAATTATATAAATTTGGCCACATTATCATTATTTTTTCTGTTTAAAACTCAAACTATTTTTTTATGCAGATATTTTTATTTTGTTTTACGATGGATTTGAGATATAGAGTAATTTCAAAAGTTTTAAAGTCAATAATTTAATACAAACTTGGTAAACTTAAGAACTTTATAAAATGTGATATGAAAGTTTGAAGAGTGAAATTAGAGATTATTATTATTATTATTTTAAATTTGATCAAATATAATGTATTGATTCGTGAATTTTGAGTAAACGATTTTCGAACCAAAAAAAGGTTTAAAATAATTTAACTAATTCAATTTGTAAAAACTGAATAAAAATGTAAACATAAGGATTTAAGAGGTACAAAAATTACAAAAGCAAAATTACACAGTCTAAATTAAAAAGACAAACATGTAATTAAATAAAAAAAAGAAATGAAATAAGAAAAGGCCAAAAGGGTTATTGTCTATTAAATCATGTTTGATTATCAATGTTCGGGATTTTCCAAAAAAAAAATGTTCTGGGATTTTCTATTTTCATGTGCCACGTCCATTGAGAGCACAAGATTCCGTTACTCTATGCAACACAACATTGAAGTGCATGGGCGATAGATTCAGTGCAAAATAAAAAACCTTGTGAGCCAATTTGAAGCAATGAAGCTCGATCACCCTTTATCATGTGATCTTTACCACTGCACCCTATAATGTCTGTGACACACTTCAATACATACCCTCGTTCTCCCCTATTTGTTTTTTTTTAGCTTACCCTTTTGTCTCTTTGACCTTTATATATAGGGGTCTCCCTCTTGGCATCAAAGATCACCATTTGCATTTTGCTTTATCTTGACCTAGTAATACCAATGAGAGTTTCTCGTTGCATTGTAACATGTCTCGTGCCTGTCCTTTTTTCCGCTAGCATCTTAGCTACACAACTGGGTTCGCCAAGTGCAAGTATGATTCTTCAAAATCATGGTAGTGTTATTTTTAAACATGATATATTTTCAAATTTTGTGTATGTATTCATAGGAAGTTTGTAACTACTAAACTCACTGTTTTCTATTTAGCATTTGTCATTGTTCCCTCTATCTAAATCAACAAAAAGTTAAAACAGATGGGCCATGGTTTCTTTGAATGACGCGTTTTTTTTTCCTCCTCTGTCTGTTTGGCGTCTTTATCTTAAACGAGTTAGATATTGTTAGCTGGGCCAGGGAGAATCTAAACAATAACATAGATAAAAAAAAAAAATCTTTCACACTCCTTAAATTTTGTATTATCTCTACATGGTTTATCTGACCTTGTATAAAAGATGTGTAAAGAAATTGTGTAAGAAAAATAATATAAAAGGAATAACTTTCTTAATTTCTTTTCTTTTCTAATTATAATAATAATATTCATTTATTATTTTAATTTTGTTGTTAATTATGTTTTTGTTTTCTCAACTTTTTGCGATTTTCACTTTTAGTTCTTTCTTGTCCTAAATATTTTTAATTTTACACTTCTCTTTACATCATATCACCCATTTAGAGACTAATTTTTTTTTTACTTTGTCTCGTTCTCTTTTTCAATTCCATTATTTTAGCATTTCCACGTTGTATGAACTACATGAATAGAAACATGTCCTGTTTTTAAATATTCAACAACCAATAAATAGTCTTTTCTTGATGAAAAACATGGAAAAGCGTGTATTATAAAAACAATTAATTCGAATATTTTCATTTTCTTTCCTGCGTTTAGATTGACACATAATTAAGGTGATCATCAAGTTTTTAAAAATAAGAACATGAGAATGAAAAATAAAGTGTAACTTTTCTTTTCTTTTTAATTGGTATATATTGTTGGCTTTCAGACTCGTAATATACTGCATATCTCTTATTCACATTGATTGTAACATTTTTATGTTTGGCAGTTGGCATAGCTGATCATCACCATGATCACGATCAACTTAAACATTCAAGCACAATGGACAATATTGGAAGTAGGAGGGGCAGAACACTTCAAATTGCAGGTTCAAGATTACCAGATTGCATGCACGCTTGTGGCTCATGCTCCCCTTGTAGATTAGTAACGGTTAGCTTTGCTTGTGCCTCACTCACGGACGAATCTGAGTCATGCCCTATGTCTTATAGATGCATGTGTGATAATAAATCTTACCCAATACCATGAACTATTTCTGTGTGCCTCTTCCTCGCCCTCGCAATCATCCTATCCTAGCTAGCTAGCTAGTATTACCAGCATATGCCTAGTTGCTACTTAAGTTTCAATTCAATTTTGAGTTGTGTATCCGTGAATATTGTAACTATTTACATAAGTGTTACTTATATGTATAGTAAGCTTAAATTCAAATAAGGTTTGGGAATTGTACAGTTAAAAATTAAAGGATGGTGTTTTCGAATTGGTTTGGATTAATTTTGAGTTAAAAAGCTACTCAGTTGATCCAAAGATTTAAACATCCTACGGTTTATTTTAAGATTAAATTGTTTTCTTAAAAAAAAAACTGATTCGATCCGAAGAACTATTAAAATGTGATTTGTATTCGATAACTCGATTTTTGAGATATATCCTTACTATATTTTAATTTCCTATTACTCTTTAAATATTGAACATTATTTTTAAAATAAACATACAAAAGAAATATGTCAATCAATTTATTAATTATCTTACAACATGGTTTCTTATTCCTAAAGAGATAAATACATATATACTTAAAATGAAATAAATGTTTAAAACTGTTTTTGTCCTTCAAATTAATTCAAATTAAATTTAAGTAATTATTTTTTTAGTCCTTCAAAAAAGAATTTATTTTTATTGGTCTCTCAAATTTTTGAAAATCTACTTTTTAATGGTATCACAATTTGTGGCAATTTGTCACCGTTAAATTTTTATTTTAATTTAATTTTTTTAAAAATGATTTGTGGCAATTTAAAATGGCCAGAATATGTAAAAAAATCGTGACAATTTTGCATCTATCTTTTTATTTTTTTTCTTTAATACCAGCAAAATATGTAAAAAAAATGATCACCAAATCATACGAGTCAATTTTTTTTACGGTTTAAAATCACTAGAAATTGTTTTCTAAAAAAATTAAAAAATAAATATTGACAATTAAAAATCATTACAAATTGTGAAACCATGAACAAGTTGAACAAAAAGGGACTAAAAGTAGTTTTTCAAAAATTTGAGGGACTATTAAAAAAAAATTATTTTTTAAGGACTAAAAAAATAATGGCCCAAATTTGAAGGACTAAATTAAGCCTAAAATAAAAGTTAAGGAGAATGAAGCATATGTAATTTTGCTATTTGATTGGATACATGAAAAAAGTATGATAAAAATATGGTTCACTTACATGTGAAACACATAATATGTAACACTCTTAAATATAGACTTTCAAAATAATTTGTTGATTTCCTTAATGAAAAGATGCACTATTAGAAATTACACTTTCAACATCGGTTATTTAGGGTATTCTACATCGACTCTAAAACCGATGTTGAAAGTGACGATGTTGAATATATCATCGTTAACATCGGTTTTTAAAAATCGATGTTAACATGAATATGATAACATCGGTTTTCTAAATAACCGATGTTAAAAACAAAGAACTACAACAAAAAAAGTGTATGCATGACGAAAGTTGACATCGATTTTGTAGTAAAACCGATGTTAATGTTATATATTAACATCGGTTCTCTAAAAGAACCGATGTTAATGTAATATATTAACATCGGTTTTGTACTAAAACCGATGTTAATATAGTGATCAATGTTATTTTGTGTGATTACAGATTGTGGAAATGTATCTTGTAAATGAGGAAATTAGAGTAACATTTTCTGGTGGTTAAATTTCTGCCTGAAAGATCTGCCTAGCTTTATAAGGACAATAGATCCAAATGATTTCATGGTAGAATATTTAATTGAAGTAGCGGCTAGAGTTCCCAGTGCCTCTGCTATTGTGTTTAATACTTTTGATGAACTTGAGAGAGATGCAATGAATGGTCTCTCCTCTATGCTCCCTTTTCTTTATACCATTGGTCCTTTCCCTTTACTTTTAAATCAAACTCCACAAAACAACTTCGCATCTTTACGTTCCAATCTTTGGAAGGAAGATCCAAAGTGTCTTGAATGGCTAGAATCCAAGGAATCGGGATCCGTTGTTTATGTGAATTTTGGCAGCATCACAATTATGTTAGCAGAACAACTCTTGGAGTTTGCTTGGGGTTTGGGCAACAACAAGAAACCCTTTTTGTGGATCATTAGGCCTGACCTTGTCATTGGAGGTTCAGTGATTTTGTCATCTGAGTTTGTGAATGAAACTAAAGATAGAAGCCTAATAGCAAGTTGGTGTCCACAGGAGCAAGTGTTGAACCATCCTTGGTGAATTCTTGACTCATTGTGAATGGAACTCAACCACTGAAAGTGTTTGTGCTGGAGTACCAATGCTGTGTTGGCCATTCTTTGCAGATCAGCCAACAAACTGCAGATATATCTGCAATGAATGGAAAATTGGGATTGAAATTGATACCAATGTGAAGAGAGAATAGGTGGAGAAGCTGGTGAATGACTTGATGGCGGGAGAGAAAGGAAAGAAAATGAGACAAAAGATCGTGGAGTTGAAGAAGAAGGCAGAGGAAGCCACTACGCCCAGTGGTTGTTCATTCATCAACTTGGACAAATTCATTAAGGAGGTGTTGCTTAATTAGATAAACATTAGATTAATCGAAGGTTTTGGGGGAGGGGGTGTTCCTTTGTAGGATTAGTAGTCTTTTCGGTCTGTTAGTATTTTCTGTGTGTGGTTGTGTGTGTGTGTGTGTGTGTGTATGTGGGTGTGTGTGTGTGTGTGTGTGTGTGTGTGGCTGTGTGTGTGTGTGTGTGTGTGGGTGTGGGTGTGTGTGTGTGTGTATGTGGCTGTCTGTGTGTGTGTATGTGGGTGTGGGTGTGTGTGTGGCTGTATGTGTGTTTCTGTGTGTGTTGAAGAATTTGTTTGGGATGATTTTTTGGGGGAGATGAGTTTCTTGGTGACGTTGTGATGCACTGTGTGTTTGCATAGGATACTGTCTTCCATTGTGTTCCTTATTCTAATGACAGTGCCACAAAGCAAAATAGGGAATGAAAATAGAGAATCGTGAAGGGGAAGGTTAAACCGAAATCTTCCAAAAGGTTAAAAAAAGAAGAAAGAAAGAAAGAAATATTAAGACATGTTCGGGACTAATGATAGGAATAAAGAGAAAATAACAACTTTTGACATCATGGGGGTGTGTGAGACAAAGAGAAAGAAAAAAGGGAATTATTCAGATGATGGTGATTCCAATAGTATTGAGAAGGTAGTAGCTGTGTGGGAGAGGAGACTTTCGTTGAAACTTCTGCTTGCTGCCTTGAATGGAAAGGATATCTCCCGATTCAAAGTGAGGAGAGAATAGAAGCCAAGGCAAAAAAAGTGCAGATTCTGCAGGCTCATGGGTACTACCACTGCAAGAGCAATTTTTAAATCTACAATTTCTTCTTTGAATTTATCACAACATTCACATGAATGAGATGCTTTATTGTTTTCTTGTATTAAGCATTTTGTAGAAGATTGGTTTTTATCTACTGATTTTAATGTTTTAACTTCAAATTTAAGATTTTCTAATTCTACATTTAATTTGAAATTTTCATTTTCTAAACTTGAAATGGTTTTCTTAGAATATGAAATTAATTTGGCAAGTTTGATAGATTCTTTTTGCTAGTCATTGAATGCATCTTGGAGTTCATAAAAAGAAATAGATAAGTCATAGTTAGAAGACATTACCTCTTCTTTGCTTTCATAGTCTTTGGCCATGAGGCCCAAATTTATGATTTCATTTTTTGAATCAATTGATGAATCCATGTCATTATCTTCCCAAGTAATGTATGCTTTCTTTTCTTTCTTATCTTTGAAATATTTCTTGTCGGATTTTTCCATTCTTCTTTTATAGACAGGACAATCAAATCTCAAGTGCCCAGGTTAATCGCATTCATAGCATTTTGGAACTAAAGAGGAATCTTCTCCTTTCTTCTTTGGATTGAAGTTTGATCTCCTTTGATTTCCTTTGTTTCTCATAAATTTATTGAATCTCTTCACAAAGAGACTGAAATCATCATCTTCATCTAAGTTTTTTCATTTGAGTCTTCTTTGTCATTTTCCTCATGAATAGAAGAAGATGAGGCTTTGAGTGCAATTCCTTTCCTCTTTTTGTCATTCTCTTCATGTTGATAAAGTCTTATAAGTTCCATTTCATGTTCTTGAAGTTTCCCAAAGAGAGTTGGCAAGAGACATGTTGGTGAGATCTTTTGATTCTGTAATTGTTGTTACTTTTGGTTGTCATTGCCTGCTTAAACATCTTAATACTTTGTTAATGAGATCTTCATTAGGAAATATTTTTCCTAATGATGCAAGATGATTAACTATATGTGTAAATCTCTTTTTCATATCTTGTATGGTCTCATTTTGATTCATTATAAACAGTTCATATTCATGTGTGAGAGTGTTTATTCTAGATCTCTTAACATCAGTTGTACCTTCATGTGTAACTTGTAATGTATCCCACATTTCTTTTTTACATTTTTACAATTCAAAACTCTAAAATACTCATCCATGCCCAATGTAGAAGTAATTATATTCTTGGCTTTTAAATTATATTGAACCCTTCTTCTTTCATCTTCATCCCATTGTTCTCTAGGTTTTTCTATAGTGGCATTTCCCACTACCATTGTAGGAATGAAGGGACCAATTTCAATGGCTTCCCATATATTTAAAGCTATGGCTTCTATAAAGATCTGTATTCGGGTTTTCCAATAGTGATAACCCTCTCCATTGAAAATAAGAGGCCGATTAATGGAATTTCCCTCAGGAAATGGAAAGTTAGATGATGCCATAATTATTCTTGAAGTTTTTAAACTTTAGACAAGAATCCTGCTCTGATACCACTTGTTGGACAAGTGGGCTCAATAACTTAAGAGGAAGGGTGAATTAAGTTTTAAAATTTTCCCACTAACAAATTTTAAACCCCTTTTAAATGATATATGATAAGCTCAGAATGCAGAAGAAGAAGAAGAAGAAGCAATCAATTTAATAATGTTCTTTTAAATACACAACACAGAGTAAAGTGCATTAAAATAACTGAGATAAGGGAAGAGAGAAATGCAAACTCAATTTATATTGGTTTGGCCACTTCCCGTGCCTACATCCAGTCCTGAAGCAACCCACTTGAGATTTTCCACTATCTCTGTAAATCTTTAACAGACTTTGAACACACCTTGGGATCTCTCACCCTTGTGTTCAATATTCTCACAATCCAAGAGACAACCAGTCTCTTGATTACAACTGAGTTTATGAGATGAACACAAAGATTTCTCTCCTTAAGAGTAGATGATTCAAATTGAAGATCCTAGAAGAATTCTCAATAGATTTGCAAGTGTTTGGCCAATAGTTGTTGAGAGAGCATTTGACAATTAAGTTCTTTTTAAAATCTCTCTCTTATTATTTTTCAAAGTCAAACACACACACACACACACACATACATATATATCGGCTCATTGTGCCTTTTGAAAATGGTTTGAAGAGATGTGTCTTTTCAAAAAGCTTTTCTGAAGTTTTCTCACTGGTAATCGATTACACAATTATGTAATGAGAAGTCATGACTTTTCAATTTGAATTTTTGTAGTTCCATTACTAGTAATCGATTACAGACAAGTGGTAATCGATTACAGCTTTCAAATTTCAAATTTCAAATTTCAAACTTTCTGAAAAAAAACTTTTTAAAATAATTTTGCTTCTGGTAATCGATTACAATGCCTGGTAATCAATTGTCAGTGGAAAAATGTCTTTTTCAGAAAATGTTAAAAATATTTTAAAACCTTTTTATAATCAATTTAAAAACTATGTTATGAGGCCAAACCTTTGCAATCACTAAGAGACTCTTTTAACAAAGATAGACTAAGACTTAGTTTTCTTCTTGATCTTTGTTTTCTTGGTCTGAATTTGGACTTGAAATAAAACTTGTGTTGCTTTTGTCTTGGCATCATCAAAACCTTCATACACATTGTCATACCCTAATTTCGTCCGGGGACCTTTGCTTGGTGGCATGCAACTTGTGTTTGGTCATTTTGAGGTGCTTGGCACCCATCATTAGGCAGTTTGTGAAGTTCCGTGACGTGCCGGAAATCAAAGAAAGTATTGATGCACAATCCGTAAGGTTTCGTGACACACCGGAAATAAAAAGGGAAGCATCGTTGCACAATTCGTGAGGTTCCGTAACATTCCGTAAGTCAAAAAAGGGATGATTATGTAATCCGCAAGGTTCCGTAACATTACGGAAAGAAAACAAGTATCGTTACGAAATTCGTAAAGTTTCGTAACGTTACGAAAAAAATCACCAAAAAAAGGCAAAGGGGAGTGCATTTAGTAAAATAAGGGGTGCAAATAGCAGTTTTTGAATCTGGGCCCTTCTAGAGGTTTCTGGGCAATTTCTTGCTTAAGGTTGAAGCAACCTCGCCCGCCTAGGTGGCCACCACACCCCCCGTTTTGTTGAAAAATGGGATTCCGGGACACCCGTAATGCTTCCGTAAAATTCTCATAACTCTAAATAAGCATAATTAACTTAATACGGGTGAGACAGAAGAGAAAAAAAGAAGAAAATTGAGTCCTATATGCTTCCGTAACTTTTTCGTAAATTACGAAAGAAGGGGGGTGAACTTATCAAAATCGGGGTGGTGCAAATAGCAATTTCGAAATTTTGAATTGGGTCTTCTAGAATGTTTTTTGAAGCTGGGTTGCTTCTGGAGGAAGCAACCCAGCTCGCCTAGGCGAGCTAAGGTCGCCTGGGCGAGCTGGGTGGCAACCTCCTCCCTCTTTTTCCTATAAATAGGCTGAAGGGGGCTGTTCTAAGGATCCCGGAGCCCCCTGGCTATGTATTTCAGCTGTTTTGGGTGAAAAAAATTGTTTCCGTGAAGAAAATCCAAGCCGAGGTGCTTCCGTAACGCTTCCGAGATGTTTCCGTAAGCAAATCCGTGAAGGTTTTCATCCGTTCTTCGTTCTTCAACGTGTAAGTTTTTGAATCCGAGTCTTTCAATTCATTTCTTGTTTTTTTTAAGCTTTCATCTTTATTTCGTTCATTTTCGATTTCTTTTCTTTCGTCTTTAACGCGCTTTTACCGTTTATTTAAGCCGTTTTCTCAACTAATAAATGATAAAATGAATTTCAACCGATCATTTGTGTTGTAATCTCGTTTAATCACTTTTAGAACAAAATCTAACCGATTGTTCATGCTATAACCTCGGTTAAACCAAAAAAAGTAAAAATAATAATAAAATAATCAAAACATCTTTGAATAAAATAACCAAAAAAATCAATCGGACGTTTTTCTTTGGAAGTTTCCTTGAATGAATTGATTAATAACCAAAGTGAAACTAAGACTAAAATAGACTCACAAATCAAGTTTTGTCCGAAAAATCACTAAAAACCGTTTTAAGGTCCAACGCCTTAAACGGTCCTCTTTGCTTTTATCGGTTAACATGGACCGTTCAAAAGCATAAAATCAACATGTAACTTTACCGCTTTTGCAAGAACTACGTAGGTCTGATTTCCTCATCGCAATTGAGGATACGTAGCAGCAAAAGCCCCGCTTTTGTCGACCACCCCAAGAGATCGTTAATGGTCCAACGCCTTAACGTTTCTCATCTTTCAAAATCAAAAGACCGTTTAATGGTCCAACACCTTAAATGACCTTTTGTTCAATAAAAACATACTTTGCAAAAAAGACAAAAACAACTTAACCAAACACTTTGTTCCGAAAGAACTACGTAGGTCTGATTTCCTCATCCCGATTGAGGAATACGTAGGAGCAAAGGGAAACACCCTTGTCGACCACAAAAAGAGAAAAATATAAAAAAGGGCATAAAAGATATAAGAACGTAAAGGGAACGTAAAAATCAAAGTCATGTTTGCACATTCGATTAAAGGCTGCCGTCCCTTGTGACGGACGTGTGGGGTGCTAACACCTTCCCCGCGCGTAAATACAAATCCCGAACCTTTCCCTTAAAAGTTCGTAGATCGCGTCTTTTCCGGTTTTTCCTATGTTTTCCTCAAATAAACGTTGGTGGCGACTCCACGCGTATTCCTTTCGTGGAACACGCATCCCGCGAGTCTCGCGTCGCCCTCCCGCTGAAGGGTAGGTTACGACAGTTGGCGACTCCACTGGGGACTGTTTTTAGAGAGTTAGGCCATTTAATCTTGTGCAAAGTTTTGCCATGACTTACTCCTTTGTTGGTTGCCCTTTATTATGTTCTTGTATATATAACTCTTTGATGCTTTTAGTGCATTTTTGTATGCATGAGGTAAATATTTATTCATTTGATGCACACAAACACTAACACTATTTGCACACACGGTGAGTTGAAAAAGGGCCCTATACTCGGGTTCGTGGGAACATAAGGAGTGGAGGTGAATCCGTGATCATGCTAGGTCTCCGACTTGCTTGATTACAGTGAACCCTCATCTAGAGTTTTTCTCTTTGAAAACATATTGTTGCTAGTAGTCCCTACTGCTGCAGTATGTTCTTCGAAGAGGATGATACCTCTAGAAACCATCAAGAGAGATATGACCACCTTGGGAATTATCACTAAAAGCCCTTTTAGTTCCCTCCCATATAGGTCCCTTTAAATAGGGGCACGGAGCAAACACGTTGCGTGCCATTTTTCACACTGCCATGCATAAGTGTCATGTACCCTTTTGCTTATATTTGTTTGTGAATATTGTCGTACTATGTACATCCCCGTGTTGTGCCTTTCGCATATGCATCATGCGTGGGTTTCGTCTTTGATCCCCTCACTTTAGCAAACCGATGGAGGGTCCGTGTCGCCTTCTTAAAAACATACGTTGGGTGCCATGCTGCCCAAACGTTGTATCCAAGAAGGGGACAATTTCTCGGGCTCTCGTATTCGTAAATTGCATCTGTGTCATATGCATTTCTTCATGCATTCATCCATTCCACCCATGATAGATGTCGGAGTTTTGATTTGCACTAGATTTTATTTCACTTTAGTAAAACATGGGATCAAGTCAAAAGCCTTCGCTTAAAAAGAGGTTCTATCAAGTCAAAATCAAGAGCTTAGAGGTCACTAGTTTACGAGAGTTGGGGCAATTAATGGGTCAACTTCAACGGCAAGCCTTCCGCAAAGCCTATGGTAAGATTTGGGACCTAGCTAGGGTAGAAGTCTCCATGGAACCGATTGCATCCCTTTCCCAGTATTATGACCAGCCCCTAAGGTGCTTCACATTTGAGGACTTCCAGCTAGTGCCGACTGTGAAAGAGTTTATAGAAATCCTGGGATGCCCACTAGGAGGAAGGAAGCCATATCTTTTCTCTGGGTTCTATCCCTCCACGACAAGAGTTGCCAAGGTAGTGAAAATCTCAGCACAAGAGTTGGACCGTGTAAAGCAAAACAGGAATAGGGTAGTCGGAGTACCAAGGAAGTGTTTGGAGGAAAGGGCAAAGGCCTTGGCAAATCAAGGCGAATGGGCTTTCTTTTATTGACATCTTGGCGCTTTTGATCTTTGGAGTTGTCCTCTTTCCGAATATGGAAGGGTTAGTGGACCTAGCAGCGGTTGACGCTTTCCTCGCCTTTCATCATGGCAAGGAAAGCCCGGTCGTCGCCATTTTGGCCATGTATGACACGTTCGACCGGGGAGGTGAAAAGAGTGGCGCAAGAATTGTTTGTTGTGCACTGGCTCTCTATGTGTGGCTGGTTTCACACCTTTTTCTCCAAGAAGGAAGGAAGAATCAGGATTCTATCTTCATACGAAGGATGTCTAAATGTTCCCTTGATGGAACAAGGGGTTGTATTAATTATAATCTCGTCCTCGCCATAAGACAGCTTGGCTACCCCATGAGAGGAGTGCCATCAGACGAAAGCATCACGCCCTTCATCGCACGGGGTTTTAGTGACCACAACGCGAGGGTACTCCAAGGAGTTCGCAAGGCATGGGATGCGGCGTGAAGAAAGGACAGAGAGCTTAGGGGAAGCAGTAATGGGATCATCGACGGCTATCATAAGTGGCTGAGAGTCCGGACACAAGGATTGGATTGGCTCCCAAATCTAAAGACTGTGAGAGACGATGAGGTTAAAGCTTCGGAAGAAAGTGATGAGGTACAAGCCCTAAAGGCAGAGCTTGAAAGAGCCCGGGTAGTCAAAGATAAGTTCAAGTCCATAGCCATCAAAGTCTGAAGAGAGTATGATGAACTAAGGGACGTCAATATGGCCACCGCTGAAGCCTTGGAACGAGAAACCAAGAAGGCCCGAAAGGAAGAACACGACCAAAACAAAGTTTTGAGGGGCTTTATAGGGCAGCAATAGTGAGCTCAAGCTCCGAAGAGGTGAAATGAATCATCACGGGTCAAAGGCATGATCTTGAAGGACGAGCTAAAGGCTTGCCTTAGGTCGAAAAGAAATTTGTCCCAACAGTTAAGCGAGACTGAAGGGAATATGTGGGCCATCATCGATGAGTGCAAAGAGAAGCTAAATCTAGCAGCGACTCACGAGCAAAGGCTAGAGGATGAGTACGCCAAGATATCAGCAGAAAGGGAAGCAAGGGAAATGGTAATTGATTCATTGCACCAAGAGGCAATAATGTGGATGGACCAATTTGCTCTTACTTTGAACATGAGTCAAGAACTTCTCCGATTGCTAGCCAAGGCCAAAGCAATGGCGGACACCTACTCCGCCCCCGAGGAGATCCACGGACTTCTCAGCTATTGTCAGCATATGATAGACTTAATGGACCATATGATTAGAAACCGCTAGGAAGTTTGTATTGTCGCTCAGATCTTGACTAGTTATAACTTTTTGAATAAAATGAGTTTATCCCATGTTTTTACTCCAAAAATCAGTGCGAATCGAGTCACTCCCGCATTTTATCTCTAGCATGCATTGTATGTTGGTCTCGTCCTTTGTCACGGGAAGCCGAAAGGTCCATATCACCTTCTTAACTATACACATGGGGCACTGCGCTCCCAGATGCGCAAGTAAGAAGAGATAATTTTCCGGGCTCTCGTGTCCATAAATGCATTCATATCATGCATCGCATAAGCATCTCTTCATGGCATCATAATGAACACATCGTTCCTGCATTTTTCCGTTATCATATTCCAGCCTCACATTTTGCATGAGTCATTGCATCATCATGCATATGCGTTCAACATACTTTTTGTTCTACATGTTTGCTCATACATGATCCTTGTATTTTCCTCTACAAAACAAAAACAAAAAAAAGGGAAGCATGAAAATTCTTGATGCATTCTTGGTTGCATATATTCGGTACCATGAGCCAACCATGTTGGGATCATAAACCCGTTTCACTTAAAAACAAAATGAGTGAGCATGGTACCTAATGCATGGTTAACTAAGAAAAGATGTTTCTTCGGGCATCTCAATTTCATTATTACATTCTCCATGCATAGTATGCATATTCCCGAGTCTTTCATCCCTATGAAATGTTGTTGAAGTATTGGCGATCAAAATCGCCATTCCCTGGGTTATGGGGTTGAACCAAGCTCATGCTTTTTCGAAAAAAGTTCATCAAGTCAAGTTGAAGTATGGAAGTAACCATCTTGCAAAAATTGGGGCAAAAGATGAATTGTGTTACATCATTGCTTCGGCTACTGTCAAACACATTTAGGATTGTTGATATCCTTGTTACTTCCAGTTTCACCTTGACAAAGAGGTCATGGACCAAGTTGAAAATCTAAATTGATTCAACCCCATGTCCTGTGTAAAAATTCGCAATACTTCAACTATGCATCATTCGCATACATCCATGCTTTTCATTGGTTGCATTGCTCATTACATTCTTTCCTTGAAAAATAAAATAATAAAAAAAAGAACTTAATCATTGTTATAAAAAAGAAAAAAAAACATGCTTTAAGGTGCCCTTACCGAACCTGTGCTAGAGCTAGAGTAATGGGTAAAGCGGAGGAGGTACAAGAGCAGATGAAGGCCGACATGGAGGCCATGAAAGAGAAAATGGCCAAAATGATGGAGGCCATAATAAGCATGAAAAAGATAAAGGAAGTCGATACGGTTGCAGTTTCCGCTACCAGTGTTGTTGCTAAGGTGAACCCGATGCCCCCATCTGGCCTCAACCAAATGAATCATCCAACCTCAAATATGGTAGGCAAAGATTTGGGAAGTACGGACGGCCCCATGATGTGCAAATTCAAAATGAGCACGCCTTCCCATCATATGGCTTGCCTCCCAACTATACACCACCCAATGTGGCATACATTCCCAATGAGGATGTCAATAACTCCGCTCCCATACTCATTGAAATGTCTCTCAACCCATGGGGGGAGGCACATGAAATTCCCCACCACAATCTAGCCGACTTCGAGCCTTGCCTCGGATATGCCGCTGAAGGGCAAGCAGTTGTTGGTATACCCCTGCAAAACACTTTGGAAGGCCCTCAGTATCATCCACAACCACAACCCTCACGTTCCACAGCGGTTAAAAACCCTCATGACTATGGCAGGAATGGGAAAGTTGGATCATCTAGAGGAAAGGCTCAGGGCCATTGAAGGAGGTGAAGATTATGCCTTTGCTAACCTAGAAGAGTTGTTCCTAGTACCTAATATCATCACCCCTCCCAAGTTCAAGGTGCTGGACTTTGACAAGTACAAGGGGACTACTTGCCCCAAGAACCATCTAAAGATGTATTGTCGGAAGATGGGGGCATAAGTAAAAGATGAGGAATTGTTGATACATTCCTTCCAAGAAAGTCTTACTGGGGTAGTTGTTACCTGGGACACTAACTTGGAACCTTCCCGAGTCCATTCCTGGGAGGACCTAATGGTTTCCTTCGTTAGGTAGTGTCGGTATAATGGCTTCGGATAGGATGCAACTACAAAACATGTGCAAAAAAAGGGGGCACGAATCTTTCAAAGAATACGCCCAAAGGTGGAGAACCTAGCAGCTCAAGTGGCACCTCAATGACGAAAAAACGATGACAATGATAGTAGACACATTACCAGTATTCTACTATGGAAAATGGTGGGCTACGCACCTTCAAAGCTTTGCGGATTTGGTCTTTGCCAGTGAAAGGATCGATGTGGGTCTGAAAAGAGGCAAATTTAGTCATCCTGCTTGGACGAATGAGAAAACTGGGGCAAATGAAGAGGGTGAGGATGAAGGAGAAGCCCGTGCTGTGACTGCCATTCCTATACAGCCAAGTTTCCCACCAACCCAACAATGTCATTACTCAGCCAATAACAAACCTTCTCCTTACCCACCGCCCAGTTATCCACAAGGGCCATCCCCTAAATCAACCATAAAGTCTGTCTACCGCACTTCCAATGACGAACACCACCTTTAGCACAAACCAAAAACACCAACCAAGAAATGAATTTTGCAGTAAAAAAGCCTGTAGAATTCACCCCAATTCCAGTGTCCTATGCTGACTTGATCCCATATCCACTCGATAATTCAATGGTAGCCATAACCCCAACCAAGGTTCCTCAACCTCCATTTTTCTGAGGATACGACTCGAATGCAACGTATGCTTATCATGGAGGAGCCCCGGGGCATTCCATTGAGCATTGTATGACCCCGAAGCATAAAGTGTGAAGTCTAATTGATGCGGGCTGGTTGAAATTTGAGGAGAATCGCTTGTTGAATCCTAACATTGACAAGCAACACCATACATGGGGCAATTCTGGAAGCTGTTGTTATGACTCATCAGGATTTTCGAGTTTATGCCATTATTATAAACCACAGTTACAATGCTAAATGATATGGATAAAATGGACATCCTTGTCTCTCTCATCCTCTCACGAACACATCTTTGCTTATTCAACTTCCACCGGAATGTGAGTGTAAGCCATTGGTCTGTTTGCTCAAGCAACCTGCGCTCCTGAGTGTTGACTTCCAAGACCGTTCAATCAGAGATTACTCATCTTGCACGTTGGTGGGGGTGTCGTAAAACGACGAGTAAAGTAAAAAAAAAAAAAAAAAAAAGAGGGGGCATTTGATTGACTATGTTTTCAAGTAAAAATATAGACGTTCATGTGACCTCATTTTATCATTCCGGAAAGTTTGTCTTCTTCGAGAAGCGAGTTGTCAAGAATAGGATGTTGGACAGATGGCCTCAGTTATCTTAAGAAAGGGGGGGTTGAATTAAGATGCAAAGACTATTCCCCAATTGAACTATCACTCTTTCTTTTTGGATTAACAATGCACCCTTAACATGAATTACTCAAAAGACAATTCAAAATAAACTTCTTTAAAGCAAAAGATAAATAGCAATAAATAAAAGAAGTTTAAAGGAAGAGAGGAATGCAAGCTTGATTTATACTGGTTCGGCCACTTCCCGTGCCTACGTCCAGTCCTCAAGCAACCCACTTGAGATTTTCCACTCTCTTTGTAAAACTCCTTTTACAAAGTCTGAACCACACAGGGACAACCCTTCCCTTGTGTTCAAGAATCCTCTACAACAAGAGACCCACGGTCTCTTAATCCCTTTTCAGAAATAAGAAGGAGAGAAGAAGAGATCTCTCTTAAAAGAGATAGATTGTACAATGAAGATAAATCAAAATTCCTTATTGAATATGCAAGTGGTTGACCAAGGAATCTTTTTGAGAGGATAAGACAGTTCAGTTCAGAAAAACTCTTAATCTTTTGAGAGGATAAACTTTTTGGGCTATGAAAATTCTCTTTAAATTTGTGCTTCCAAGCCACCTTTGATGGCCATTCATAAACCGTTTGAATAGATGTGACTCTTGGAAATTATTTTCCGAAAATCCCCTCTGGTAATCGATTACAAGACTTGTGTAAACGATTACAGGTTTTGAAATTTGAATTAAAACGTTAAAAAAAAAAACTGCTGGTAATCAATTACCATCCATGTGTAATCGATTACACATTATAAATTTTGAATTCAAATTTCTAGTGACTGTTATAAACATTTTCAGCTGCTGGTAATCGATTACCAGAGGGCAAATCTCAATTTGAAATGATAGAATTCTTTGGTCAAACCTTTTGTTTTTTCAATTTGGAAACTTCTTCCTAAGATTCTAGAGATCAACTTGATCATATATCTTGATTTTCTTAGATTCTTGTCTTGAATAAAACTTAGAAGCACTTGATCCTTTAGCATCATCAAGACATCAAAACATCTTGCTTCTACATAGGAGTCATTTGACTTAATCCATCAACTGAAAAATCCTTCAACTATTTCTCGTCCTTGGAAAATTCTTTTTGCAAGAATCAACTGCTTCTTTCATTCTTCCTCACTACGAGGTTGTGAAAACAAGACAACAATTGGTACCTCTAAGCCCTACACTGGGGCAACGAAAGGCACCATGCAAAAACCTCAAGCGAACCTAGGGGCAGATTAGAAGTTTTCACCCAATAGGTTCCCAGCTACAAGGTCATGACGAAAGATAACAATTGGTACCTCAAAGCCTTACACTGGGGCAATGAGGGGCATCGTGCATGAGCCTTAAGTGAACATAGGGGCAGATCAAAAGTTCACACCCGTCGATGTTTTTAAACAAGAAAAAAAAGGGGGAGACAAGCCCTGAAATTTCAATAGATTTATTAAACATCAAACGGCTCCATTCCCGTCACTCCAAAACGGTCAAGTGACTAAATCAAACAGAACATACACTCTGAGGGAGTTCCCGGAGAGATTTGCAAAAAGATAGGATGAGGTTGCATGAATTATCACCTCTTTCAAAAGGACAGTCAATCTGTGTTTTCCAAAAAAATTAAATCAAAATCAAAATCACAAAATAGGGAAAGAATGTCATGAACGTTGTACAACTTTCCATTACATTGCATTGTTTCATATGAAGTCTGCATTTACCGCATTTCAAGACAAAGGTTGCATGCATTTGCATCCCTAAAAATCATGTTAACTGCATAGATTTCCTACATCTAATATCCAGTCGTGTGGATTTGGGATGACCAACCCTCTCGATGAGTCGATCTCTTGCTTTCTCATAAGGGTGAACCCTTGGGTACTAGTTACCCTCACCGTCAGAGGACTGCACGTCCTCACCTTTAGAGGGCTACACGCTCTCACCGTCAGAGGACTGCACGTCCTCACCTTTAGAGGGCTACACGCTCTCGCCTTCAGAGGACTGCACGTCCTCACCTTCGTAGGGCTACACGCCCTCACCTTTAGAGGACTACACGTCCTCGCCAACAGAGGGCTGCACGCCCTCACC
The DNA here is from genome assembly GCF_000004515.6 of Glycine max. NCBI lineage: Eukaryota > Viridiplantae > Streptophyta > Magnoliopsida > Fabales > Fabaceae > Glycine > Glycine max. The sequence continues at coordinate 21,318,533 of NC_038248.2, read as the reverse complement.
TTGAAAGGACTACACGTCCTCACCTTGAAAGGACTACACGTCCTCGCCAACAGAGGGCTGCACGCCCTCACCTTGAGAGGACTACACGTCCTCACCATCAGAGGGCTGCATGCCCTCACCTCCAGAGGACTACATGTCCTCGCCTTGAGAGGGCTACACGCCCTCACCTTGGGTACTAGTTACCCTCACCGTCAGAGGACTACACGTCCTCGCCTTTAGAGGACTACACGTCCTCGCCAATAGAGGGCTGCACACCCTCACCTTGAAAGGACTACACGTCCTCGCCAACAGAGGGCTGCACGCCCTCACCTTGAGAGGACTACACGTCCTCGCCATCAGAGGGCTGCACGCCCTCACCTCCAGAGGACTACATATCCTCGGCTTGAGAGGGTTGCACACCCTCACCTTTAGAGGGCTACGTGTCCTCATTTTCAGTGTGCTCCACATCCACACCTTAAGAGAATTTAAGGTCCTCTGCCCTTAAATGCTTAACCGAGACTTGCACTCCCGGTTAAGGGGCCAGTAGTTTCCTTTTAGCGGTTCTTGGGCCACCCCCTGATATTGGAGGAGGGCCAACTGTGCGAGCACAACCAGAAAGGGAGGCTATCACACAGCTACTATGCATACCGGGGCAAGATTTCACCCATGCCGCTGCAAAGAGACGAGTGTGGATCATGCGCACCAACATGACCACTCTTACACAGATATAAATGACGTTGTTACTTAGCAACATTATGCCCAACGACCGTAATGCCGATCTTCCCCTGCGGAAGTATCAGTTGGTCTGTGCCGTCCCGACACAGGTAGGTATGCATTATTTCCAACTAATTTCTAATGCCATCTACTATTTGCAGGGATCGCGCCCACAAGACACCCAGTGGACCCGGAAGAGTCCAACAGGGCCCTGGGGTTTCCAGCTCTGGTTACGGGCCTCTATCAGTCCTACAGGGTGCCCGTACCCCCCTAGCAAGGTCATGCCATCCCGACATAGGTGAGTATGCATATGGTTCAAACTAATTTCTGATGTCATCTATTGTTTGCAGGGATCGCGCCCGCAAGACATCCAATGGACCCGAAGAAGTCCAACAGGGTCCTAGGGTTTCCATCTCTAATTACGGGCCTCTGTCATTTCTACGGAGTGCCCGTCGACCCCAGCAAGTTCATCAGGCCCCTATTAATTGGGCTTTCATCAAGAAGTACTGCGCCCCCAGGCAGACGCAGGGCGAAACACCACAGCAGCATTGGGATGGCCGGTAGCGGGCAATAGACACACCGCCACCACCTCTAAAGTTCACCTCAGCTCATCCATAAAAAGGTTAGAGTGTTGCCTACGACACATGGCCGACCAGCAGGCTACCAAGTCCAAAGCCAAAGATAAGCAAAAGTACTAGGTCCGTGACCAACAAGTCATAAGGCATCCAACTCAAGACGTTAAAGAAGCGCTACTAGGAGGCAACCTAGTAACTTTTAAATTTCTGCTTGCTATTTGATCACCTTTTGTTTCTCAAGTCATATTGGGACACACCTAGTTGCTCATGATCCTAAGAATTTAAATAAAACGAGCACAAGTTCGAAAGGTAGTCATACCTCACAAAATATATATATGTATGTTTAGGTAGCAAGATACCTTAGATATGCATGTATGTAGCAAAAAGATACCTCACAAAATATTTATATGTATGTTTAGGTAGAAAGATACCTTAGATATGCATGTATGTAAACAAAAAATACTTCACAAAATATATATATGTATGTTTAGGTAGAAAGATACCTTGGATATGCATGTATATAGCAAAAATACCTTACAAAACATATAGATGTATGTTTAGGTAGCAAGATACCTTGGATATGCGTGTATATAGCAAAAATACCTCACAAAAATATACACATGTTTAGGTAGCAAAATACTTCATGAAAAAAAAACAAGAAAAAGAAATAAACAAATGATAAAAAAGGAAGAAAGAAAAAATAGAAAATAAGTTATCTAGCTAAAAACCAACATGCTTTTGAAAGAGATAACTTCCAACTTTTCTTTGAAAAAATTCACTGATCATAACTAGCTTTTTTAAAAAAAATGTGTGTACACCTGAAGGGTGAATGCTGTGAAAATTTTCCCGGACGTCCAAAATGGACTCGGATGAATGCACAAATTGATAAAAGAACATATTTTGGAAACATTGGGTTGATTTAAAATAGAGGAAATGAATCCTGAGCCCTAGCATCACATGACCATAAAAATTTGACACTTGAGTGTCCGCATAGGTGCATGCATGACCAGTTTTGCATAAAATTTCCAAATAATCATTTTTGCATTTGTGTCATGGAAATAATGTGGGGCATCCCTTTTACCCTTGAACCAAACCAAACCCTGACATGTATCATGTCTGGCCATTCTACAAGCCTTGAGCCAAAATCCTGACTCACCATAAACCTCGATCCAGGGTGAGAATGTCAATCCTTACCCTCGGAAGCAAAAAAAGAAAGGAAGGAAATTCCCAGTCAAAGAGTGGGAGAAAGCGAAAAGAAAAGAAAGAAAATTCCCAGTCAAAGAGTGGGAGAAAGCGAAAAGAAAAGAAAGAAAATTTCCAATCAAAAAGTGGGAGGAAAAAAAAAGGGAAAAAGGAAAATTTCCAATCAAAGAAAAAAGGGAGGAAAGAAAATTCCCGATCAAGGATCGAAAGAAAACAGAAGAAATGTGCAGAAAGGTCGTTGGACCAGACAATATCTGAACAATACAAAATTGTCACCAAATGAACAAAAGGAAGGAAAGGAAACCACAACCTGAAGTGGTCTTCCCCCTTTGATTGCCAACCAAAATCCTGTGCGTCGGTGACTTGCTCGCCTCGCGTCAAACAAGAACAGAAAAGGAAAAAGCCAAAAAAAAATCAAAAGCCGAAAAACCCACCAAAAGAACCCATTTCCAAGGGAAGTCCTATTGATCCATGATCACGCATGTAATCTTTGATTTGATAGGAAATAATTCGCAAAGTCAAGTCGTGACATATCTATGGTTCGGAATTAGGATAAAACACTTACCTGTGCGAGATTGATACACTTTGAGTGGATTTCTTCTATTTTTGTCGAACCCAGTGTTTCCTCTAAATGGTCATTTAGAAACGAAATGCTAACATCCAAAATCTCATTTATGGTTATGGGGGGTTTCATCAGCAGACTCTCATTCCCTGGTAGACGCATTGTTTTTCACTCAAAAAAGCATATGCTGCTCTAATCAGTTGGAATATTTGTCTCTTTACTAAAGCATGTTTGCATTTTAGTGGAGAAAACACCGAGACTTTTTCAAGTCTCACAAGTTATCCAGAACTACGTAGGTCTGAGTTCCTCATTTGAGGATACGTAGGAGCAAAAGCCCTGCTTTTGTCGACCACACCGCTTTTTGTTACCATGAACCAAGAGCTGGTAGCCCGCGGAGACACCTTACGGTTATCCGCACCTCGTCATTCAGTGACCCCAAGTGTGATTGACGAGCAGAGGCCAATGTGGTCATCTGTGCCCTTTCCGGAGGTGTCAGCATCTTCCGGTGGAGACTTTTTCAAGTCTCACAAGTTATCCAGAACTACGTAGGTCTGAGTTTCTCATTTGAGGATACGTAGGAGCAAGAGCCTCACTTTTGTCGGCCACCCTCACAAGTTCTGTCATGCTGGCACTAGAGTCACGTGACATGCGGAGATACCTAAGTGGTTGTCCGCACTTTCAAAACTTTTTTTTGCTGTCTGTAAGACGAAAAGCCTGATAGCACGCAGAGACTAACGTTGTCTTCTGCGCCCTTCGTCAATCGCGACCGACAAGCCCGTTGACACGCGGAGATTTACGTCATCTTCCGCGCTCACAAGATCTGTCATACTGACATTTGAGTCACGCTGACGGGCGGAAATACCCGAGTGGTTATCCGTATAAACATTCTTTTTTGCTGTCTGTAAGACGAAAAGCCTGATAGCACGCAGAGACTAACGTCGTCTTCTGCGCCTTTCGTCAATCACGACCGACAAGCCCGTTGACACGCGGAGATTTACGTCATCTTCCGCGCTCATAAGATCTGTCATAATGACATTTGAGTCACGCTGACGGGCGGAAATACCCGAGTGGTTATCCGTATAAACATTCTTTTTTGTTGTCTGTAAGATGAAAAGCCTGATAGCACGCAGAGACTAACGTCGTCTTCTGCGCCCTTCGTCAATCGCGGTTGACAAGCCCGTTGACACGCGAAGATTTACGTCATCTTCCGCGCTCACAAGATCTGTCATACTGATTTTTGAGTCACGCTGACGGGCGGAAATACCCGAGTGGTTATCCGTATAAACATTCTTTTTTGTTGTCTGTAAGACGAAAAGCCTGATAGCACGCAGAGACTAACGTCGTCTTCTGCGCCCTTCGTCAATCGCGGCTGACAAGCCCGTTGACACGCGGAGATTTACGTCATCTTCCGCGCTCACAAGATCTGTCATACTGACATTTGAGTCACGCTGACAGGCGGAAATACCCGAGTGGTTATCCGTATAAACATTCTTTTTTGTTGTCTGTAAGACGAAAAGCCTGATAGCACGCAGAGACTAACGTCGTCTTCTGCGCCCTTCGTCAATCGCGGCCGACAAGCCCATTGACACGCGGAGATTTACGTCATCTTCCGCGCTCATAATATCTGTCATACTGACATTTGAGTCACGCTGACGGGCGGAAATACCCGAGTGGTTATCCGTATAAACATTCTTTTGCTATCTGTAAGACAGAACGCTTGAGAGCATGCAGAGACTGACATCGTCTTCTGCACCTTTTGTTCCCCCGGGGACAACAAGTCATTTACATGTGGAGGTATTTTATGGTCACCCGCGACTCTCGTCAACCGAGGGGAACGAAATTAGTGTCTTATCTTTACTTCCCTTTTATCTCCAATAAAAGACAAGTAAAGAGGGGCAACTGTCATACCCTAATTTCGTCCGGGGACCTTTGCTTGGTGACATGCAACTTGTGTTTGGTCATTTTGAGGTGCTTGGCACCCATCATTAGGCAGTTTGTGAAGTTCCGTGACGTGCCAAAAATCAAAAGAAAGTATTGATGCACAATCCGTAAGGTTCCGTGACACATCGGAAATAAAAAAGGAAGCATCGTTGCACAATTCGTGAGGTTCCGTAACATTTCGTAAGTCAAAAAAGGGATGATTATGTAATCCGCAAGGTTCCGTAACATTACGGAAAGAAAGCAGGTATCGTTACGAAATTCGTAAAGTTTCGTAACGTTACGAAACAAATCACCCAAAAAAAGGCAAAGGGGGTGTATTTAGTAAAATGGGGGTTGCAAATAGCAATTTTTGAATCTGGGCCCTTCTAGAGGTTTCTGGGCAATTTTTTGCTTAAAGTTGAAGCAACCTAGCTCGCCTGGGCGAGCTAGGTGGCCACCACACCCCCTGTTTTGTTGAAAAATGGGATTCCGGGGCTTCCGGGACACCCGTAATGCTTCCGTAAAATTTCCATAACTCTAAATAAGCATAATTAACTTAATACGGGTGAGACGGAAGAGAAAAAAAAGAATAAAATCAAGTCCTATATGCTTCCGTAAGGCTTCCGTAACTTTTCCGTAAATTACGAAAGAAGGGGGGTGAACTTATCAAAATTGGGGGGATGCAAATAGCAATTTCGAAATTTTGAATTGGACCTTCCAGAATGTTTTTTGAAGCTGGGTTGCTTCTGGATGAAGCAACCCAGCTCGCCTGGGCGAGCTGGGCGGCAACCTCCTCCCCCTTTTTCCTATAAATAGGCTGAAGGGGGCTGTTCTAAGGATCCCGGAGCCCCCTGGCTATGTATTTTAGCTGTTTTGGGTGAAAAAAATTGTTTCCGTGAAGAAAATCCAAGCCGAGGTGCTTCCGTAATGCTTCCGAGATGTTTCCGTAAGCAAATCCGTGAAGGTTTTCATCCGTTCTTCACCGTTCTTCGTTCTTCAACGGGTAAGTTTTTGAATCCGAGACTTTCAATTCATTTCTTGTTTTTTTTAAGCTTTCATCTTTATTTCGTTCATTTTCGATTTCTTTTCTTTCGTCTTTAACGTGCTTTTACTATTTATTTAAGCCGTTTTCTCACCTAATAAATGATAAAATGAATTTCAACCGATCATTTGTGTTGTAATCTCGTTTAATCACTTTTAGAACAAAATCTAACCGATCGTTCATGCTATAACCTCGGTTAAACCAAAAAAAGTAAAAATAATAATAAAATAATCAAAATATCTTTGAATAAAATAACCAAAAAAATCAATCGGACGTTTTTCTTTGGAAGTTCCTTGAATGAATTGATTAATAACCAAAGTGAAACTAAGACTAAAATAGACTCACAAATCAAGTTTTGTCCGAAAAATCACTAAAAACCGTTTTAAGGTCCAACGCCTTAAACGGTCCTCTTTGCTTTTATCGGTTAACATGGACCGTTCAAAAGCATAAAATCAACATGTAACTTTACCACTTTTGCAAGAACTACGTAGGTCTGATTTCCTCATCGCAATTGAGGATACGTAGGAGCAAAAGCCCCGCTTTTGTCGACCACCCCAAGAGATCGTTAATGGTCCAACGCCTTAACGTTTCTCATCTTTCAAAATCAAAAGACCGTTTAATGGTCCAACACCTTAAATGACCTTTTGTTCAATAAAAACATACTTTGCAAAAAAGACAAAAACAACTTAACCAAACACTTTGTTCCGAAAGAACTACGTAGGTCTGATTTCCTCTTCCCAATTGAGGAATACGTAGGAGCAAAGGGAAACACCCTTGTCGACCACAAAAAGAGAAAAATATAAAAAAGGGCATAAAAGATATAAGAACGTAAAGGGAACGTAAAAATCAAAGTCATGTTTGCACATTCGATTAAAGGCTGCCGTCCCTTGTGACGGACGTGTGGGGTGCTAACACATTCCCCGTGCGTAAATACAACTCCCGAACCTTTCACTTAAAATTTCGTAGATCGCGTCTTTTCCGGTTTTTCCGATGTTTTCCTCAAATAAACGTTGGTGGTGACTCCGCGCGTATTCCTTTCGTGGAACACGCATCCCGCGAGTCACGCGTCGCCCTCCCGCCGAAGGGTAGGTTGCGACACACATACATTCACAATTTGTAGTTTCCATAGTTGCATCACAAAAAACACAATTTAGATTCACCCCATTAGCCACAATGTTTCTTTTCTTCAAATTTTCCACCGTTTGGATTCTATTGAACACCATCTTCCACAGCAATCCCTTAACCTTACATGGTACTGGGTGTTGCCACTATTGTTTATAGAACTTGGCATCTTCCATATTCCCTTCCATGTGCAGCTTGGCATATACTTCCTTCAAAACATATTTCTTCTTCCCACTGTTAGACCACTCCTAGCCAGCCATGGATGATTGAGCTAGCTTAGCCCCTTCCAAATATTTTCAAATTGGTTTAATTTCGGTATTTCCCAGTCAAACCAAGGTATCCTTAGAATCCTCTTAACGCTTAGCTAGTAAGATTGCAGAGGAGAGGACATGAACCAAGACACCTTATTAACATTATAGGCTGTGTTCGGTCTTGTTAAGGTGACATACTGTAGTGCACCAACAATATTGCGATATTGATGAGCATTAGGCAGTAATTCTAGTTTGTGGGAAGGTTTAGGATTCAGTTAGAGGGAAGGCATGTGGGGAAGTACATTAAGTACACACCAGAGGATCTAGAAACCTATCTATTAGATTTATTTGAAGGATCCCCTGCTGTATTGCATCACATAAGGAGGAAAAGTACATAGTAAGCAGCAGATGATCCGTGCGCTACTCTTCTCGCACCTTCGCTCAAACGTGTCAAATAAGTCCGCCAAGATAGCCACTACCGGGCTTTCTTTGCTATGGTGATATGCAAGGAAAGCATCAATTGCGGCTAGGTCCACCAAACCATCCATGTTTGGAAAGAGGACAACCCCAAAGATTATCAATGCTAATACGTCCATAAACGGGACCCACTCCTCTTGATTTGCCATATCCCTTGCCTTGCCTTCTAGGTACTTCCGTGGTAGGCCCACTACACTGTTTTGAGTTTGCTTTACACGATCCAATCCTCTCGCCGAATCCTGACCACAACTGTAATCTTGCTCAAGGAGGGAAGAAAGCCGGAGAAAAGATACGGTTTCTTTCCCCCAAGAGGACATCCTAGAATCTCCTCAAATTCTTCAACAGTCGCTACTAATTGGAAGTCTCCAAATGTGAAGCATCTCAAAGGTTGGTCATAGTATTGGGTGAGTGATACAATGACTTCTGTGGATATCTCTGCTATGGTCAAATCTAAGATCTTTCTGTACGCCTTGCGGAAGGCTTGCATTTGGAGAGGTCCCATCAACCGCCCCAGCTCCTTAATGCTGGTGATATCTAGGCCCTTAATCTTGACTTGATAAAACCTTTTTCCAGTTTGATTTGTTCCCATGTTTTACTAAAGGGAAACAAAAACCCAGTGCGAATCAAAACTCCGACATCTATCATGGGTGGAATGGATGAATGCATAAAGAAATGCATATGACACTGATGCAATTTATGAATACGGGAGCCCGGGAAATTGTCTCCTTCTTAGATACAATGTCTTGGGGTAGCACAGTGCCCGACGTATGTATTAAAGAAGGTGACACGGACACTCCGTTGGTTTGCCAAAGAGAGGGGATCAAGACAGAACCTGTGCATGATGCATATGCGAAAGGCACAATATGGGGATGTACATAGTATGACAATATCTACAAACAAATATAAGCAAAGGGGTACATGAAACTTTAGGACTACATGCATGGCAGTGTGAAAAAGCGGCTACATGGGAGAGGGCTAAAAGGACTTTTTAGTGATAATTCCCAAGGTGGTCATATCTCTCTTGATGGTCTCTAGAGGTATCATCCCCTTCGAAGAACATATTGCAGCAGTAGGGACTACTAGCAACAATATGTTATCAAAGAGAAAAACTCTAGATGAGGGTTCACTGTAATCAAGCAAGTCGAAGACCTAGCATGATCACAAATTCACCTCCACTCCTTATGTTCCCACGAACCCGGGTATAGGGCCCTTTTTCAACTCACTGTGTGTGCAAATAGTGTTGGTGTTTGTGTGCATCAAATGAATAAATATTTACCTGATGCATACATTTTAAAACACACAAAAAGCATCAAAAAGAGTTTATATACACAAAAACATAAGAAAAAAAAGAAAAAGAACAAAAGGGAAGTCATAGTAAGGAAAACACACTGATTGATTGGCCTAACTCTCTAACAATAGTCCCCAGTGGAGTCGCCAACTGTCGCAACCTACCCTTCGGCGGGAGAGCGACACGAGACTCGCGGGAGCGTCTTCCATGGATGGGAAACGCGCGGAGTCGCCACCAACGTTTATTTGAGGAAAAACGTCGGAAAAACCGGAAATGACGTGGTCTACGAACTTTAAGTGAAAGGTTCGGGATTTGTATTTACGCACGGGGAAGGTATTAGCACCCCACAAGTCTGTCACAAGGGATGACAGCCTTTAATCAAGTGTGTAAACATGACTTCAATTTTTATGTTCCCTTTTACGTCTTTATGTGTTTTTGTACCTTTTATATATTTTTTTATCTTTTTGTGGTCGACAAGGGTGTTTCCCTTGCTCCTATGTATCCCTCAATTGTGATTAGGAAATCAGACCTACGTAGTTCTTTGAGAACTAAACCTTGGTTAAATTGTTTTTATCCTTTTTTGCAAGATATATTTTTATTGAATGAAAGGTCATTTAAGGTGTTGGACCATTAAACGATCTTTGATTCTTTTTGAAAGGAGAGAAATCATTAAGGCATTGGACCATTAATGATCTCTTGGTTTTTTGAAAGAGGTGACAAAGCTATGTATTGTTTTTAGGCTTTTTAAATCCACGTCTAACCAATAAAAGCGAAAAAGATCATTTCAAGGCGTTGGACCTTAAAAATGGCTTTTAGGTGATGACAAAAGTTTGATTTATGAATTGATTTTAGCCTTAGTTTCACTTTGGTTATTAGTCAATTCAATTAAGAAAGAAAAATTCCAAATAAAAACGTCCGATTGATTTTTTTTATTTTTACTAAAAGATATTTTTTTGATTATTATATTATTATTTTGCCTCTTTTTTGGTTTTAAACGTGGTTACGGCATGACCGAACGGTCGGATTTCATTTTAACAGAAATTAAAAGATGTTACAATATGAATGATTGATGGAAATTTATTTTATTTTTTGATTAGGCGAGAAAACGACTTAAATAAACGACTAAAGCACGCCAAAAGGGGGTACAAAAAGTAAATGAAATGAAAATAAAAGCATGTGAAACAAGTGGAGACCACTAAGGGTACATAGAATGAATTGAAAAGTTCGATTTCGGGAACTTACCGGTTGAAGACTGAAGAACGAACGAAGAACGATGAAGAACGGCGGAAAATCTTCGCGAAATCACCCACGGAAACGTCTCGGAAGCGTTACGGAAGCGCCTCGGCTTGGATTTTCTTCACGGAAACAATTTTTCTCACTAATTTTAAGTGATTCTCAGATACTAGGAGGGTTGAACATTTTTGTTCTTCCCTCCTCCCCCTATTTATAGGAAAAATGAGGGAGGAGCTTGCCACCCAGCTCGCCCAGGCGAGCTAGGTTACTTCCTCCAGAAGGCGGTGCCTTCTGGTGGAACTTCCTGGAAGGTCCAAGTGGGCCTGATTGCTATTTACACCCCCTATTTACTAAATACACCCCCTTCTGCCTTTTTTTGCTGATTCTTTTTCCATAATGTTACGGAACTTTACGAATTACGTAACGATACTTGTTTTCTTTCCGTAATGTCACGAAACCTTACGGATTACATAATCATCCCTTCTTTGGCTTTCGGGATGTTACGGAACTTCACGGATTGTGCGACAATGCTTTCTTTTGACTTCCGGCATGTCGCAGAACTTCACGGATTGCCTAACGATGGGGGTCAAGTACCTCGAAGTGGTCAAACGAGGGTCGCATCCCAACAAACAGATGGTCCCCGGACGAAATTAGGGTATGACAGCTAGTAATTTACAATTTTCCTCCTTGGTTATGCATGAAGCGGAAATACATGATGTTGTCTATGATGATATCAGGCCCAAGACAGTCAGGAAATGACATTGATGTTTATCTCAGTCTATTAATAGAAGACTTGACAAAGTTGTGGGACGAGAGAGTTTTAGTGTTCAATGGGTCTCGAAATGAGACTTTTCAAATTCATGCAATGCTTTTTTGTACCATTAATGACTTTCCAGCATATGTGAATTAAAGTGGTTACAGTGCTAAGGGCCATCGTGCATGCCCCATCTGTGAAGACGACACAAGCTACATACAACAGAAACATGGTCGAAAAACAATCTACACTAGGCATCGACGTTTTCTAAAATCTCATCACCCTTACAGGCGATTGAAAAAAGCATTTAATGGAAGTCAAGAGCATGAAACTGCACCGATACCTTTAACTGGTCACCAGGTCTTCCAACGGATTGAACACCTGAATACTATATTTGGAAAGACCTAAAAGAAGGAAAAAAGTAAGACTTGCATATGGAAGAAGAGGTTGATTTTGTTTCATCTTATGTACTGGTTGATCTAGATGTTAGACATTGTATTGATGTTATGCATGTGGAGAAAAATGTATGTGATAGTGTCATTGGGATGCTTCTTAACATTCAAGGCAAGATGAAAGATGGTTTGAATACTTGTCAAGATCTAGCTGAGATGGTATACGAGCGCTATTACATCTAAGGTCTGATGGTAAAAAACATATACTTGCCTCCAGCTTGTCATACTTTGTCCAGAAAGGAGGTCAGTTTTTGTCAGTGCCTGCGCTGGGTCAAAGTCCCACAAGGGTACTCTTCAAATATTAAGAGCCTTGTGCAGTTGAAGGATCTTAAGTTGGTAGGGTTAAAGTCTCATGATTGTCATGTCTTGATGCAACACTTGTTAGCCGTGGCCATACGAGACATTTTTGCCTGACAAAGTCAGGCTTGCCATAACTCAGTTGTGCTTTTTCTTCAATGTCATATGTAGCAAAGTCCTTGATCCTATGAAGTTAGATGAGATGAAAAATGAGGCTGTTATTATATTGTGTCATTTGGAGATGTATTTTCCTCCTACTTTCTTTGACATCATGGTTCACTTAATTGTTCATCTGGTTAGATAAATCAAATGTTGTGGTCCTGTTTATTTGCAGTAGATGTACCTGGTTGACCGATACATGAAGATCTTAAAAGGGTATACCAAGAATCTATACCGTTTGGAAGCATCCATTGTTGAAAGGTGCATCGCAGAAGAAGCCATTGAATTTTGTTCAGAGTACATTGTAAAAGCTAAACCTGTTGGGCTTCCTGATTCTTGGCATGACGAAAGAGTGGGAGGTAAGGGTTCAAGAGGACTGCATGTTATCACTCCAAGGGTAGAAGATTTGCAACAAGCTCATTTGTATGTGTTGAATAACATTAATGGAGTTTTGCCATACATACTTCACCATGAAGGTTTAGTGAAGGAAACTAATCCAAAAATGTCGAAGAACAAGGTCTTGAAAGAGCATAACAACACTTTCCTAGATTGGTTTAAAGATACAATCTTTGTTGATGATAATACTTCTGAAATGTTAAGAAAACTAGCGGATGGGCCTAAAAGAAATGTTATAACTTGGCAAGGATACGATATAAACAAGTATTCCTTCTATACAAAAGCATAAGACGAGAAAAGTACAATGCAAAATAGTGGGGTCACCCTAAGGGCTGAATCTCAACACTTTACTAGTGTACATGATAACAATCCTCGTGTAGCTTCCATCCCTTACTTTGGTTTCATTGAAGAAATTTGGGAGCTTAACTATGTCAAATTTACTGTCTGTGTTTTCAAATGTAAATGGGTTGACAACAATATCGGTGTGTGGATCGATGATGTAGGATTTACATTGGTAGATCTAAAGAAACTCGCTTATCAGAATAACCCTTTCATCATGGCAGAACAAGCTAAACAGGTATTTTATGTTCAAGACCCTTGTGATGAAAGGTGGTAAGTGGTTCTACATGGGAAAACAATTGATGTTAATGTTGACGATGATGATTCATACATTGATATTTATGTTAGTCTTTTGTCCACACAAATGTCGCCTAACATCGTCGAGAAGAAGAAGCTGACGACGTTCATGCTAATCGTAATGATCATGATGAAGGAGAATTAATTAGCATCGTCTAATGTAATTTTCTTATTATGTATTTCATTTAAGTCCATTCATTTACATAAGGTATTCAATTTTGTGATAATGTTAATTAACTAATGTTTTTTTCTTTACAGGCAAATGGCTAAACCACCTAACTCTCCTCCTCCTCCTCCTCCTACTGGTGCACCATCACAGTCGCCATCTACCTTGAAGCAGACAAGAAAAGCCACACGACTAAGATCATTGGTGACTAGACCAGTTGGGACAGAGAAACCACTGGTCCATGTCGATCTTGTAACCGGGAAAGTCGACGGTCCCCACAGAAAGAAGTTAAGAACATATTTGGGGATCGTCGCTCGTGATAAGGTGAATGCAACATACGAGAATTGGAAATAAGTCTCTGCTGCTCAGAAGGATTTGATATGGGAGGATATTAAGGTATTTTAGTTAAATCTTTCATTTTGTTGATTGACAATCAAATTGTAATTTAGTAACAATAGAATGTAATTTTCCGTTTGTCAGGCTGAATTTGATATCCATGAAGCATTTGATCTGAGGACAAAAAAGAAAATACTCCAGACTGTGGGGGAGCGGTGGAGACAATTTAAGCCTGATTTGACGTTGAAATGGGCACTTACAACTGACAAGGAAAGTGTCGATGACACTGTATGCAAAAAGTATGACATTAGCAAGGAGAAGTGGACCCAATTTTGTCAGACTCGTAGAGACCCTTCGTGGGAGTTAAGTTTCTGATTTTCATTGTTTTAAACTTTAAATTCACTTACTATTATACATTGTAATGATAACTTTCAATAACATTTAATTTTTATAGGATGTGCGAAAAAAGGCATAGGTCATCCAGAAACAAAACACTTCCCCTCACGTGTTGTCTCGTTGGGGTTATGAATATCTAGAAAACAAGTTGATGGAGGAGAAGAAAAAGAAAAAAGTGGAGGAAGCTGCTCAATCCGGAAGCACTGACATCGTGGTTGATCCTCCATTTCCCATCAGACGACACGTGAAGTGGAAGATGGCCTGCACCAAGAAAACTGGCCAAATGACGTCTGAGGTAGCAAAGGAAATTGCTGACAAGCTTGTAAGTCACTTTCAATTGTTAATTGCAAATATTTATGCTTATTGTGTGATTGAGTAAACCAATAAATGTTTTCCTTACAGGATTCGTTGGAGGAGCAAGCCTCACAGGGTTCCTTTGTCTCCCATGGATGTCAGGATGTACAAACTGCAACCATTGCGCAACCAAAACACCCTTGTCGTGTGCGTGTTGTTGGAGCCGATGTCATGATCAAACAATACTTTGGACCGGCTCCAAGGACCTCCTGCACATCTTCCTCCATGGCTTTGGAAGACCTGGAGCAGCTGACGTAAAAAATCAGGTACCAGCTAGAGGAGCCGATCATAGAAAAAGTGACTCGACAACTAATGTTATCCTTCAACCAGATGCAGTCCCAGTTTCAATCACAGATGCAATCACAGGGACTCACACTGCCTTTTGAGCCTGAGGTTGGTCCTTCAGCTGCTCGTGTCAGTACAAAGGAGAGTTGTGTTGGTCCCTCAAGGAATGATCCAGACACGGGTAACTCAGACAAATGTGGGTTGTACGTCGAAGAAAATCCTCCCCACCTGGTTACCCTAGGAAGACTTTATGAGGGGTCCACAATCGTTAACAACATATCTTTGCTCCATGATCAAGTCAAGGTTGGTGTTGAGGAGGTTAGAGATGCAGATGCTCCCATTCCTGTACCCACTGAAGAGGTTAAGTTAGTGGGGCAGGCACTTAACACTTTCCTTGCTTGGTGACACATCTTGTTAAGCGTTTATCAGAATAGGTATTTCAGTGTTATTAAATGCTTTTTTTTCCAATTAAAGTGTTCACTATAATTAAATTATGTTAATTAACTGTGTTGGATAAACAGGGAGTTGTGGGACCAGCAAAACCTTCAGATAGGCCAGATCATGATGTCAATGATCCCCTATATCTGATGACTTTGACCATCCCACAGCTTTTTCTGAAGCCGTTGCAGGTTATGTGGGATGATATCGTGTTTGGGGTGTTTAATGACAACTTCCCCTTGTACATAAAGTATGAAGATTTATCTGAAATAGCACACGGTGGTCAATGTCTCAGGATCTCTATTATACAGTTGTGGATTCTATAAGTCAGTTTACATTATTGTTTATTACCTTACTTATTGTTTTTTATTCATACATAATTTACTTTATTTTAACAAAAATAGGCATATGACTAAGAAAAGTATGCGAGCGGGAAATGTCGATGTGTATGGATTCCTCGAGCCACAGTCCATACAGAGATATGGGCAATTGCAATTTGAATCAGAAAGTTATATTAAGAATTGGATGCAGAAATTAAAGAGGGATGTGTACCTAGGAGCCTACTTGAATGGGTAAGTTAAATTGAACAAATGAATTTAAATCATGCATAATAGTATAATAACCTATATTGGTCTCCATTGCAGTGCACATTGGGAAATGGTCGTCATTTTGCCTATGGAAAATATTGTCATCTGGTTTTGTTCGTTGCATAATAGGCCAGACAACTACCTCAAAGGAATAATTAACGGGTCAATGTTGTTTTTCAATACATTTGCATTAGCATTATTCGGGAACATCAATATTTTAATTGTACAATAAGCATCCATGTTTGTATTCAACAGTGCTTTGAAAGGACTTGACGATACTCCACAAAGTAAATCCAAGGCTGGTGTTAGGTGGATTGTTGTTAAAGTAAGTCATTTAAACAATGCTTCTAGTTATATTTTAGTACTGAGTACACTAATTTGTACTTAACGTTGAATATCTAAATTTCATAATGTATTTAGTGTAATAGACAAAAAGGAAGCACTGAGTGTGGGTATTACGTTATGCACTGGATGTCAACTGTAATCTTAGGAAGTTTCAAGAATAATTGGGAAAATTGTTTAATTCAAACAAATTTCATTTTGTTATCATTGGTATTATATTATTAACTTATGTTTTATTATATCATGCAGTATTTCAATGATGCTAGACCATTAGAACCAGAGAGATTGAAGGCGTTTCGCATCCAATGGACAAAGTATTATTTTAAAGTTAAAAATGAAACCTAGGATGTTTGGGCAATTTTGTAATTGTAGTTTAGTTACTTTACATTTTTTACAATTCATGTCTCCTTAACATTAAATATTCTTTTAATTCATAGTAATTAATAAATTTTTCATGGAATTTCTGGTCAAAAATATTTCAAAGCAGAATGAAAATTTTATGCTGTGTGGTCTGCTTTTAAAATTTGTAGGTTAATTTTGGGGTTATTAAAAAAACAGACACCATATTAAAAAAAATCATAAAAACCGACGTTGTCTTTATATATTAACATCGGTTTTGGTTAAAACCAATGTTGATATGAAGATATATAACTTTTTTTTTTATAATTCTTATTATATAACATCGGTTATTTAAATAACCGACGTTGTAATTTTATATTAACACCGGTTTTGGAAAACCGTTGTTAACGATTATACTTTCAACGTCGGTACTTTCAACATCGGTTAATAACCGATGATTAAAGTCCTTAATAATCAATGTTGAAACCCTATTTTTTAGTAGTGTTACCCATTCTCCTCTTAATAACACAATTTTCTTCTTATAACATCTTCTTTCGATGTCTCCTTCTTCTGTCGATAATATCTTTTAGTTAATACTTATTATTAATTTTTTTGAGTGCATTTTAATCATATAATTTTAGATGATCGAAATGAGCATAAAAATTTAACACATTAGTCCATGGTAAAGGACCTACCGAGAGGATAAATTAAAGACCTCCCAAGGAAGAATTGTCCTCTTCCTTGATTTTCTATGGGATTATGTTTGTTGGTGAAAACAAGAAATTTACTGTCAACAAGTTAATAATGTTTGCACTATTATTTATCTCTATGTGGATGACTTGCTTATCATTAGTTCTAATTTTCATGTGGTGAAAAATGTCAACAATGTGTAGTGATAATTTTGACATGAAGGCAATATAATTAAGAAAATCTTAAAGGAAATTTCTTTGGATGAATATTTTAATTAAGTAAATCTTAAAGGAATATAATTAATGGTAAACTACCATGTACCCCCTTTCATCATAGTGTCAAGTTATTAAAGAATATTGGTGAGAATGTTAATCAATCTGAGTATGCAAACATCATGGACAACCTTTGGTATGCTATTCATTGCACTAGGCTTGATACAACTTATGTTGTGGGGTTAATATGTAAGTTTATGGGTAGTCTTAGTAAAGAGAACTAGTGTGCTTTTGAAAAGGTCATGAGGTACCTTAAAAGAACCATGAATCTAGGATTGCATTATAAAAAGTTTTCTATTGTACTAGAAGGTTACAACCATATGCTGATTTGGATACTCTTTCATAAGACTCAAAGGCAACTAGTGGCTATGATTATAGCTTAGTTGGGGATTGTTTCTTGGAAATTTAAGAAAACGAGCCAAGGGACGTGCGGTAGC